>NW_024426663.1:40382113-40460948 GCF_017311325.1 Ursus maritimus | reverse complement strand
AGAGCGGTTCAGTGCCTCTCCTAAAATCATCCAGTTATCGAGTTATGGAGCTGACACCAAGTCCAGTTTTCCTGCCTGACTCACAGCACAGCATGAAGGACCCACACAGCAGTGTTTATTCCAGAAAACCAAGAAAGGGTTTCAGGATTCAGCACTCCCAGAAAAGAGGTCAGTCTGTATGGCTAATTTTATGGAGGACACTTGATAGTGGACGAAAAAAAAAAAAGGCAGATTATACTCCCTGATAATGTGACAGAAGATAGTTACTACCGGTTCCCTAAGAATGAATAGTACTTTGTAGTTCAGGATCTGAGCATGGTCTTGTTTTCTCCAGCTCGATTTTGCATGTGGTCCTCAGCATCTCAGCTCTGGTTTGCTATTTTCCCAAAGAAGTTTCTGCTATGGCAATTGCTTCCTCCTTGTAGATGACACCAGGCGCCCATTTCGTCAGCTTTTTCTCTAGCTTCAAACCCTCTCAGAGTGTGTCACTTCTGAATTTCCACGTAACCTTGGGGTTTAGGAATGTCCGTTGTTTTTTCCTGTTCTTTCTGGAAATCTCTGTTCCAAATCAGAAAGGAAAACGCCATTCAGGTGCTCACAAGATTTATTCAAAGCACCATCTGGCTTTGGTAAAGGATTGCAAACAAAGGTTGACCCAGACCCCACAGCCACAGTGCATGACAGTTGGGGGTACAGACTCGAAGGTGAAAGGACAGGACTGAGGTGGGCAGAAAAAAGACATGTGCTCCCCAGATGAAGTGTGGGAGCCCTGCTGTGTTCTTGCAGTGTTCTGCATTTCCACCTCTGGGGCATTAAAGTTGCGGTTCCTAGGGCACCTGTATGGTTTAGTCAGTTAAGTATCCGACTCTTGATTTTGGGTCAGGTCATGATCTTGAGGGCTGTGAGATTGAGCCCCGTGTCGGGCTCTGTGTTCAGTGTGGTCTGCTTGAAATTCTCTCCCTCTGCCCCTCCCACTGCTCTGTCTCTCTCTCTAAAATAAATTAATAAAATCTTAAAAAAAAAGAAGTTGCTGGTTCTTTTGCTGTCTTCTCTGGTGCACTATGACCCCATGAGGATAGTACCTGACATTCACTGGGTGTTCAACAGGTGTGGAACGAATGAACAAATGAACGAGAGTTCAGATCTCCAATTCAGGCTAAAGAAGTAAATTAATAAATATCTCAACACTCACCTTCATTTTACCCTCTAGAATGGAACAAATTTGGGAGAAAGGCTATTTGAATTGCTATTCATTTATTTAAGATTTATTTATTTATTAGAGAGTGCCACAGAGGAGGGGCAGAAGGAAAGGAGAAAGAATCTCAAGCAAACTTTGCACTGAGCAAGGAGCCCGATGTGGGGCTCAATCCCACCACCCTGAGATCACAACCTGAGCCGAAATCAAGAGCTGGATTCTTAACCAACTGAGCCACCCACTGCCCCGTTTGATATTTATATGCCCAGAGCTATACCTTCATATTATATTTGAACAAGGTTTTCATTCCTGCCTCTCCCTGTGATTCTAACTTCTTTGGCCTGGGGTGGGCCTATGGAAATCAATATTATTTTTAAAGGTTCCCAGGAGTTTCTCCTGAGCAGTCAGGATTGAAATTCACCATTCCACGTACCTGGAGGAATTAGTGCCCCACAGCTGATGAACAGGTGGATGGCTCCTGAACTGCAGAATCTGAGCTTGTGGGGAAAGATTCCCACAAACCATTTACCCAGGGACGGAAGACAAGGACATTTTCCGGAAGCCCCACTCAGGGGTTCAGCTCTGTTAAGACGCTCTGCTTAAGTAGCTGCTCGTCTGTAGGACATCCCAGCATTTAACTGATGCCCTAAGTGGTTTCTTCGAGAAGCTTCAGTGTCTTTCGTACATCAGCCTTCTCCTTCCGATGTCCCAGTAAGGGCGGTGGCTTCTCTGACAACCCTGAGCATGAGTGAAACGTAAAGGTGCAGCTTCCCGGCGAAAATGCTGAATTGAAGACACTGGGATTAGAAACAGATCTGTAAATCTCTTTAGCCTCAAAAATGGTGTTTTGAAATGTGTTAAAATGCTGAGATGCCTGAAAAGTTCTGTGTATGTAGCTAGTGGAGCAGGAACTGTGATTGTTTCTCTCAGCTGTCATATCAAAGACTTAAAAAGGTTTTTGGCTTCATTGATTTCTGAATCCATGAGCCCGTGATGGAGTCCGGGCATGGGACGGCTCAGGTCGGCTTGCTTTCTGCTGCGTACCTGGCCCGGGGGCAGGGGGTCAAAAACAGGAAGAGGACAGACGAGCTATGTTTCCCTTCTGCCTTGCAAGCTCTGTGTTCCTACTGTATGTGTATCCAGCCCACCATTTCCTGTTTCTCTAATGATTTGAAAAGTGGCTTTGACGTTACACTTTTATCCCCTGTCCTTTGAAAGAACAAGAAGGATGTGTACAGCAGATGTCCCTGTCCTGGAGTTTCTGGAAACAGTCACATAATGTGCTTTTCCAGGGCCATTTGCAGAGAAATGGACCTTTACAGACACTAAGCAGCATCCCCTATGTGAGTTGGGCTGATAGTTTTATACACAGGAGCTGTGATTCATTGGTGTCAGGAACTGTGAAAGGTCTGAGATTTTGCCCTCTTGCAGTTCAACCAGATCGTCTGCCACGGTGTCATGGATTCTGGCAAAGTCGGGAGCCTCCCAAGGGGGAGATGAAAGCCTTTACACACAGCGATGTCGGCGATTTCTTGCACCCATTCTCCAAGCCCCAGTTCTCACGGGGTGACACTGACAGGACCAGGTGACACCTGCCTGTGCAGCGGAGTCTGTTACGGGAGAGGAGCTCTGAGCTTACGGCCCTCAAATCTTTTACGGTGGGCAGGAAGCCTGCTTACCGAGTGCTCCGGGGGCCACACTTATCTTCTGAGGCTGTGCACTACACAGAAATTCTTGAAAAAATATCCTGGAACAAAGAGTCAAAGCCTCTGCTTGGAAGACAGGCAGAAATGTGAGGCACCGTAGGGAATCGCATCCCGGGATTGAGTCCGTAATCACGTGGAGTGCTCCCGGAACTGTGGATCAAGCTGGAGGCTGAGGGAGACAGTGGGCTTTATGAGGCTTCCTAAGACCCATCTCCAGTGCGTGTCCACTGCCCCCACCTATCAGTGAGTGTTTCTGGATAACAGACACCCTGCAGCTTAATGGTTTTAAACAACCACCGCTTATTTAGCTCATGTGTCTGTGGATTGACTGGGTGGTTCTTGCGGCTTGGCAGGTTCACCTGACCCGCCCGGGCTCAGGCATGCACGAGCTGGCGGTTGGCCTGGCTGTCAGACTGTTGCGCAGCACCAGGGGGGCAACTGGCAGAATGTCTCCTGGCATCCAGCAGGTGGGCCTCAGCATCCTCAGATGCCGGAAGTCATGGGGCTCCCAGGAGCAGCAAGAGAGGGAGTCCGATGTGCCCGTGCTTTTCAAGCCTCTGCATCACGTTTGCTGACACCCCATTAGCCAAAGCAGGCCCTACGGCCAAACCAGACTCAAGGGCAGAGACATAGATCCCACCTCTTGAGGGAGGGGAAGAACATGTGGTGACTTCTAGGATCTTCCACACTCCAGATCTGTGAGCGGCTCCTTCCAGCTCATCATCCAGGTCCTTGCTGCTCAAAGTTCTGCCCTGTGCTCTCTTGCCTCCTGTCATCACTTCCACTTCATGACCCAATTTCATGCACATCACCATCCTTTCTACATTCTGAAATTACTTACTTACTTATTCATATATTAAAGTAAAACAAGGAAATAAGATAAAAAATATATATAGAAGTAAGCAAAAAATAATGTTTCTCCCCCCACAAAGGAAGCTCTTGAGGGCAGTGACTTATCTTCAGCACCCAGAGCAGTGCGTGGATTGAGTAAGCGCCTATAAACATCTGTTAGCCGAGTGACTTCCGCGACAGTGGATTTGGTCACCGTTATGGGAATGGAGAGGCAGAACCAAACCAAATTCCTGCCCTGAGATGTAAAGGCAGGGAGGGTTTTGGGGATGGAGGTTTGGGGGAAAGGCAGAAGCCAGGGCAACTCAGTCATTTAATTTTTTTATCTGCCAAATGGTAGCAACTTTCAGATTGTGACCGTGTCTTTTCTTTCAACTGAGGAATGATTCGACTTGTCATGATTCAGGTGATGACTCTGGAATTCACTGTTGTTGTGAGGAAAGTAGCCTTTTTTTCTGGGGGGGTGAGTGCACTGCATTTTTAGGATTTGGAGGCTTAGAAAAAATAGCTATTGAATTTGTAATTGTTTCCTCTTTACAGTGTCACTTAGCCATTCTATAAATCACTCCAACCTTGCTTCAAAGCCCTGGGAACAATGACATGAGGCTCTTTTCCTCTCCTTTAGGCTTACTTTTGTTTTTGTTTTGTTTTGTTGCAAGTTCCACAGTTGAGGACTTCAGGGACACTTGGACTTCCTGTTCGCAAACCTCACTCCTGGTACCAAAATCTGTATTAGAGTTCAGCCAGGGAAGCAGAACCAGCTGTAGGAGATCTGCGTCTATATATTTATGCATTTAAGCATCTGTCTGTTTCTGCATCTGTGTCCATATTCATCTCTACTTGTATCTGTTTACCTATCAATTAGCTATTTATCCATCCATTCATCTATTTTTTACAAGGAATTAGCCTATGTAATTGGAGCCGGCAGTGTGAAATCTGTCGGGCAGCACTCCAGGGTTGGAAGATCACGGACACGCCGGGATCCGCAGCATGGGCTGGGGCTACTCTACACAGAAAGCTGCCTTCTCTTTCTGTGAAAGCCTCAGTCCTGCTCTGAAGGCTGAAACTTTCAGCTGGTTGGTCAGGTCCAGCCAGATTCTTCAGCATAATCTTCCTTACTGAAAGTCAGTTGGTTAGAGACTTCAATGACATCTGCAGAATGCTTTCACAGCAACACCTAGATTAATGTTTGACTGAATAAGTGGGACTGTAACCCAGTCAAACCGACATAATCAAAAAAGCCATCATACTGGACCTGGATTATTTCAGTTCTTTTTCAGATTTTGATGAAATATGAGAATGCTTTGTGGAGGTCTGAGTGGGCAGGAAGGGCCCCCATTATCTGGAGAGATGAGAGCTGAAAGACAGAAGATTGAATGGGAACAACACCACCTGGTAGTTTGGTTGAGAGCTGGCCCAACCGATCTACAGCATAGAAGTTTCAGGTAGTTTTGCGGATTTGCATATTTCCTCCCATCCTTCCTCAGAAATCAGGTATAATAATACGTATGGCCAGTCAAGTCTGTTTGTTTGGGTTTTCTTTTAAGATTTTATTTTTAAGTAATGTCTACACCCAACCTGGGCTCGAACTTACAACCCCCAGATCAAGAGTCGCATGCTCTACTGACTGAGCCAGCCACGCACCCCAAGTCTATGTTACTATCATGAGTTTGTACCAGGTTTATTCAGATTTCCAAAGGGAAATTGATCGTGAGCACAGCTCTTCCTTTTCAGACCGTAGCTCCCAGAAATAACGGTAAATAAATGCTGGAATGAGACTTTTTTGGCAAAGCCATCCCAGGATTTCCACAGGGGACAGGAAGAGAGTTGAAGATCTAAAAAGGTAACCTTAGAGCAAAATAAGCCTCCAGCTGGTCTGGGCGGGGCCACCAACCCTCATGGAGGGAGGTTCTGCCCTGGAAGCCGAGAGAGTTCTCCTTTGAATGTGGTATGCATAACCGAATGTGAATCTAAAGTGAAATCAAATGTGAAAACACTTAAAAACAAAATTAAAAAAAAATCTGAAAGGTGAAGCCTTTGGAAGGGGCTTCAGTTCTTGACTGAAAACGAAATTGAGGAGAGCTCTTCAGGATGAGAAAGAAGGGTGAAGGGCTGCTGAAAGTCTCTCAAGTTTGAGGTAGGTCAGCTGACTTGGGGCTCTTTTTAGAAGGTCTTTACGCAATAGTTGTTTGACTTTTTGGAGGCCACTCCTGCTTCATTAAGTCATGTTTAAACCGCCGTTATTCAGGAGCCTAACACGTGCAATGCCAAGTCCAGTGCTTGTGTTCCAGGCCCAGCGTCCGTGACACTCAAAGTGGCCAAAGGGGACCCTTGCCTCAGAAAGAAGTCTTCCCTGGTCTCTCCAAGAGTCATGTTTCTGTGTCCATGCTGTTCCCCTAGCAGAGGGCAAGAGCGCCTCTGCCCACTTCTAGAGGCCTCCCTCCTCCTTCCGGAAGCTCCAGGCCTTGAGAATGGAAGTCCGTTGAAGGAGTGGTTAGGGAAGCTCCTGCTAGGTAATTCCTTTTACTAACAGAAAGTGTATAGCAGAGGGGCCCTCTTACCTCCATGTGGCTCTGATATACTCAGTCTCCAAATTTCTTACTTATGTTCACCAACTTATGTTGGTATCATGGGTCTCTTTAGCTTGTGAATGTCACTAGGAGGTACAGAGGTTGACCCACTTGTTCACTGGCATCCTTGGCAGTGTCTGAATGGGTGTGTGCTTCTGTCTTACTGGTTCCAGTGTGGGGAGAGAGGAGGCTGGGCTGATATTTTTCTCCCCAGGGAGCTCTGATACTCAGAAATGAGCAACTACTATGTCTGAATACTGTCAGATTGAAAAGGCATCCTGTGGATTTCAGAAGGCTAACTGCTGTGCTGATGGGTCCTGGTACCTGAAACTAGAATCGTGGATTCACAGAACCCTAGAATGGGAAGAGCCTTAGAGTCATCTAGTCCAATTTCCCCCTATACCAATGAGGAGACGGAGAGATAAAGTGATGGACTGGGGCTGCCCAGCCAGTAGAGAGCAGAGCAAGGACAAGAATCTGGGTTCCATCTCTCCAGATCTGGGGTTTTCAGTCATGGTGCAGCCAATGCTGCATTATGGGTGTTCAGTTTCCATTGTTGTCACTGTGTTAATAACACAGAATTGTTAAAGTAGATTTGTTTCTATTTTTATTCTCCCCAACACCTGGTACATACATGTTTCAGGCCATTGAAGATATTTGCTTCTGACCCAGGGTGCCCACTAAAGAAGTCACTAAATCTGTTGCTTTGAGGCTAACGCTGAGCCACGGGATTACTTTTTTTGGTGAATCCAATGACTCCGTTCCTTGGGTGCAGGGCTAACTCGGGGGGCTGGTGACAGTGATGATGACCGCAGGAGCGACGATCCAGTGAGGCATCTGATGGAGCTCCAGGTTCCGCTGGTCTCACAGCATGAAAGTAAGAAGTTGTCTCTTGCTTGTGCTTGAGATAGTCATGTCCAGTATTACTGTGTGCTGTTTGTCAGCACGCCAGGGACTAGACCAGATGCTATTAATAGGATCATGTTAAACTCTTCAGTTATAGATTCAACCTATATAGTATTCTTATTGGTTAGTCTTAACCAGGTACATTGGCAATTTATTTCCACCTCACAGAGGCTGAAATCCAGCTAAAGAAATTCAATGACCTAAGAGATTTATTCCTTTTATAGGTAATCCAGACAATAATGGTACTATTGTTTGGGATTTATGTAGTGCTTTCCTTTCAAAGAGCCCTAAGTGCTTTTAAATTAACCCATTCATCTTCAAACACCCCTGAGAGCAATTACTGTCAATAGAATGCTTTCCTGCAGAAGGAAGTGAAATAAAGAGTTATTGTCTGAAATCGCAGATCAACCACAGATCCGGCATGAGCTTCTAGAAGTCTTGTATCAGACCAGTCAACACTTTGTCAGCTGATGTTGATTTTAAGATGTGTCCACCTTGAATGCAGTTGGCAAATATATGGCCCTGGGCGCTGCCAGGTCTTTGCTGACTGTTTATGGCGTTCTTTTCCATTAAGGCACTTTGTAGCCTCAGCATTCTCCCTAGACGTGCTCTCCAAGCCATGATTTCAGTCAGTGTTTGCAGCAGATAGAATTGCCATTATGATCCAGAGATTGGGCTAAAATCCTGACAGGTCTTGTCTTCTGCCTGAAGTGCTTGCATCCAAATCCCCTTGTGGCTCTTGAAAGGTAACATCATTCTCACCGGAAACCTCACTGGAAGCTGACCTGGAAAAGAGAATGATGTGGGACAGATGGGCAGAGGAACCAGGGGTCCCTAATGAGCAGGGACTCTGTAGCTCCTATAAAATGGGTGAGCTCAGGATCGAAGTGAGAGCTACCACTGGTTCAAGTCAGCTCAGACATTTTCTATTGCTGTTGTCAGACACTTTGGCTGTGTGTGAGGATCAGGTCCCTTGTGTCTGCTGTCACTGTTGGGCTGAGGCTGTGCAAAATCAATAGAAGCAAAGGTTTCTCCTTTTTGTTAGCGAGTCAGCCTGGGAACCTCAGAGGTCAGGAATGAGTAGAAAATCCAGGAAGAGTAACCACCCCATGTGCAGCTCAGGAAGGCAAGGAGTGAGTTTGCTGATTTCGAGAAGAGGAAAGCAACCAAGATTTGTTCAACTCAAGGATATAATTAGCTGACAGGTTTTCTTGAGAGAGGCAAGTTCCCCTAACAGATTTTATATTCCTGAGTTTGGAAGACGGCAGAAGAAAGTCAAGATCATTTGGAAGGGACTAATTATAACAGCTTCACCTTTGAATTGACACTAAGTGGGTGGCAGAGGTGGAAACACCCTTATAACTTCAATATTTTCAGGTTTGTAATATGGCAAAGGGGGAATGAACATATTTTTAGCACTTAGCATGTTGACAGCCACTGATTTGAAAATAAGTACAGATTGCAAATCCCACTGGTCTCTTGATGTCTAAGATGAGAGCTTTTCAAGTTTTCTAAATAGCCTTTGGCTTTTCCTCAGGGCCTCTCCATGGAGAGGGAAATGAAGGGAAATGAAGCTTCCCACTCTCAACAGGCTAAACCCTGCAACATTCTGTGAATCTCATTCTGAGGTCATCCATTTTCTCCCTTTGTCACCTGATCTCCAGAGACGTGGCCCACCAGGAACATACCCTCACCTCACTGCTCCTCTGCGGTCCCACCTCTTCTCTCTCCCAGTCATTCTGTCCCCAGCCCCTCCGTCGACACCAGCTACCTGATGCCCATGTTCCATTTTCTTGGGTTCTTGCATTTCTGTGTCCCCAGTGATGGCTTGCTGTCTTATGCCTCTCTAGAGAATGGTTACATGTCAACACTGGGCTTGTGGATGCACACACGTGGAAAATTCTGCTCCGTAGAGGTTTTAGTGAGGATATTTGGGGGACTTCTCCAAATGTTGGTGACGGTCCTCGTTCTTCACCAGCGCTGGGTGGTCCTCTCGGCTTCTCTTGGTCCAGACTACGACACACACATCCAAGGCACAAGGACCCATGATAAGTACAGGAATGCTTTGGAGGTATTGTGGATTTGGTTCTAGACCACTGCAAGAAAGCAAATACTGCAATAATGTGAGTCAAATGAATTTTTTGGCTTCTCAGGGAATATAAAAATTGCATTTATACTATCTCGTAGTCTATTAAGAGTGCAATGCCATTATGTGTAAAAACCAATGTACATACCTTAATTATTGCTAAAAAAATATGAACCATCATCTGAGCTCTCAGTGAGTCATAATCACTGTTCACAGATAACAAATATATTAATAATAACAAAGTTTGAAGTATTGTGAGAATTACCAACATGTGACGTGAAGACATGAAGTGAGCAAATGCTCTTAGAAAAATGGTGGATAGATTTGCTTGATGCAGGGTCGCGACAGGCCTTCACTTTGTGAAACCACAGAACCTATGAAGTCTGATGAAGCAAAGTGCAACAAGAGGCATGCCTGTACTGCCTTGTCTACACTTAAGTAGTGTGGAAGGTTGGAAGCGATTATCTGCTGGTAAGTAATTAGACACGGTTCTCCAAATAGGGGCTCGTCGAGCTCTTTCTGCAGGGTTAGACTTTGTGACCACTGATGATGGTAATTTATCATGTCTCCAGCTTCTTGTCCCAGAAAAGAAATCCCATATTTTATTGTTTGCTCTGTGAGGTCCTTAAACGATACCGGTGTGGAAATGGGTGAGAATTTCAGTAAGCTTACTTTGATGCAATCTCCTCTCTTTCATGTTTCCTTAGAAGCTTCTAAATGGAAATTTTCTTTGAGGAAACTGTTATATGATGCTTGAATAAAACTTTGAAATAGCTAGAGCATGTAAAGGATTCCAGTGTCGTTTGTAACCGTGTATTGTAGACGGCAAAGATTTTGACTAGAAGTCGGGAGACTTGGCTTCTTCAAGACCTGACTCACCCACTCTTTAGCTGTGTGATTTTAAGAAAGTTACTTAACCACTGTGTTTCAGGTTATTCATTAGGTGTTAGCCCCTAAACACATTAATTTCCTTAACACACGGGTAGACTGAATAATGTTCCCTTAAGAGGCATTCTAATCTTTTGAACCTGTAGAATTACCTTGTATGGCAAAAGAGTGAATATCTCCTTATATGGCAAAAGATGTGATTGGGTTAAGGATTTTGAGATGGGGACATTTTCTTGGATAATCAGGGTGGGCCCCAAATGCCATCACATGTATCCTTATAAGAGAGAATCAGAGGGAGATTTTATTACACAGAAGAGAAGAGGGCACGTGACCATGAAGGCAGAGATAGTGGTGTTGCCGCCACAAGACAAGGAATGCTGACAGTCGCCAGAAGCTGGAAGAGGCAGGACGGAATCTCTCCAACATCCCCCAGTGAGAGTGTGGTTTTGCCAACACCTCGATTTCAGCTCAGGGAAACTAATTTTGGACTTCTGGCCTCCCCAACAGTGAGAGAATAAATTTCAGTTATCTTCCCCTGGTAAGACCCACTGAAGCCTGGTTGCTTGCTGTGGGCTGCTCTTTCAACTCTTCGCAGACTTTTATTTTCCCTCTCCTCCATCCTGCTCCATTTCGGACCCTCTGGGACAGCAGCCGGGAATGGGAGAAAAGAAAAGGCCAGGAAAGTTCACACTTGACTAAAGCTGTCAGGAACTGGCCTGTTGTTCTCAGGTCTGCCGGGTATTTGAGGTGGACACTTTCCTTAGCTATGGTTTTCAGGCTTTTCAGAGACCGGCAAACCCACTCCGCCCCCTCCAACCCCCCATCTGCTGGCCATCTCTCACCTGTGGTTTCTTTTAGTGAGGGCGATGTTCTCATTATGGTTGGTAGCTTCCTCTTGCTCGGCCTGAGGCGTTTGGTACCTTTGGCATATTTGTGTTCAGGACTATTTGGCCCTCTAGGTCACCATCTTGGAGAGAATGTGAGAAGCCTTCCATTGGCTCCCTCACATGAGTTATCTGCCTCTAGTCCAAAAGAATGTGTTCAGGCAACTGTGCAGTGGCCTAACACCTCCATCCTTTGCTCTGCCATTGAAGCAGTCAGCCAGATTTCTCCATGTGGGGGTCACAATATCCCCTAAACCAGAAGACACATATCAGACCCTTCATGTGGTCTTATTGTGGCCCCTTTCCTTCGGCTCAGAGTGAGAGACCCCTAAAGCGGTGTCTGGACTCAGAATAGCAATAAGTGTCTCATAAATGTTTCCCGTAATTTTAACACTCATCTTTTTGTGTGTGAGAAGGCTGGGTGTGAGACAGAAGGGTTCAAGGGTCAGAGGCACAAAAACAGATTTTGATCTCCACTAATGTAAATCCTATACCACTTTGGAATGTGGCGTTTATCGTTCTGGTGCTTCGGCAATGCCTACCACTTCACATCGCTACATCTCTCTTTACCTGAGGGACCAAGTGCTGGGGCCATTACTCAACCACCAAGGTAGTTCTCTTCTAGTCATCTTGAATTCTTGGAAACAGAACATTTGACTAAGGCAAGCTTAGTCAAATGACCAACCCTTTGGTTAAGATTTGAGTCCAGTCCCTGCTCCCTGGATGTGCTCAGCACATTGCTGAAATTCAATAACTAGGAAATAATACTAACTCATAAAACAAGAGTATGTACCAAAGAAGATGAAAGAGCTACAATTGTAAAAGCTTTCAGCTGCTGCTGCTGTTGGTTTGTGGGTCATCCCGTGAATGGCGTGTGCTCAGTCTGTAGCAGTTGTTGTGCTAGAAACTATCCACCTTGGTCTTACAGGGGACTTTTTTCAATGAAAAAATATATATTTTTGATTACAGTGCAGGTCACATGGAAATTTGAATTTGCTTTACAATATAAGTTTGCCAAGTGAACCCGTCCACACACACTCCTTAGACTTTGGAGAATTCACTCGGGACCTGAAGCGCTCGTGTGGTGGGCTCCTTTCCAGGTAGCATAGTGAGTAGAAAAGGCATGGGTTTGGGGTCATAAGGACTGAGCTCAAATCTCTGCTGACTCTTCCTGGACATGTAACTTCGAGTCAGTTGAATAAACCTTGTGAGCTTTAGTTTTCCATAGGGAAAATGGGGATCATGTTTTCAATATGTAAAATGGGATTTTGAGTAAAGTAAGTAAAATCCTATGTATCTCAAGCAAGTGGCTTGGTGCCCAGTATGGAGTAGGCCCCATTTGATTGAACTTAACCTTATGATGGCGTGCCATCCACCGTGACAAGCAGGGCCAGTGCCGAGATGGAGTGAGACTCAGAGTCTGCTTGATGTGCAGGGGTATGGAGGGAGGGACGGACAAAAAATCCCAGAAACGACAGCAAGGCCTGATGGGTCCCTGAGGAACCAGCTCTGAGCACAGGTGAGCCCCATTGCCATGAGACAAGGGGACTCTGCTTTCTTGTGTGTGTTCTCATTGTCTGACAGGAGACGTCTCTTTTTTACAGCCTCTGTGAGTAGAAAACTCAGCAGTCCTTTCTCCAAAAAGGTGTGACTCGACTCAGTTCTTTGCCCCCCATGGGGTTAAACTGAAAGACCAGATAAATCTATGTTGGTTTCATAGGGAAGTATCATTTAAAATAGAAAAGGGCTCAAAATGCCTTCAGAGCAGTTGGTCTTTCTTTAGGGAGTAAGGAGAAACTGCAGACCAATTCCATCATTTTTCCCGGGGAAAGAAAGAAAAAAGGTAAAGAAGAAACTCCACAGCCCCAGAAGGGAAGAGTGCTGGTTCTTCTGAAATTCCTTTCGAGGAAACAGGTTTGTTCCCTGTTTTTTCATCAGACTCCAATCCAATGCAGGCTCGATGCCCAGAGCCTCAAAACTTGAACCCCAACTCTGTAGTTACAGGTTATAGGATTAGAGACAAATGCCTTTAGAAACCTTTCTGTCATTGGAAGGAGTTACTTTCTCCCCTGAGGAGAACATGAGAAGAGCTGCTACAGAAATCGTCACTTTAAAACAATTCAGGGAGATACTGGAACTTCGGGGTGTTGAGACACCGGAAAAGTCCACACAGGGTGTTTGCCCGCTGAACCGCCCCATTTCGGTTGACGATGCTTGGTGCACATGGAGTGGCTGGGGTGGAGGTGGGACAGATGGCTCTGCCATGTGCCCTGGCCTGAGTCAGGTTCCCTGTGGTGGCTGCTGAAATGCAGACTTTCTGAGTCAGGTGTGACTACCCCAGGTGCCGTCAGTGCGGCTTCCTGGTGACAACATGACACCTCACAGGTATGATTCGTGTGTCTTCCAGATGAAGGAGGGGACAGAGCTCTGCCTGCCCCTTGTCTTTACGTTTCTTCCCTCTTCAGTTCATCCTCCACCCTTTGGCCAGAGAGGTCTTTCTAGGCACCAAATCTTGGTCCGGTAGATCTAGTTGGGAAGCCTCCACAGGCTACCTCCCCGGCTGGCTCTAGGACGCATTCCATGCTGGGGGAGGCCACGTTTCTCACCGTGCACCCTCCTCCAGCTGCTCTCAACGTCTCCCATTCCTGGGAGAGCCCCCGCGTTCCTCTGCTGGCACATGTCGCCTTCCCCCTGCATCTTGCTGCCTAAGTGCTGATGCATTCCAACAGCTCGGATGTCAACTCGCCGTGAAGCCTTCCTTGGCTCTTTCAGGATCCATGAGTCTCTCTCTTTTGGCTTCTACAGCCCTTGCTCACGCCTCTTCAAGAGTCCTTTCCACATGGTTTTAAACTGATTTTTTATGTCTCCCGCTGCAGCCCTGGTGCTGTGTACCTGGCATCTACGAAGTCCCAGTGAATGATTACTCATTTGAAGCATCACCAAGAGGGGGCTGGCATTGGTCTGCTTCTCCTGACTCAAGTTAGAAAAGGTTTTGTCTAATTTGACTGCTTGTGGTAAATCCAGCCTCACAGAGATGTTTTAATGATACATGCACGTATACATGATTCATATCCTCTGATTTTGTTATTTTGTAGGTGAATTACCATTTACCAAAATTACACAATTTTGTGGGAAGTGGGTGCTCTTTTATTTTAAGGCTTAGGGAAGCCTTGGAATTCGTCAACCTGTGTTGTATGGCTATTCAAGGCTAGCTTTGAGCTTTGGAGAGTCAGAAGGAACTCTGAGAACAACTCAAGTCTTCTCAAAGAATTCAGTTCTGTCTGGAGATAATATGAAGTGATTAAGTGTTGAATTGTGGGTAGAGAGATACACCACGTGCACACAGCAGGTGCTCCACAAAGACGGCTCACTGAGCCCTATGTCACATTGGAAGAAGACAACTGATAAGAGATAGTTATTTCCATGTCTGAAATGACTCCAACCCTTTTGATGTCCAGCCTTCTGTTTCATACAAAGAGTGAACAAGGTTCTACCGATTTTGAGGCTCAGGGGTAAATTTCAGAAAAATTTCAGAGAATTGCATTAGTATCTCTCAGAGTCCCTATCATGGAAAGGCATTTCTCACTTCTTTGAAGGAGACTGTTAAATTTTTATAGACTCTTTTCTCTGAAGAGCTCACATACCAAGATTTATGTATGTACCAAGGACCTGATTTTATTTGCGTATTTTAAATTTGTCATTTCCTTGAAAACAGATCAGGGGATAATATGTTTTATAATTTAATGTTTAGGACCAGGAGGAGATTTCACTAAAGGACTTCATACCGGGAGTTACCCCAGGAGGGAAGGATCTGACTCAGCACCATGAAAGGTGTAGGAAGTGGGTCCTAGGACGAAGTGTGCAGACCGTTGGCATGAAAGACACAGGGGAAGGCCTCACCTTCCTTCAGGTGTCCACAGGCCGAAGAGGTGGGCCAGTCCAGGAACTGGAACCTGGGGCACTACAGACAAAGACTTTCATTGGTGTTTGCATACCATATTTATTAAGCTCGGTTCTGTGTAGTGGCCTATACACTAAGCAGCAGTGACAGGAAAGAAGAAGGAAGTGAAAATTGCTTTACCCCTCAAGGTGTTTGCAGCCCAGCAGGGGAGACATAGAAATAAAAGGTGGGGAGGCTTTGGATAGCCTTAGGCTAACTTGAAAGCCCTTTGTGTAAACTTACCACCTCAATGTTATTTGCCATGTAAGGTGCTCAGAGAATGACCCCAAATGGGGGGATTCAGAACTGCTTCTCTGAACAGGAGGGGAGCCCTGGGGATGCCAACCAGCAGCCTGAACCCAAAGGGCAGATCCTGGTTACTCGGTTTGTGGCCTCCATATAGAGACCTCAGGCTCCTGTTTGCCTAATTTGTGCCCCCCTTCATCCCCTCAGCACTTTGAAGTGGGGGGCAAGGTCCCAGGATGTTCACTGGGTCTTGGTCCATGGGAGGAGATTTCCTGTAGATACCAAGTGGCTGAACTGCGTGTGGTGCCCAGGGCAGGACCTCTCTTGTTGCTTCTCCCTGGCGACATTCAAGCATAGTTTCTCTCACTTTCTTGCATGGCTGGGCGTGGGGCTAGAACAGGCCTGGAGATGCTCCTGGGCCGGTAAGTCGTGGCCAGTTCCACCCCAGGCCTTTGGGAGAAATCCTCTCTTTGCCCTTGTTTTCCTAGGATAGCATTTCCTTGAGTTTATTGTCAGTGAAAAAATCTGGAAGGCTGAGATGAGGACAGGGAAAGTCTGCTTTTGTCCTAGGCCTTCGGCCTGCCTGCACCTATAATGCTCCAACCCTCCCCTGCTCAGCCTACCTTATGGTGAGGCTCTGTTGAGCTCTGGAGCAAAAGCCACAGGAGAAGGCCACTTGAGGGTTCAGGAATACTGATTTCCAAACAATAACCCAGCTGCCGCACCTAACAAGTTTGAACAAAATGGTGAGAAAGGGGGTGGAAAAATGATGTCCTCCACTGGATGTGATTTGAACAATTGAGTGACGGTTGCTATAGCTGCACTCTAGAAAAACCTTAGATCAATAAAAGAAGGGGGAAAAAGAGCTCATTGGGAATAAATAGCTCATAGTCGTCTTTTTAGTCAGCTTACAACAACTGCAAAGAAGAGGGCTATGGCCAGCACCATGCTCCCGCCCAGGTGTGTGTCTCCTCTTTTCCTGGCACACATCTCGGTACCTCCCCAGGTTTGGCCCACCTGTCTCACAGAAGCTCTTCTGTGATCTGAACCCCAGCTTCTCCAGCCGCCCCGACCCGTCTAGTGCCCTCCTGTGGCAGCAAAGCAGCGCCACCTTCCTGCGGGGAGGGTATATCATGTTCTGTTCTGGTGAGGTTTGTCTGGTTCAGGGCATCTGAGGCCTGGCTTCACATTCGAAACACCTGGTTACTTAAAACCAAGTACTGATGGCTGAGTCCCGTCCAGAGTAATGGAATCAGCATCTCTGGGAGTGGGGCCCAGTGCTTCTGATGCACGGCGAGGGCCCCACACTACTGGTCTCAATCTTCCTACCTTCCCCATTAGATTATGAAGTTCTGGAGGTGGAGGCGTTGGTGGTGGTGTGATGGAGTGTTCTACTTCCTTGACTTTCCCCATCAATGTTGGTGAATGCTCAGTACTCATGACTCGGGGCTGTGATGTCCCCGAAGGCTCACTGGGCCTGGGTGGCTCTCCTTGGGCTTTCTCATCTCCCTCTAGTGTCTGAGAGACAACGTGCAGCAGAGGGTGCACGTCCCACCTCTGCCAGGAGGAGGCAGCATTGCTCTGCTAGCTTGAGAAGCAGGGACCTGTACAGGCCCATTAAGGGAGAATTCAGAAAAAAAAAAAAGGGTAAACTTGTGAACAGGGGCCTAGGTGCTGTCAGATTGAGATGGCAGGACGTTTGAATCTGAGGGTAAAATATTTGAGCGGGGCCTGAAAGAAGAAGAAGCCCACGTGGCAAGTCTGTATTGACTGTGTCTGAGTCCAAATAATGAGTGTGTGTCACCGAGGTAGCAAGCAAGTCCGTTAAAGCTCAGTTGGATTAGCTAAGCTGTCAGCTGCTCAGAGAGCTCAGCCAGACCCTGAAATGTAGCCAAGGGTGCTGGGCCAGCCTCCTGCTGTGATTTCAGAGCAGGCATTTTAATTTACTTTTACTGTCATCCTACTGTGAATGAGGTTTGTGCTTTCAAGAAAAAAAAATCATCTTAATCATGTGTGGGGGTTCTGGAAAAGACTCTGAACTTGGAAGACACAGATTAGACCTTGACGTTCGTTCAGATGAAGTGACCTGCCTCTCTGAGGCTCAGTTTACTCATCTGTAAATTGGGTTGTGATATCTGCTCCAGGAAGGAGTGATGTAGGGATGAGATTAATGCCTTTTCCAGAAGGTGGCAGCACACACTAGAAGTCACAGCCACCAGTGATTTTCATGTAACTAGGATCCCTTGAGGAAAGTCTAGGAAAAGCCAGGACCTTCTCCTGACTGGAGCTCCCTCACTTCTTGCCCAGATGCTGGTGTTCAGCCAGGGCTCTAGCAGCATAAACTATCCCGTGGCTGTCTGGGAAATCTTCCCCTAATGGGCTCTTATTCTTTGAGTAGTCCCTTCCCTTCCTCCACGTCCCCCTTGGCGCCTCCCCCTTCCCCCCCATCCCCCTAGCTTGGATTTCTGAACATGAGTCTAGAGAATAAAATTGGAGATTGTTTACTTTCTTATGCAACCTAAATCTCACTTGGTGAGAGAGGAGTGTAAAAAAAATACGTTCTTTTTTGCTTAAATGTTTTAGGCTTTAACCAATTATCGTTGGGCTGTCTGGAATCAGTAGTGATAGGTACCAGTGAAATAAATTACAGGTGAAAGTAGGACCACATATTAGAAGGACACAGTATCCCAGGACAAGCGCCGTGGACAGAACGAGAGGCCGATGCCTCACTGCCTCAGTCCTCCAGCAACAGTGAGTGAGGAGCTGGAATTTCTTGACACAAGGTCAGAAAGTGGTTGAGGCTTTTGGGCCGAATTAAAAATTTTAAACATAAGTAAGTGAGTAGGACAAGGTTCTCCCTACTAATTGCTGGGTAGGGTTATTATTGGCCCCAAGAAAACAAACATATTAATGTCATGAATCAGCCTCAGACAGGGGCATCCACAGAGAAGACTGAAAGTCAAGGTAATCCAAATGCTTTTCAACAGGAACCCAGTGGCTCAGTCCTTCGCATGCTTCAATCACGTGTGGAGCCCTTAAAATGCAGGTTCCCAGGCCTCCTTTAGACCCCCTAGGTTTTGCCATAGCTCTCCAGGTGATTCTAATGGGTAGCCAGCTTAAGAGCCATTGGTTTAACCTGTGGGTGGGAGAGCTGATCTTTCCAGACTTTCGTCAATATCCTCTCCATTACCAAGGAAAGGGGTGAGTCTGGGGGCTTTAAGTCTTGATTCTTAGGAGTCCATATGTAATCGCTTCTGCTGGATAAGTGAGTGTAACAAGGACGGTCCACAACAAAAGGCCTAGAGACAGGATTAGAAAGAGCTGCTGCTCTTCTATATTGATGGACTTGAATTTCTCTCCTTTGAGAAAAATACGGAAGGCAAAGGCAGTACATTTATGTACTGACCTTGTTCTGGGAACCTGACATAAAATCTCTCTTTTTAAGATTTATTTATTTGACAGAGAGAGACAGCCAGCGAGAGAGGGACACAAGCAGGGGGAGTGGGAGAGGAAGAAGCAGGCTCCCAGCGGAGGAGCCTGATGTGGGGCTGGATCTCAGAACACTGGGATCACGCCCTGAGCCGAAGGCAGAAGCCTAACGACTGAGCCACCCAGGTGCCCCTGCAAATGGGTATTTTTGTCTCTCACATATGAAAAAGCTGAGGCTCAGAGGAGTTAAGTAGTTTGCTCTAGGGCCAGATATAAGATACAGCTGGGATTCGAACTGGCGTCTGTCTGACTCCTCCTCTCAAAGCTACGCTTCAGAGCACACTGCTCCTGCTTTGGCAAAGTTCAGCAGTGAAGACATGTTCAAGCCGCCGGGAAAACTTTAAGAGGAGTTGAGGAGCAGGCATCTGCTTCCAGCAGCTGGGGAGCATGATAGAATCAGCTGCATGGTTCGGGGGGCCCTCGCAGGCCTGTCCTATCCTCCTGGAGTTGGGAGTCAGCAACAGGGAAGTGCAGACGCTCCTGTGACTTGCCTTCCCAGGAGACTTTTGTCCGATGGAGCTGCGGCTTTGGCGGAAGAGACAGTTGAGAGCAGGGAAAAACAGTAAGGAGTGAAGAGCAGACAGGATTTCTCCATAGGTCACTGTGACCTCTGATCTCCTTGGGATTTAAGGAAACAGCCCTCGCTCAAGTTCAGCGTTCCTTGTTCTTATTAATATTCGTGAAATGAAAGAGCCACATGTCTTAGAGGACCTCAGCTAGATGTGTGTCGCTGGAAGGCCCGAATTCTGGAATGGGACCTGGTCCCAGGTGAGTACACTCTGCGTGCTCTGCTACCCATGGCTTGACCATGGGTGGAGGTGAGAGGTCCCTGGCGAAACAGTCAGAACCTGGTTATCATGAGTGGCCTGTCAGAATCTGAGTACAAATCTGACCCTACTTGAAAACCATGATGTCTTTGAAAATATGCATCTGAGTGTCTGTGGTCTTTCTAGAAGGTATCCTGTGTGTTTACAGCCTGGGAGTAAAAACAAGTGAGCCTGTTAATAAATACCCATCTCTTACTCATAGAGACCCAGACGGCCTTCCACCTGCATTCTGTGTTACTAGTATGCTAGACCCCGAGTGATTATTCCAGACACCTGAAATAATGAGTGAACTGAGGTAGGAAGCCCTGAAATTCTGGAGTATTTTGGGTTTTTTGGTTCTGTATCTTTTCCAATAGCAAACTATTTTTGGAAAGTACTCTCCAGACATGATCTGTATCTAACCATCTGGAGAACATGGGAACATGTACTGCCAGGATATACGTGTCTATATGTTACTCCTTCAGGGCTTTGAAAAGTCTTACTAGGCAAGACGTAAGAGAAAGGACAGGTAATTACGTTACTGCAGAGTGGAGTTGACTTGTTTCTGGCCAAGTTGTTTTGTGCTTTATGCGGTGCCAATAAGGAATCTCATAGATACATGGACATTTTTAAAGATGAAAATTTTCCCAGTAATGATGCAGCTTATTTAAAAAATGAAATACTCTTGCATCCGAGTCAAAGCAAGAATGAAGCAAGAAGAGAGCAAAGATGACTGATGGTCTTCCCCCTGCCCCTCTCAAAACCAAAATGGCCGCAAGCGTCAGAGTTCCTATAGGGAAGTGGAGGGAACTCTGTGCTGTGTCTCAAGCTGTTAGATGGGCATTGGTGGTTGATTTCCTCTCTCCTTGCCCGCTTGCTCATTGGTTAATGAGAAGTAATAATGGCCACCCTTTCTCACAGCAGTGTTGGGAGTATCCAGGGAGAGGTATAAATGATTTGAAATGGTTGAAGTCCTTTACAGATGTAAGATTATTAAACTCCACTGCCTCTTCTTTATTTGTCATGCATATGTTGATTTGTTTCAGTGTGCTTAGACTGACAAATATTACTCTCAGGATGGGGGGATCTGGTGATAACACTAGACTGGGTTGGTTTGGCTAACTGGATAGGAGTCCTGTTCTCACGCCCTATTGATTGAAGTGAATGATCTTTCTAGAAAGAGACACGGGGTACTTCATATATAGGTGTTACTACAGCAAATTGGTTGAGTCTATCTTCAGGAGAACATAGCCTCTTAGGAGATACATTTTCATGTTGAAAATCAATCTGTCCTCTGTTTGCCATTTGTAAGGTACTTAGACATAAAGGAACAGAAGTTATGGTTCTTATTCATAGGATGCTTGTACTTTGCTGCAGAGAAGCATGTGGTGTAGATACATAGAGACATTGTGTTAGGGTAGCTCCTGGTATGAATGGGAAGTAGTCTTACTCCCTCACTTACAGACAGGGCGGCATAGATAGGCAGGCTCCAGGATAGGACCACGTGAGTCCTCCCTTACATATTAAACAAAACTCTCTGTTGATAACCTAAACCCCCTACTTAGAGAGCAGTTCTCACACTTTTTGGTCTCAGTCCCCTTTACACTATTAAATATTACTGAGGATTTTAAAGAGCTTTTATTTTATCAATCTTTCCCATGTTAGAAATTAAAACGCTTAAAAAACTGATCTCTTTGCTTAAGAATAACAATAACAAACCCATTATATGTTAACATAAATAATGGATGTTTTATGAAAAATATATTATGCAAAACAAAAAATTTAGTGAGAAGAGTGACATTGTTCTATCTTTTTATAAATCTTTATGATGTCTGGCTTAAAGGGAGACAGCTGGATCGTGCTCTGCTTCTGCATTCAGGCTGTTGTAATGTGTTGTGTTGGTTGAAGCATGTGAAGAAAATTTGAACTTAAATGGACATCTGGTTGAAAAAGGACCATTATTTCATTAGTCTTTTCAGATAATTGTGAGTATTCTTTTTTGGTAATAAAGCATAACTCAACCACAGCAGAGCTTCTTAACTTTTAGTTGCGATGGAGAATCTGAGAACATATCAACTAATTTTTTTTCCTCTGTACATTAAAATCCATTGGGCCGGCTTGCACTTTGAAGGGATTGTTTATCGTGCATGATTTTGTAGAGTGCTGCATTGGTCACTAAGTCATATAAGTCTTTCAAATGTTGACGTGTTTTATTACATGGTATCAAAAAAATCACAGTTGTTTATATCACAACCCATCTTATCGGAAAAGTGTTTAAATGTTTGGAAGTTGTCAATATCGTGGTAGATCAAAATTTTCCAAAATTCAAATTTTTGCTTGAGAGCTCAAATTCCTATTGCTGCTAACAAGTAACCGTCATTTTCCTTGAAAGTGACAGGCGTAATTGGTTTGTTGTTGGGGAAATGTCCACCAGCCAGTTTGTCTGTCATTCTTTGAACTAAAGATGTTGTTTTGTGAAGAAAGCAGCTAGTTCAGGTCTCATCTGAACAGTGAGACCATAGTTTTTCCTTGAGACAACCTCAGGATTGCAGAAGCGCTTTATGCGTGCTTCCTATTTTGACACAAAGCTTATTAAAAAGATGTGTACCCAGAGTTGAGATGAATAAGATTGCTGTTTTTTTTAACTGACTCATAAAGGAGATTTTTAAGTGAAAATACTTTTTTTTTTTTTTTAAACTGTGAGCACAGCATGAGTACAGTTTGCTGCTGCCTTTGTTTGTGTTAAAATGCCAGCGGTGTTACTCCTCACTGCATTTGCAAATGTCAGGCACAGTGAAGAAAGCAAATGATGTCTTCATATTTTTATGAAAACAATTTCAGTCTCATGGACCACCCACCTGACAGGGTCTCAGGGCCCCAAAGGTCTGTGGGGGGACTCTGAGAACCACTGACTCGGAATATTTGACTTCCCTCAGATGATGTGCACAAGTCTTAGAAATATGGTTTTCCCTTAGGCCTTTGATGCTGAACACAGTTGAGGGACCCAGATACTTCTAGAAAAGTCAGATCTTTCAGTGCTTAGGGACAACAGGCCACATAATGCCAAGTGGTCCCAAAGAGAGGATATGAAGTATCCCGCAGAACCCATGTCTTAGAGAAGAGCGAAGGTTGCTAGGACGAGCTCATTTCTCTCTTTGGGTGATGTTCTCTTTCTTTCCTGTGGTGTGGGCGCTTACGATGGTGATCTGCACCTGGGGAAGGGATGTTCATTTTTCCTTTCTACCTTCCTTTCTTTCCTGTAAGCTTGGCTCAGAATACCCAGTTGATGAGCCGTGAGGGAGCCTTCCTATCTGAGAACCATGACCTAAAGGTCAATCTTCAGACTTCTAAGTTACTTGTAGTCCTCAAAGGACCCGATTGTTGCAAGAGGGATCCTGGCCCTGGCCAAAATAAATAACACCAGGCATCAGTCTGTTTAGCTTCTTAAAGACTTGTGTCAGAGTTCAGAGGCTGGAGCTTTCTTGGACACTGGGCTGATACCTGGAGGAGGTGATCTGTACCCGAATGTGAAGAAAGGGCAGATGGAGGGGATAGTCTGGCTGCAAGACTGGCTGGTGCAAAGATGGCCCCACTCAAATAACCCACAGAGTCCTCAGCAAATGATCGACCGGCAAGGAATTGCTGACCACCACAGTCTCTTCGCAGGCTGTTCGTTACAGTGAGCTGAGTCCTGGTACTACTGAGGCCCTAGAAAAGGGGATCCTAGGAAGGCTTCTACCAAGTAGAAGGCCCTTAGGTCCCTTACCTTCTGTAAAGGCTTTGTACATCAGCTCTGATGTTTACTACCCCTGACCTTGGGTAACTTCCTCTACCATTTCATGCCACATTTTTGTCTATAAAATGGGGATTATGCTTACTGTACAGGGTGGTGAGGATTAAATGGGTTAATACATGTAAAGCACATATTTAGAAACAGTACTGGCCAGGATAAATGATCAATAAAATACAAACTATTATTATTATCATTATTATTATTATTAATTTCACTTCGTTGAATCCTCTCATAACCCAAAGAGATAGACGTGATTATTTCTGGCAAGGCATAATTTCACATGGATAAATTCACGAGTCTCATGCAATGATAAAAGGGACACATATCCAAGATTTTAGTTAGCTCGTTAATTAATGAAAGAACCATTAAGATGTTAAGCCTAGTTCAGAGAGCAGTTGAGAAGCTGGATATTCTGCAGGCAATGTTAGGATGAGATGCTGGGTAAGATACCAGGGTGAGTAATGTCCACCAGGAGTAAAACCCATGATATTTGTGGTTATATCTTCTGCTGGATAGAAATTATTTACATCCTGTAGAGGATGAAAAAAGTTTTCCTTGACTCTCTTAAAGTCCCTGGCTGGGTCCGAGAGTTAAACTGACAACGGCTGATTAACAAGAGAAAAGCAGGCAAATTTTATGGATTTTTTTTACAGGAACATAGGAGCCTTCACCAAAGAGTGGAGATTCAAAAGAGTGGCAAGAGCAGGAAGCTTTTATACCTTTTAGCCAAAGAAACAGTAAATTTGTGAAAAATTGACAAGATGGAGGCGTTTGGGCTAGAGGTAGTAAATGGTAAAGAAGTAACCAGGAAGATAAGGGTTAGTTTAAGAAGATTTGCTTGAACAAGTTTCTCAGCCTCAGACTCCCGTCTTTGGTGATGAGAATGTCCTCCTTCCTCCTGGTGCAGGGAAAGCACCTTTCACTTGGGGGTGTTACAGCAGCTTTCAGGGAAATGGGGGGAGACGGGGAGATCAGAGTAACCTTCCTACTTTTGCCATTTTTGTCATATTCTTTTAGCTTAAGATAGTGAATACACTAAAGTGGTCTGTTTTGGGGTACTGTGTCCCGAACCCCATCAATTCCTATGGGGCAAAAATTTACAAGTTTAACTCTCTCCTATAGAGTTGAAAAATACTCCAGGCGAGAAAAAGGCCAACCCAGAATGGAGCTCAAAGAACACCCAGTAATCCTTTTTGCCGGTTTTGAGATTTTGGATAAATTTTCCCATAACTTCAAGGTATGAATAGGGAAACTGAGTCTCAAAGATGCTAAATAGTTATAGGGCTAGAAACGGCAGAGCCAGAATTCAAATGCCTACACATCCATCCATGTTCTTTTCATTAAACCTATTTCTTCCACTCAAGTAGAATTCACTCTTTAAGGAGATGACTCGAGTATATACAAGGAACTCCTGGTCTCGGAGGGATGTGGGAGAAATTAGAAGAGACTTAAATTAGCAAAACATCCTAGCAAAAACGTTTCTTTTCTCCTTCCCTGCTTTTTTTTTTTTTTTTTAATTTACCATGAAATGAAGTGAATTTCAGGCCACGGTGGGGGTCCAAGTATGTGTGAAATCATTTATAGGTTATTCCTGGATTGGAAGAAAATGCATTTGTTACTAATTTAATAACAATGTAAATTCTTCTTATACTGTTAGTATAATTACTTTTGAATAGGAGTGAAAATTTTTTTTGTACTTAGAAAAACAAGATTTTCTAATTTAAGTATCCATTTCCTGGGTTATTAGCAAGAAGAAAATTGAACTTTTTAAGATGAGTTTGAAGTGAAGGCAGTTGGTTCCTTCGTATTCCTTTTTAACTTTGTCAGAATTTGTCAAAACACGATATAAAGCAAAAAGGCATGGAGTAGGTGAACCAGAGTAGGTTGATTTAGAAGCAGGAACTCAAGCCAAATGCAGCAGTAAACTAAAAAAATGGAATAAATCACATTAATTGGTTTTTAAAAATAAGGAAAACCAGGCAGAATTAAAAAAAAAAAGTTAATGAACCAGTTTTAACCAGATCTGAGTAGTGCTGGGGTGGAAAACTTGCCATCTGAGTCGTTAGCACCAGGAAGTATCTGAGGGACGGCACTGCCTTAATTTAGGAAGAGCTTTGTGAGCCACTTAGGGAGGAAGGTGATGCCCTGGGGGTGTGGCCTGGAAGAAGTCGCATCCTCCTGGGACACACCTTGTGTTGAGGTGGGGGGTGAGGTAACCACCGTGTAGTAGCCTGGAGCATTGGGAGGCGTGGACCAAGAGACTGTCCGCATGCAGGAGTGGGCAAACCCGTTTAAGAACGGAGATTTTTAATATTCATTTTAAGATTATTTATTGTTTGCTTTGTCCTACCGCAAACCCCTCTGAGCTCTGGTAGCCTTACCCTACATGTGCTAAGGACTTGGGTGAGTGGTGTTTGGTTTTTGTTTTGTTTTGGTGGTAGGATCATCAAAGTTGCAGGGGAATTGGAGAGAAAATGACTAATTTCCAAGAAAACAGCCTTGAGAGGGATGTCTGCAAGATTTGGAGGGTCTCCAAGGAGTAGAATTTGAGGGCTGGTAGTGATCTTAGGATTGGAGATCCTGGAGGGGTGTGTGTGTGGGAAAAGGGACCTGAATTAATGTGTTTTCGATACTGGAGGACAAGAGAGTATTTTCTGGTGAATTACATAGTGAAGAAAACAAAGATAGAATATTAAAATTTTCTCTGGACCAGATGTCCGTGGCCCTGAGTTCCCTCAGCTGCATCAAGCATTGGGCTGACACTTTTGTTAAGAAATCAAAGAGATCATAATCAAGTGTTGTTTCTTGTCTATGATTCTTTGAAGGATGGTGCTTCTGAGCTAATGATTATGAGTCAGAATGACTTAGTGCTTCTGTGTTTGTAAATAAGTACTAGGGAACACGTGGAGACTGTTCTAGACGCGAGAGAAGGTAACTTCTGTTCTGTGATCCTGCAAGCTAAGGGAGGGCGTGACCGTAACCAGAGACGGCCCGGGGCTGAGCTGTGGTTCAGCAGTCCGCCAGGCTTTCCCCCACAACCACTTGAAGGAAGTTGGCATGAAAACCAAGTGAGGGCTCCACGTACTGAAGGCCGCTCTCTTCTTCAGGGAGCCTCTCATCTAGTTAGGAGCTCAGTTTTCTTTCAGTAAAAAAAAAAAAATTTTTCCCCCCAAATTCTCAGTATAAACCACTTGCTTTCTCCCTCTTAGAGTAGTGGTTGTAAACCTATAATTAATTTATGGAAGCACATTTTCTGCAGTATGAATGAGCATTTTCTCAGCGGAGGTGGGTAAAAAACATGGAAGTCTATGACAGGGAGTGAGGGGTTTCGCAAGGAACTTATCAGTAAAGTACAGACGTGAAGGATTTCCTCACAGTGTCCACTGTCCTGGCCTTTCTGAATGTTTTCCCATCAAGAGATCGCAAGGCTTTCTTAGTTGTGGCCCCTGTGGGAAATGGAAGGAGACATGCAGACGCCACCACCACGGCTCTGGCTCGGTTCCTGCTCTGTGATTCCATGACCCCACGAACTGAGTGGTGCCCACAGTTGCTTCAGTTAGAAGCACCCTCCTCTTTCTGAACTGAAGCTGAGGTTGGTACTTTAAAAACTTGTGCCCAGAGTCTTGCGAACATCTTATCACCTCCACACTTGCTCATCTTAGCTTCTGGTTCTCCAGCCTTGGGGCCTGGCCTCATCAGGCCGCAGAAGCAGCCTTCCTCTGGGTCTCTGTCTGCAGCAGGGATGGTGCAGGGAGGGCTGCCTTATCCTCACTCCGCTCCTCCTTTGGAAGCCAACCCAGCTGAGCTTTACTGTATGAATCCAGCTCCTTCCTTTGGGCCTGTTCCTTCTTTACCCTGAGTCAGGTCAGGGTTGGCAGGCAGCTTTGGTTTCTTTTCTTTCCATCAGGATTTTGTATTCACGTGTTAGCGCTGCCCTAATAACATACTGCAAACTGAGTGGCTTAAACACTCAGTATTGTCTCAGGACTGTGGAGGCCAGCAGTCCGAGCTCAGGGTGCGGGCAGTGCCATGTTCCCGCTGCAGGCCCCAGGGAAGGATCTGTTCCAGGCGGCTCTGGTGGTTGCTCGGCTTGTGGCAGTAGAACTCCCATCTTCACGTGGTGTGCTCTTGCGAGTTTCTGTGTCGATTTTCCCTTTTTTATGAGGATACTGGAATAGGAGTTCACTCTACTCCAGTGACCTCTTAACTGATGACAATTGCAATGACCCTATTTCCAAATAAGATCACATTCTGAAGTACTGGTGTTAGGACTCCAGCTTGTGAATTTTGGAGGAACAGAATTCAACCCATGACAGATCTATATAGAGATTTCTTTTCTTTTTTTTTTTTTTAAAGATTTTATTTATTTATTTGACAGAGACAGCCAGCGAGAGAGGGAACACAAGCAAGGGAAGTGGGAGAGGAAGAAGCAGGCTCCTAGTGGAAGAGCCTGACATGGGGCTCGATCCCAGAACGCTGGGATCACGCCCTGAGCCGGAGGCAGACGCTTAACGACCGCGCGCCACCCAGGCGCCCCAGAGATTCATTTTCTGAACATACCCCATCCATTTTCATTCACTGGGGTCCCTAATACTTAGAGGTTTCTGAAAAGTCTGTTAATTCTGGAATCACCTAAAGCGCCTTTTTTTTTTTTTTAAACCAATCCTCCTCGCCACCTACTCTGTGCAGGCTGATTCCTTCCAAAGTGATGTTAAACGCAGGCCTGCCCTAACCAAGTGCTGTCCTAATGAGTCTCCATTGTAGGCCAGTCTGAGCACCAGGGTTGAGGCCCTCATGACCAGATCTGAGTGTGTCTCATGGCACAGGCCAGGCCTGTCACCTCGAAATGTTCCTGTGGCACCTGAGCTTTTCCTCACAGCCTGTGTGTATTAGGTTCTTGCCACAGAGTTGATGGGCTAACACAACAGAACCTTTTTCTCGTAGCGTTCTTTAGTTTGCAAGTCCAAAATCAGTGTCAACTGAGCTTACGTCAAGTTGTGGCAGGGCTGATTCCTTCTACAGGCCCTAGGAAGGATCTGTTTCCTTTCCTTTTCTAGCTCTGGAGGCTGGCTTGACGTTCCCTGGCTCACACTCCTGTTCTCACAACATTCTAGTGCCTTGTTTCTGTCGTGATAACTCCTACTTCAACATCACATCTCCCTTTACCTCCCTCTTCCGTGGACACTTGTGATTACATTTGGGGCCCACCAGATAACGCAGGATCTTCTCCCCATCTCAGTATCCTTAATGTAATCATATTTGCAGATTCCCTGAGGTCGTGCTCAGAGCTCGTGGGGCTCTGGATGTGGGCCTCTTCGAGGGCTGTTATGTAGCCCACGGCAGCTTTTCCCAGCCTGGCCTCTAAGTGCCTTTCTCTCTTCTTGAGGACATTCCTTCCTTCCTTCTGCTTCATTTCCAAGTCTTCTTTAAGTTGCTTTTGCTCTCCCACTGCTTTGTTTTGGTTATAAAAGCCCAGTTCCTTGAGTCTATGGACAAATTTGACCCTCTAGATAGGAGTCAGGTTGGGCAGAGGTCATTTACATTTTTCCATAACGTAACAATTACTACAGGTTGAAGTCAAGCAGAATAATAATAATAGTAAAAAAAACCCATTAGTTTCTGACTCGTGTTCAGTCCTCCAGAAATTTCTCATTAGAGATTTGCTAGTGCTTATCCCGGCCTTGATAGCCTCCAGTTCTGATGGGGGAAAAGCCTGTTAGGCATGGGGAATGGTAGAGGAGCTGACGGAAGACAAGGAAATTGCCTATGCAGTAATGCTGGTGTCAGAGACAGCGTTTGTGGGAGCACCCGTGTGCACCACCCTATCATTTTCCCCAGTAGGACTTGGTTGCCCGAGTATAGATAGTAAGAAGGCCGACAGCAGCATTGATCTGGGTATGGTTTTGCCCAGCGGCTGGGGCAGAAGGACAAAGAGTGAGCTGGGGAGAGTACTGTTCTACTGTGGCCCAGTATAACAAATTTATATAATGACCACAGGATGCCAAGTGCCTTGTAGTTGATTCTCACACAACCTCTTCGACAGCGTTATTACTCTCAGAGGGAGAGCTAGGTGCAGAGAGGTTGAATAATTTGCCCAAGGCCACGTAGCCTGTATGTGGCAGAGGTTAGGTGCGACCTCAGGGAGACTGGTTTCAGGAACTCTGTTCCTTACCTCTTCACTGTGCCATGAGGACGGGAGTGAGGGCGGTGGGCTGGGATGGAAGGGGAGTCTCTGGGGACTGAGAGTTTTCATAAAGTCAGAGGAATGAGAGGGTGAGAAGGTCAGAGTGGACACATGGAGTGGGGTGTTTGACTCAGTGTGGGCTAATTCGGGGTTATGACAAAATCTAGAAGGTAGCCGTGGGTGTGGGCAGCTGAATTGGAGAAGAATGGAAGGTCACTGGAATTCAGAGGTCACCATCATCTGAGGGCAGGTATTGACTGGGACATGACACAGACCTGAGGTGATCCAGAGTGCAAGGGCCAGAGGTGAAGAGGAAGAGCAGGAGCCAGCTGCCAGAGTGTGACAGGTGTAGGGGGGTGTCTGGAGGGTGCTAGGCAGCATGAGGGGAGAAGGTAGTCTGAGCTTCCAAGAAGAGGGCATTTTATACTTGGAAGTATCATTGATGAACAAGGAGAAATGCCACCCTACCATTTGACTCTGAAATTCGATGACACAAGGATGACTGTAGGTAGAGCTGAATTTTTAATTTTAACTAATTTAACAACCGATTCAGTTAATGGAAAACATTTTGTCTGTTGGGAACAGCTTGGGTACATGAATCTACTTTTCTATTGTAAATTGTATGAAACCCATATCAAGGCCAGGTACTTCGTATGAAAGCATAAAGATCTAAGTTGAGATATGCTGTAAACGTAAAATATTTACCAGATTCCAAGGAGTAAATAGGGAGAAAGACTATAAAATATCTCATAGTAATTTTCTTATCTTGATTACATTGATATCTAAGTTTGGATACATTGGGCTAAATGAGTATGTTGCTTAAGTTAATCTAACCCATTTCTTTTTAAGTTTTGAATGTGACTATCAGAAAATTGGAATTTATAGATGTGGCTCACGTCATGTTTCCTTTGGGCAGTGCTGTTGAGACCAAGGAAGACAGGGATGGGAAATGCGTGCTTGAGATCTACAACCCTTCTGTCAGCATGAGGAAGGGAGAGCAGACCAGGATGGTGAGAGCATCTGCGGTAGCAGTGTTGCAGGCTTCATGGAGTCCAGATGGGATGGCATATGTGTAACTGGGATCAGGAAAGGCTATGGCATTTTGTTTGTGGGAGACTTTCATATGTACTGTTTATTTATCTTCTAGGTAGAGAGGTATTTTAGGAAACTGCTGGATGGAAAGGAAAATAGAAAAATGTCTTAGAGAGTTGGAGAGGGTGGAATCTAACTCCTAGAGGAGGAGGAAGAAGAGAGTAGTGGAGTGAGTGAGGGTTTCAAGCGTATAAAAGTGAGTCAAAGTCCTTTGTACCAAACTTGGAAGATGCAAAACTTTGAGAGAGAGCACTGCAAAGTCTAGAGAGGAGACATTAGTGGACCAGATAACTATGCAAATTATGCAGAGCTAGGCTCCTAGAAATGAGAGCTAGGAGTATCTTTTCTTGCTCCAGAAAATTTTGACTCTTAAGAATGGGAACAGAATTCCTCGGTTTTGCTAAGTGAAATGGTTCTTCCATGGATAGCCTAGAGAGACAGTGTAGTTCTCAACATTCAGCGGTGTTTCTCTCTGGAAGTGTAGCAGTGTTGATAAGAACTTATCATAACATAATTAGCATAATGAAGACTTGTCAGTTTTCTTCTCTGCCTTTGCAGCCAAATGCCTAGGGGGAGGCGGTCAGGAGCAGGGGCTGTCGGGAAAGCTCAAAGCTGGCTTAATTTTGGATTGTCATTCTCAAAAGATGAATGCAGGGATGATACGTTGTGAACTATTTAGCTTTAAGACTTGTGACTAGTTTTAACCTCCCTGTTCCCTTTCCGGGTCAACCTTTATCCTTCCATTGTGGAACGCTCTTAGGTATAGAGACCAGGTAACTGATTCATGTGGCCATGCTAATTGTCACACTGTACCTACTTCCTGCTTTCAAAAAGAAGTCTTCTAGGACTCCTCTCCATAAACAGCTCAAAAGAGGGTTTTCCATTTCTTTTTTGATCAGAGTCCATAGAGGATGTATGGGATCAGGCCATCTGTGAGCCAGGCCCATCTAGTCAGAGCAACATGGGGACTCCCTCCCAAGCAGCTCCTTCTGATCCAAATGCCCTCTGGGATAGCCCAGAATAGGAAAAAGGTAGATGGAAGGGACAAAGGCCATGAACTCTGAGTTCCATATTTCTTTTAGCTGTGAGCATTTTCATGCTCTCACTGTGCTCTCTGGCTGCCCCTTCTCTGGCCCTTCCTTACGTGGAATTAGAAAACACAGAACTCTGGGAAGATACCTGGCTCACTCTGCTTTGTGGTAAGACCAGTTGGCAGTGACTTTGGTTTAATCAGAATTTAGCTTCTACATCATTAGTCTTTGTACGTAGTATATTTTTAGCCTGCAAGAGCATTTCCCTTTATAGTCAAACAAAGCCAAGAAGTGAGGATTCTTTCGAAAGGTCTATTGATTGGCATACATTGATTTTTATTTTTCAACCCTTTCGTATATATTAAAGTGATTCATCAAAGCAAACACGGGTGCAAGTTGAGGGGGGGCGGGCAGGAGGAACATTGAGCTTCTGTGTCTTGGGAACCTGCCTGTAATAAATCTCCACAGTGAAAAGGAACAGGAACCAAACACTGAGCTGGCCTCTGGAAGGCCTGACATGTGGCTAGTACTTAACACTGCCTCTGGCATGGAAAGGCTGTCTGTCTGACCCATTGTCTATACACGTGGAAGAGACCTGAGGAAGCTTTGGGGGTCTGGTTATCCCTTGACCTCTAAGGAAATGTGCTAGGTGGTTTTATCCTGTTCTAAAAATTCTCCTGAAAAGGGGATCTCATGGGCTTCCCTGATTAATCTATATTCCGCCTGTCAGACTGCTACTTGGAACTCCTTGCCTGAATTCTGTATTTGCTATTTTCTGGCTGTTTCTTCCTGCTTTGGCTTCAGTGATGTAAGTTTCTTGGTTTTAACTCTTGCTTAAGGAGAGTGAGTTTTAAATGATTTATTTTTTAAAAAGCCGAGCGTCAAGTTTTGCTCTAATGTGGGATGACATCTCATTTTCCCTAATCATCTGCATATTTTCTCTCCTTTATAGTTGTACTGAAGTTAAGCCGATTTAAGAAGTCTTGAACTAAGATGTACTGCTCTGATACCTACTTGCGTATACCTTTCTGTCTGCCTCTCTTCTCCCTAGAGCCTTTGCTTAAGTATTAAACAAAGAGATAGACAAGTGAGCTGGCTACATCAGTATCTTGACATTGCTGGGATAGAGCTGCTATAAGACTTGATAGAGAAACTTTTAACTCCAAAGATGTTCTCCCCAAAGCCTTAATCATTTTTTAAGAATAAAAATGAGCAACTTATTTAAAAAATATTCCCGAGAAAGATAAATGGTTTTCTCCTTCAAATCTGAAACTATGTTGAAACAGCACCCAATTTAAAAAATTAAAAACCACTTTCTTCTGCTGAAGGTATGGTCTTAACTGACACGGGGGATATTTAAACTCAGAAGCCCTCTTGGAATGCCCCAACTTCATGGCTTTGTGAAGTGGTATGTTTGGCAGGAAGTAGCTAGTGTCTCACACTAAGGGTTGGGGAAGAGAGAATGGAACAGAACAGGATTTAGAGATCCCTGAAATTCCTGAACTTAGTGGCTTCCTTAGAGGAGAGGATAGAACCAAACTACATGGAGTAACTGGCAGACAGTTCCAATGCGACTGAATAGTTACCCCGGAACCTTCTATCTTTTCTCTTTCAGTATTTTGTTTTCCAAATACCCGCAGACTAAGTCCTCAGTAACCCCTTCCCCCGCTTAGCTGCTCTGCCATTCCCAGTGCATTACCCTCGTGTGTGATTAGTTCCATATCCAGGATTATTTGTTTCTATCAAAACTTAACCACCTTCTGTTTCATTCCCTGATGGTCCTATTCTCTGCCATGGAGTGGATGAATGTAGTGGGGCAAAGGTATTTTTCACTGGTAATGTCTTACTGTATCTTCTCGTCCAAAACATATTTCATTTAGCAGTTGTCTTCAGGGGTATAATCCAGAGAAGTTAATGATGACAAGACGATGGGGCTCTATTCCGGCGCAAGTGTTTTGCCTTCATGAGAACCTTCTCCAGAACTCTTCATCAACCGAACAGACGACGTTCTCTCCAACCAAAACTTCACATTAACCCTAACTATGAAGCAGCCTTTGCAATTGACCTGCCACAGTATAGGTGACCCAGGGCTCTTCTTGACCTGTGGAGGACCCAGATTTGGGAAGGAAGAGAGGAAAGAGCTGATGACAGCAGGAAGAGTCTAGAACTACACTGTCCAGTGTAGAGGACACTAGCCACATTTCCATCGTTGCTTTAAGTTTTATGGAACAGTGCCTGGCTAGCAAGTGAGGAGGACATTACTAAAAAGAAGGTGATTCCTCCCAAGAAGCTACTTCTTCCTGGGCATGCCGAGATCTCTCTCACTTGCTGGTAGACCTAAGGATTATGATCTCTAATGGGAGAAGAGGTACATACATCACTATGATGGATGCCTATTTTAGAGAATTAGCTCTTATGAAGGAAGACTGTAACTTATGTAGATTTAGTAATAATAATGAATATCTTTCATCGTGTGCGTGTTTATATTTTAATGATTTAACATATTTCTAATGCAGTGGCTCTTCAAAGTAGGTATATTAATTTGTACTGTACATATTATAGATAAGAAAACAGGGCTTTACAGAACATAAAGGGACTTGTTTATTTGCAAATGAGGGAAAGGCTGCCCAGCGAGTCCTCGAAAGCAGCTGCCAACCCAGGCCTCTCCCTCGAATATCTGGTTGTAGTGAAGGCCGTCCACTACAGTCTTCCTGGATGAGCTACTGTAAGTCCCTTCAGTGAATGGCTCTTCATAACATCATTTCTCAAATTGTGGTCTGCACATACTGTGTTGTATGAAATAGGATTCAAGATCAAATAACGTTGGCAAATGTTCGGTTAAAGAAAAGTAAACATATTTATTGCAGAAGTTCTCAGAGCCTTTAATATAGTCATATGCATTTTGGATCTACAAGGAGGGACGTGATAGGCAGGGTTTCCAAAAGTTACATGGCCTCAAAACCATTTTGCAGCAGAGTATTTTAAAGGGTAAGTGTTCTGTGGGACACTCTGAGAAGTGAAGTTCTATACCAAGATACTCAGAAGATATCCCTAACCAGAGAAAGTGCTTCTCTGTTACTTGTAATCTCATAATTGTTCGGCCCGTATTAACTGCTCGATGAATACTTTAGAATGAATCTCTGTTGAATGTTAAGACTATGGAGTTTAGGCCTCTTCTGGTCTGGATCCAGGAATCAGGGTGGGTTTCTCAGTGGGTGGGGGAGGGTACTAGGCGCTGTGTGTGGTGATGGAGGCAATGCTTGTGCGTTCTCTTAGTTTATCTATAGATGGCAGTGCTTTTTTTAACCTTGATAATTATTCTCATAAGTGCTTAAAATTATTAATTTTTCTTGAAGTTTTTCATAGAATAATTTTTGGAAGAGTTTGTGGGCAGGTACGACGGTGAGTTTGATGTCGAGAGCAGGAGCTGAGTCTGCTCAGAGCGAGTAGGTCAGAATGCCTGCTAAGCGGCCCGTGAAAGTAAGTGACTGCTCAGACATTCTTTGTCAAAAATGCTTCCTGTGCCGCCGTGACCTGTCACAGAGGCCTCTGCTGTGTAGTCTATCTTTAAACTGGTTTGCTGGGTGGGGCGGCCCCTTGGCCAGTCCGTGGGCATCTCTGGCCGACTGGCTCTGTGTGCCTGAGCGTGCATTATGAGGCAGTTTTCTCTTTCCCCGTTGGCTTGTTGAAACAGAAAGACAGTAAAACAACACAACCCGTACGAAACAGAGTGTGGCAAGCCTCTGACCTTTCACCCTAGTCTCCAGGCTCTTCGTTTAGCTGGGCGGATAGCAGGTGGGACCCAAGCTTTCATGCTGTAAGTATCCCTCCCAAACCTCACCCTATAGCTCATTTCTATTCATCCTAGGTGCTGTTCCCTTTCGCAAAATCCCATCTGAGCTAAACGAGCCTGCTGCACAGTGCATGCCATTCTTTCTGCGCCTGAGCACAGGTTCTCTGTGGACCATAGTGTTTCCTCTTTCTACTTTGGAACGAATCAGTAGAAGTGAAAGACGCTGCAGTGTATCATTCAGGGGGTACGAGCTCAACAAATCAACAGTCCCCTGGCAGGGAACTTTGTTTGATTCCTCTTTATCAGTAGTCAAAATGCAATTAGTTAGGTGGCCAAACAGAAATTAGTGTATACGTCACAAAAACGTGTACAAGCATTATTCGAATTAGCCCCAAACTCGAAATACCTCGCCTCTCCCTGCGCACGCCAATGGGTGAGTTGTGGTGTAGTCACACAGTGCAGTGTGACCCAGCAGAGGCTACACACAACAACATGTACCCTCTTGTAGCCATGATGCAAAAGAAACCAGACCCAGGTTGAGTTTATATACGTTTCAAGGCCAGGCAAAACTGAGCTCGGGTATTAAAGTCAGTTTGGCAAGGATGACCAAGATCGGACACAAGGAATTCTTTGGGGATGTTGGTGTGTTTACTCAGTACCAGTTCATTGACCGGTATACTTGTTGTTTACTCTTCTGTGTGTACGTTATCCTCCAATGAAAAATGTACTTAAATAATGTAAAGAATATAATTAGGAGTCTTGGTAGTCCGCTTCTATCCTTCAGAGTGTTTATAGCTGAAATGCAAGTAGACAAAGGTAGGAGAGTGTGGTGAGGCCGGTTTCTTCTTGCAAACTCTCCCCCTGGGCAGAATGAGTGAGAGGATGGGGTGAGGTGGGTGTGTCATTCTGGGGAAATCTCTCCTTAGGGTGGGAGAATATAGTCCCCAATGGTGTAGATTCTGGTTCTGTTTGCTTCCAAATGCCTTATTTAACCCAAAGGAATGGCACAGATGTAGTATTTCAGACTAACAATACATATTTTAGGATCTTGGCTTTATTTATTTTTTTTTTTAAAGATTTTATTTATTTATTCGACAGAGATAGAGACAGCCAGCGAGAGAGGGAACACAAGCAGGGGGAGTGGGAGAGGAAGAAGCAGGCTCATAGCGGAGGAGCCTGATGTGGGGCTCGATCCCGTAACGCCGGGATCACACCCTGAGCCGAAGGCAGACGCTTAACCGCTGTGCCACCCAGGCGCCCCAGGATCTTGGCTTTAAAGCAGAACTTCTTACATCATCCAGATAGGTTCCCAGCACCCAGAGACACGCAGTTGGAATGGCTGTTCCCATTTGATGCTTCTCACTGGGAACTGATGGTCCCCTCACCTGATCAGAGATTCACAACTATGTTGTTAATGGTTTGTGGCTGCACATCCATCAGCAGCCAAATTATATATTGATTTCTCAGGAAATTGGAAAACCTAAGTAATATTTGATTAATGAGGATTATGTTGGGCAGTTGGCTTCCACTCTGTATATATTGATGAATACTCTTAATAGCTGATCCTTTTTAGGGGGTGGATACATTTATTAGGCAATGGAAAATTTCTACAAATAAAATGAGTTGTTTTTTTTTTTCCTTCTAGAAACACTTATAAGAGAATAAAAACACCCTTGGAGATTCTTTCATTACAGTGCCGTCAAGGAGACAGGAATAGCTTAAAATAACCAGAACTCATGTTTAAAATCACAAATTCAGCATTCAGCATTGTCAAACCCCTCAAATACACAAGCTTGACTGTCTAAGGGGACTCAACATTAACTCTATCAAAAGTGGATTCGTAGGATATGCCTAATTTGCAAGAAATCTTTGAGTTCAGAGAACTTGCTTAGTTGAAATTCTGTTATGTATAATGTTGTTCAAGTCTGGTTCATATATTAAAACTCTGCAATTTGCCAGCTGTGGATTGTGGGGAAAAAGAAAGCCTGACAGTTTTAAATGAGAAGACCAAGGCTGGGTCACCATCGAAGGCCAAATTAGGGCTATTTAAACTTTGGGTCATTAAGCAAAGAGAATTTTGATATTTATTTATTATGAAGGGATGACACTTAGTTGTGTTTTAATAATTCTTACTAGCATAGCTCTGGGCAAAATTATGTAAATTTTGTTTCTAGATCTCATTGCCCTATGATGTCTCTCTCTCTCTCTCTTTCTTTTTCACTTTCTTTAGGTCCCGCCCCCAAGACAAAATTGCTTTTGGCCTGCCCTGACTCGAGCATGTATATTTTCTGTTCATTTGTTCTTCAGTTCATTCATTCACCCATCTGTCCATTTACCCAATATATAGGTTTATTTAGCGTGTACTATACTAATGGATTAGAATCAATCCTAGGAAATATATACTCTTTATTTTGGATCTTCTGGAAATGATATCTACCCTTCTGGGATTTTATCTGTTAGTGATTATGAAAGGAATTCCAAATTGGCAGATTGAAAAAAATACAAATATCAAACAGTGGGATAACTCTCAGTCAACATTCAGTGGGCTTTGGACTTGATTGTGGAAAGAGATCTTTCTTTTCCTCCTTTTTTCAGTGTCTCGTGTTTCACATCAGAAATGTGAAGAAATGTGCCATCAATGAAGCCATCATTTATGTACTTGACAAAACGGACAGCTTAGTCACCTACTTAGAGTCAAAACCTTTCTCCAGGGAGGTGCATGGTAGTCTGTACTTTGTAGCTGGGTACAGGACTCTGAATTTTCCTTCATCTCTCACCTGGGAGTAAAACTGATCAGAGGGTAATTAACAAAGCGAGTCACTTAACTGGGGCAGTAAAGCAAGTTTAGTAATCCACAGCTATGGAGTGGTCCGTTCTGAATGGACTTTGAGCTCTCCTATTACCTCAGGTTTCAGAGGCCAAGTTGAAGGTCTAGCTTCTGTTCTGGTGATCATGTTGTTGGTCACTCTAGGCATTTCAGTAGGTAAGTCTCCAGGGAGTGGGTGATTGCCAGATGCTGCTTCTGGTTAGTGTATTTCAAAAGAAGAGTCAGATGATCCCAAGGGAGCCCCCTAGATGTCTGGGCCCCATCCGATGTACCTGTAAATGGAAGAACTCTTTCTTTTGGTTAGATCTCGAAAATGAAAGAGTGTTATCTTCCCTTGTCCTCCTTTTTTTGAAAGTTGCTCTTTTTTCTCCTTTGAATTATTTGGTATCTTACCTGTGACAATATCACTGAAGTAGGGACCTTGGGACGCTATGTAATTCATTCCTTTCTCATGTCCTCAAGTTATGATCCAATTATGTCCATATAGGAAGTACTGCTATTGATTGCAGGTGGTTTATTGAACATTTCAACTCAGTGGAATTCAAATAGAAAGTGATTTTTCTCCTATCACTAATTCAAACATACTCTTTTGAACTGACTTTTCTTTTGTATCCTTAACAACATCTTGGGCAGGTTCTATGTCTTCAGTCATTTTCAGATAGTGGAAAGTCCAGTCTTACTCAGTCTTTGTTAAAACTTCAGTCTCACATCCAGTTTAGTGCTCACCTCCTCCTTGACACAGAGGCAGCCAGGCCTTAGCGTAAGGGATTTGTATTGATTGCGAAGGCATGGTCTTTGCATCCGTCCCTCCCTCCCTTCCGTCCTTCCTTCTTTTCTGTTTTTGGCTCCTCCTGGGATGGACCAGATGAGAGATCTCAGAAAAGAGCCAAAGTCATTTGCTTTCACTGCTGCTGTTGGAGTTCTTCTCAGGTTGTCTTTGGCTGCTGTGTGGTTGGTAGCCAAGTGCTGGTTCTTTCCGGTGTGCATGAGTGGGTCCTTTGGGAAGCATAGCAAGCAGCAGAGTTTCCTGCCTGGGCACAGAAAGAGAAGGGGAAGCCAGAGCATTCACCATAAGCCAGTGTTGTTTAACTCCAAATATTCTTCATTTTCTGTTCTTGTGGACCATTGGTTCTCCATACTGGCTGCCTTGGAATCACTTGGGTAGCCTTTAAAAGAATACCAGTGTCTGGATGCAACCATAGAGATCCTGACTCAGGCCTGAGTATTTTGGAAAAGTTATTTAGCTTGTTTTAATATCCAGCTCTGTTTGAGAACCACTGATGTGGTGGGAATGGAGGGGCTCTGGCTAATGGGTGCCAGGGAATATGGCTGGCATATCCTTGGTGGCTGGGTCTCTTTAGAATGTGGGATATATAAAGTCATTATTGTTTTTTGCTTTGTGACCATAGCTGAAACTCAAAATCAGTAAGAAAATTTCATTCCACCTTGAATTTTGCTGTCATTTTTGTGAATCTACCTGCCTGTCTTGGCGTCCTGGCATATCCTTCTGTGAGGAGAAGGCTCACAGAAAGAGCTGCAGGTTGCCTTTTACTGATACAGGCTGAGAGGCTCTGACAGTTAAATAAATTCTGTGAAATTGTACCTCAGTCCAGCAATTTCTGGAGCACTCTGGAGGGCTCATGAGCTCATAACACACTGTTAGTTTCCAACGAAGTTTTAACAAAGGTTTTCCTCAAGAAACCACAGACACATTCAAGTGACATCTTATTTCCTCTCATGCCCATCTTTCCTTTCTCTAAGACATTTCACTAGCAACTTCAGTATGAAAATAGTATTTCTGTGACAGATTTTCATCAGTTCCTGCTACTTAGGCTATCCATGAAGTCATCACCCTTTGGTCTTTTGACACAACATCATTGTTTTGATAGCAACAAATTTTAGCATCAGAAACTAAGATGATGACTTGAGGTGAGGGATAAATAACAGGAGCCACTGAAATTGGGGGGACCGAGTATATTGCTCCAAATGCAATGAAAGCCACACTGAAAAAAAACCAGGATTCAATACTGAAATGGAATCATCCCTAAATAGAAATTAAAATTTTTTTCCCCATGAATCATCAGTGACTTTAAATGCAGTTCTTGTTAGCAATAAATTGACACAATAAGTTTTGGGTATGGATGCTGCCAAAAAGAAAATGAGTTGCTAGACCAAATTAAATGTATGTGGTTCAAGATGGGAACATGTTGACCGTTTAAAGTTATTCCCTTCTAAGTATGAAAAACAGAGGCCTTCCTGGTAACTCATAACCCTGGGAATGTGAAGTTATACCCTGATGATAGGTATGGACAGAAGTCTACAAGTTCTTGTGGCATCATTTGGTTAGAATGTGAAATTCTCTTCCTCTCCATCTGTTCTTTCCAGAGGTAATTCTGGGGGCGCCTGGGTGGCTTAATTGGTTGAGCATCCGACTCCTGATTTTGGCTCAGGTCATGATCTCAGGGTTGTGAGATGGAGCCCCATATTGTGAGATGGAGCCCCGTGTCAGGCTCTGTGCTTAGTAGGGAGTCTGCTTCTTTCCTTCTCCCTCTCCATCTGCCCCTTCCCCTGCTCACGCATCTGCACCCTCTCTCTATCTCAAATAAATAAATCAATCTAAAAAAAAAAAAAAAAAAGAGGCAAATCTGTGTCTTAAATTCTACCTGGAAAGATTTGGCCTAGGTGTTTTGGTAGAAACAAAATGGGTGAAATTGCATTTTAGGGGAAGAGTATCTGACAGTGTCAAGGGATCAGAATTTTTGTTTTTTTTTCCCTGACAATAATGGGTTTTGTGGTTTAGGGAGATTGGCCTCATTGGATTCCATTCTTTGTTGTAAAATGAGATGAGCCAGCCAATCTCTATCTACGCTTCACAGCTCGAGTGTTTTACGAATTTCTGACCTGTCCTTGGTCCATCACTGTGTATTATGTGGGAAAATCATGGTGTAGTTTATTTTAACTGTGGATTACCCATGATTTGGTAGAAGAGGCTAACTAATAATCAAAATACATGCATTCCTTTCCATAGTATAGAATTTATCAGCGCTCTTGAATTTAAGAGTGTCTCTGTGACTTGTTTCTGCTGCTACTGCTACGATACAAGAATTAATGAAGGCGCCCGGGTGGCTCAGGCAGTTAAGCGCCTGTCTTCAGCTCAGGTCATGATCCTGGGGTCCCAGGATAGAATCGCACTGGGCTCCCTGCTCAGCGGGGAGTCTCCTTCTGCCTCCGCCCCTCACCCTGTTCGTGCTCTCTCTCCCTCAAATAAATACATAAATAAAACCTTAAAAAAAAGAATTAATGGGTGACTTTTGAGTGACAGTGGAGAGGAAGGAATGTGCCTTTTCCATGGTGTCTCCCCTCTTGTTTGCTGGATGTCAATGCTCAGAGCAATTTGGAAGGGTAAATTGAAAACAGCTGCTCTTTTGTTAGCCTGGTTCCTTGAATGACTATGTGAAACACAGTACTGTGGTCTCCAGGAAAAGAACTTTCATAGATGTGTATGTATGTATATTATGTATGTGTATATACACATATATATAATATACATATATAATATACGTATATACATATATAATATACGTATATATAATATATATACATATATATACATATATAATATATATATATACACATACATATTTTAGACAGCTATTTTGCAATTATCCTGTAAACCCATGATCTTCTGTAATTTGTATGTTTTACTTAACTGATGTACATATTTAAAAGCATCACGATTTTATACTTCTGTGTTTCATATATAATAAATGTTAATATTATATATTTCGTATAATTATGATTTAAACCTTTTCCCCCTTATATTAGAGACCCACTCTGTAACTCTCCTTCATATTTTTATGACTGTAGGAGTAGGTATCACAAGCTGTGTGTGTGTGTTTCCTCTTCGTAAATAAATGGTAACATGTTGTTTCAGGCCTCCAACAGTCAGTGACGATTTTTAATGTTTGGTCAACCATTTGTTAACAAAATTAAATTTATTTTTAAATGTTCTCTCTCTTTTTTTAACCTCCTTTTGGCCCCTTTCACCCAATTCTCATACTCCCACCCTGCAGCCTCAATCTGTTCTATTTATGAGTTTTTTTTTTTAATTTAAATTTTATTTTTTATTATGTTAGTCACCATACAGTACATCATTAGTTATTGATGCAGTGTTCCATGATTCATTGTTTGCATATAACACCCAGCGCTCCATACAGTACGTACCCTCCTTAATACCCATCACCAGGCTAGCCCATCCCCCCACCCCCCTCCCCTCTGAAGCCCTCAGATTGTTTCCCTGAGTCCAGAGTATCTTGTGGTTCATTTCCCCCTCTGTTTTTCCCTTCCTTATGAGGTTTTTTTGATTCCATATTTAAGGAAGATTATATGGTATCTGTCTTTCTCTGTCTGACTCATTTCAGTTAGCATAATGCCCTTGAGGACCATCCATGTTGTCACAAATGGTAAGAATTTCAATCTTGTTTGTGGCTGGATATTCTCCCACTCTGTGTGTGTGTGTGTGTGTGTGTGTGTGTGTGTGTGTGTATACATACACACTGTGTTTTTTTTTTTTTTAAGATTTTATTTATTTATTTGACAGAGACAGAGATAGCCACTGAGAGAGGGAACACAAGCAGGGGGAGTGGGAGAGGAAGAAGCAGGCTCATAGCAGAGGAGCCTGACGTGGGGCTCGATCCCATAACGCCGGGATCACGCCCTGAGCCGAAGGCAGACGCTTAACTGCTGTGCCACCCAGGTGCCCCGAACACACACTGTGTTAAACCAGGAATATTGGAACATTTATTTCTCATAGTAACTAGTGTTACCCTCACCAATATAGTTTGAAACATTATTTCTGTTGTTTTTCTTCTGTTCTCCACAACTCTGAGAGAAGCCTTTGTATTTCAGAGGTGGTACATCATCATTATGATCTGGTTAAGTTGTCTAAGAGGGTTTATCGATGGGAAATTTTGTGTGTGAAGGTTTGGGGATGGCGGTCCATTTTTCAGAGGCATGCATTTAGTTTCCCTGAGACTGATGCAGAATTGGAGCGGAAGTTTCCCTGAGATTGATGCAGGATTGGGGCAGAAGTGTCCCTCAGATTGATGTAGGATTGTGGTGGAAGTTTGAGAAGCTGAGCAGATGTAATTCCAGCAGAAGGCTTCCACTATCCTCCCAGAGAAGGCAGAACCTGGATTGGGATGGCACAGGGGCAGCCATGGATACTAGAAACTGACAGCCTTTGAACGGACCGTGCAAACCTGGGGCCTTCTTGATTTTCTGAGCTAGATGAGCCCCAGTGGTTTGTTTGTTTGTGTGTTTATTTATTTTTTGCTTGCTTGTTTTTGGTCCCTTTTTACAAGGTGTTATTGGCTTCTGATTGATTTTGATTTTCTTGTGAACGTTGGCCCACTGAAACTTGAATTGGATTTTAATTTTATTTAACAAATAAAGCATTGTGACATTTTCTGCACTCTGGGTATCATTGGTACTAGTTATAAATGGACCGATAATCCCTATGGATGCCATAGAGGTATATGAATAATGCATAGCGTTCAGTTGTGGAAGGCTCTAGTCTACTAGGTCAACATATCTCATAAGTTAAGCAAATACTGTCTCTTTTGCTTCGTGGAGTAGTTCAGGACATGTTAAATTCCACATGCATATTTTTCTATGGTGTTAAACTGTATGTATATAACTACATATATGCTTTATACTTACGATGAGTGTGTGTGTGTGTGTGTGTGTGAGAGAGAGAGAGAGAGAGAGAGATAAATATATGTATTGATGCTTGGATCACTTTATCTTCAAATCCCCAGCCCTATTTAGTATGTGCTTTGGGTTGCATACTCATTTTAATATCAGCTTAAGAAAAATAGAGTTAGTAAAATAAATCGACCGATACTATATTGGAGCAAAGATTGCACAGTGCTCGCTAAATCAGACAGAAGTAACTTTCAAGGTTACTTGTGTTCCTGTTACCATCTTGGTTTGCCTGATTAGGCATCAGCTATACCTAGAAAATGTTATGTGCAAAAATATTAGAAAAATGTACACCTTAGATGTTAAATAGGGGAATAAATATTCTGAGATTCAAATACTTTTCTCTTTTAAGTAGATAGTATTGATGAGAAAGAAAAGCTCATATTGGAAGAAGGGAGGGGAGGTATCAGGACTAACTAGGACAAATAGAAATTGCAAAGTAGTGGATTTAGGGATACTGGTATTGGCACAACAATCTTAGATACAGGAAAAATAAGAAGGGAGAGAAGGCAGGTGTAATGGTTTGTATTCTTTTTACCACAGTTGGCGATTAGCGAGTGTAGCTTACCCCACACAGAACAGAAGGTTTAGCTGAATGTGTCTTACTTCTTTGGGGCTAGAAATGCTCCTACTTTATACTGATGGATTTATATCGAGGGGAAAAACTACATTAAAATGCCATCAAAGCTAATCAGAAGTGGGGCTGCATGTGGTCTAGCTGGATCCGTGAGAGAAAAAGATCTGGGGAGAAGGGCTGGCTGGGTTTGTGGCCAACAAAGGAGGTCATGAAGAGAAGGGGTCTGGAGTTGGGAATAAGGGGGGAGTTGCAGCCCCGCATGCTTGGGAGAGCTGCCCCTCTTGCTGCCCTGTTGCTCCTTCCAGGGCTGCTTGTGTGTGGTGTAGGCAGTAACTCAGGCAGCTGCATATCCGCAGTAGCTCCGTGTTTCGGCAGGGAGAGGACAGAGACTGCGAAGCGGGCAGGAGCTCCCTCCCCAGGCTCTGGGGACCTTGGCCTACGTTTGTAGCAATCTACGCAGCCTGCTGCTGACATCGTTTGACTCAGTTCTACCATGCAGGGAGGGCATGAAAACAGCCAGGGACACCTTGCACTGGTTTTCGTTGTCAAGATGCCAGCTCGTTGCTAAGGCAAGGATTCAACTACTTAACTTTTGTGTCCCAGCCGCACCTAGTAGAGCACCAGGCATGTGATACGTGTCCGATAGCTTCAAGTGAAGGAATGTGTGGCTGAATGAAGCAAGAAGCACCCGGGAGGAAAATGGAATCTATTTTTGCATGGGCTTCCCAAGGAAAAGCTGTCATTGTGTCCATGTAAACTTGACATTGAGAAAGAGAACTCATCAACGTAATATCACAAAATTAACTGTTTTCTACTAGACCCTGCAGAGGCGTTCTGTGAGTCTTCATCTTTTGCCCTCTTGAAGGAAATTTTTAGATCGATTCCACAGCCTATCTGCTCACTCTTAGGAATAAAAAGTCTTCTGGGCTCTTGAGAGCTCAAAACTGGTGCAGTTCCATAACTAATATGTCTGATCCGGTGTCACAGGCGGGTTTCCTCTTGGCGGTTCAGCAAGGGGGAATGTGGGGTGGCTGGTTGCACTGAATGTCTCTACCTCTGCCCCCCTCTGGTTACCCTTGGAGTTGGTATTGGGAGTTGGGCGTGGGATGACGGTAAGGGGTCAGGAAATGTATCACCTGACGGGTGATGCCATGATCTGCTCTTGGCACTCTGTGGGCTCAGAAAGTGATCAGAGCTGACTCTCTCTGGGCAACCATTTTTGGGTTCTTGAGAGACTTGCTGTGTTATTGTTGAGAATCTCTCCCAGTTCCTTTGAGATGGAAGAACGTCACTGCTCTGACTGGTCCTTGGGGTTTTCTGAGATGTTTCTTCCTGGGCTGACCGTTCACCTTCAGCTTCTTTCTGCTCCGCTTCCTCACTGTCTGGGCTGCCATTTTGAGCAGGATCTAGGATAATTTTGTGTTGTCTCTCACTCTTTCAGTCTCTCTTTGCCTCTCCCCTTTTCTGTCTCTCTCTCTGTCTTTCCATGTCTGATCCACATGAAATGGGCATCTTTCACCCATCGCTGGTGGGAGTTTACTTGCCAACATAGCACTCTTGTCCCTAATTCCCAGGCAGGCAGCTTTAGCTGCAGCCGGTGTTCCCATGTGAGTCGGGCCCACGTCTGCTGTGCATCAAGTTCCAAGGGGTCACAGCCACTGCGTGGTCTCCAGGAAGACCCTTTCTCTGAGTCTGAGGTAAAAAGAAAGCACCCAGTCCATCCCCCATGGAAGAGGAGGGGGCGGAATTCCTACAGCTCTTCCCGAGAATCTTCCCTGATTGCCTACTTCAGGAGAACCCTTCCGTACCTCAGTGTGAGTGTGTCCCCGGGGCACAGACTCTCCCTTTGTCCGTCCTTCGTGGCGTCTACCGAACTGATTTTGAGGTGCAAAAGTAGTTGGCTCCTCTCCTCTTGGGGCCTCACATGTGCAAGTTATTGTAGGTCAATTACATCGATAAATTCATTCACAGAAAGTTTTTGGGCCTTCAGGTCAAAAGGGCCTCTAGTCCCACACCCTCTTGGTTATTAGCCATTGTTTGCACATGGCTGCATGGAGAGGTGGGGCTGCTGCCCGACAGAACGCAGGTGCTCCGTTTCCCAACACGCTGCCCCTTGAGTTCTCAACATGGAGGGAGTGGCATGTCTGCTCAGGAAGCCTGGACTCCTGGTTTTCCTTAGATGGAAACTGATGAGCCGATTGTTCCAGAAATCCCAGGGTATTTGAGCCTTTTTCACATGGGCGAGTGGAGACAACTGGTGGGTTGATCTGGAGAAAAAGGGCAATGGGGACCTAAGTCAGTCGTTGTAATGGACTCTCTGCCTCCTAGAGCTGAGAACCAGGACCAAACAAAAACAAAAAGGCAACAGTGACAAAGAACAATTCCTGCAAACAGAATCAAAGATCAAAATTTAGTTTAACCAAAAAGCCATTCTGTAGTCTCTGGCTTGGCGTGGAAGTGCTCTTTTCATTTATGTAATATTCATTAACTTTCCTTTATTTTCTCTTTATTCTGCCTGTTTTCTGAAAGGATTCTGTCAATGTTTGAATTATTTATTAAAAAAGGTAATTTCTGGCATCTAAACAAATTCGGGGATGAAATCTCTGACTTTTATATTCATATTTTAAGTACCAAATGATTTTTTTGGACCCATTTCTGTGACCTAGTTCTTTTCAGTCTTTGATATAAAACAATATCTCAGTAGTCCTTAAAGTTCAGGACCCACATTCTGTAGTGTTAATGGAGAATTATGAACTTGAGTAGGAAGCTATTCTATTTTGACATAGTAATTTTAGATGGGGGAAGAGCTTTCTGTATTCTTAACGAAGTAAACAAAATTTCCCTCTGAGATAAGCAAGTGTGTGATTTATGGATTTGGGTCAATTTGACTATATATTTGTTTATGAGAGAAATGGCTTTTTTTGGGTAGATATTTAATTGGATTAATTAATTTAAAAAGTATTACTCCGTATCTGTTATGTGCATTGTGGTGCGGGCCTTGGGCACAACCATGATGAGGCCGCAGTCCCCATATTATTCTGGTTTATTCATGTGTCCTTGGATTTTTAGCTGGAGACAAGAGCCTTTCATTTCCTGTTTAAAATTCTTGGGGGCGTGTATTTGAAAGGAATATGGAAATAAGACGCATATTTTCCCTAAGTGAGAAAGTTCAAACAGGAGCATAGAAACTCAGGTTTCAGAGCCAATGGCTTGCTGGGTCACCTTGCACACGCTTTCTTTGCTCAAAGTCCCTTTGCCTTTGGCAGCCCTGTACTAGGGGGCTCAAAATTGTTTGCATACTGTTTTGAAATCCTCAGAAGCTAGCTGTTGTGTCAAATGGTATTCAGAAGACAAAGGATCTGAGGCTAGTGTTGGTTTTTCTTTTCCTTATGCAAATACCTGTTATTTTGGGGGGGCAGATAAGTAGACCCTGGAACCTGCCAAAGATTTGTGATACAGATTTCTTACTTTGTGTTTTGGATTCTTTGAGGTGATTTTTGATGATTTCTAATTGTTTACTTTCAGCTGGTGATGGAGTTTTTCTTTCTATCTTGTGATTACTTATTTTATAGTTATGATGTTGAAAGCGTGAAGCAGATGTTGTTGAGAATTTCCCATTGTCCCATTTCTGGTTCCGTGTCCCTGGTAAAATAAGCAGAGTAATCACACCATTTTGGGGAGTGGGGTGTGTGTGTGTGTGTGTGTGTGTGTGATGAACATTTACCAGTTATCTTACTGAAATCTGTCTCTTGTGGGTTGACTTCAGAAAGTGTTTTAGCATTTCCTATGTAATACTCTTGGGTTAATTCTAACTCTGTATCATTGATCTTGTCAGCTACTGTGTTTGCTGTTGTTAAAAATAAGGATCCCAAGTTTGTGACGTGTATCATTTTGAACAAATTAAATTGTCTCAATTCATTAGAAGTTTGCTTTATGGTATCAGAGTTTCTTGAGTTGAAATTGTCCTTAGGCCGCAGGCCATAAACTGCTAATAGAATAGGGGCCAGTCAATATAAGCGAGTCCAATTGAGTGTCATGAGTGTAAAGTAAAATAACTCGTATGAAAGATGGAGAACACCAGGTCTTTGCAGGCTAAAATCTTCTCACTTTTGATAGAGATGTGCACTTAAAGAAATATTTTTCAACAATACAAAAGTAACATCACGCAGCAACACTGAACCAGGGCGCACCTGGCTGCTAGGAACTCCAGCTCTGCTCATGAAAGGAAGGCGTGCTAGGAACACGTCCTTGTCTTTGTCCTGGGCCTGTGTGAGCTGTGGGTGGGTGCTGGGTGAGTTTGCAGCCCCGGACTTCTGGACCCCGGTCAGGTGGTGCTGGGGATTGCTGCAGCACCGGGTCATTTCTGCGGACTCTGGAGTCCCTTTCCTCCCAGGGCTCTTCATTGTCTCCCATATTTCCTCCGTCCTGATGTTTCTTCTCTCACATCCACAGTGGCGGTGGAGAGGGAGGGGGAGCCGGATTCCGAGTAGCTCATAGCTTCTGCACCTTGCTTCACTCAGCTTGGCTTCCATGGCCTGCGCTCTAAGCAGAGCTAGCACCTAGTAGCTTCCTTTCTCTTTCTTCTCTCTTCTTTTCTTTTCATTTCTTTTCTTTCTTTTATTTTTTTTGAAAATAGAATTGACCTACAATGTTACATCAGTTTGTAACTGTACAACATAGTCATTGGACAGGTTTATGCATTATGCTGTATTTACCACAAGTGTGTACTGTCTGTCCCGATATATCACTATTACAATATCATTGACTAATAAAAGTACTGTGCCTTTTATTCTCGTGACTTATTCATTCCATAACTGGAGGCCTGTGCCTTCCACTCCTCTTCACCCATGTTACCCAATCCCCAACTCTCCTCTCCTCTGGCAACCATTAGTTTGTTCTCTGTATTTATGTCTGATTCTGCTTCTTGTTTGCTTAATTGTTTTTTTTTTAAATTGTTGTTGTTTATTTGTTTAGATTCCACATATGAGTGAAATCATATGGCACTTGTCTCTCTGAGTTATTTCACTTAGCATAATACCGTCCAGGTCCATCCATGTTGTCTCAAACTCCATGGTCTGCTCCTCTTTATTTTTTATTTTATTTTTTCAAAGATTTTATTCACTTACTTGACAGAGAGAGAGACAGCCAGCGAGAGAGGGAACACAAGCAGGGGGAGTGGGAGAGGAAGAAGCAGGCTCATAGCGGAGGAGCCTGACGTGGGGCTCGATCCCATAACGCCGGGATCACGCCCTGAGCCGAAGGCAGACGCCCAACCGCCGTGCCACCCAGGCGCCCCTGGTCTGCTCCTCTTTAAAGACTGCAGTATTCGTGTGTGTGTGTGTGTGTGTGTGTGTGTATCTCACATCTTCCTTATCCATTCATCTGTTGATGGACACTTTGGTTGCTTCCATATTTGGCTATTGTAGATAATGCTGCAATTAAACATGGGTGCATATATCTTTTCAAATTAGTGTTTTCATTTCCTTTGCGTAAGAACCCTATAGTGGAATTATCGAATCATATGATATTTCTCCTGATGAGAACTCTCTTGTGTCTACACATTAGGTGCCTAGTGGACATCTTCATGTCGGTGTCCCGCAGGCATCTTAAGTACAACATGGTCAAACCTGAACTCATCATCTTTCTCCTCAAACCTGCTCCTCTTTTTTAATGTTCAGTCTTTACAAATGACACAGCCATTCACTCAGGAGCCCGTATGTAGCCAGATGCCCTGGTGTTATGTTTGACTTCTTTCTCTCTGTCACCCTGACGATCAATCAGTTGCCAAGAGTCACTGCTAGCACCTCCCAGCGACCTTCTACAACTGTGTACTTTCCTCTTTGTACATTTGCACCTACCTCAAGTCTGCCTCCACCCGCTGTTGTCGGGATTTCCTACCTGGCGTCCTTGCTTCCACTCCTCCTCTTCTCTCCTCTTCCTCTCAGCACCCAGCCAGAGTGATCTTCCTCGAATGTGTGATCATGTCAGTCTTCTTCCTCAGACCCTTGAATGGCTCCCTTCGTGTTTACTGATGACTGCGGTTGGCTGCAGCCTTAGCGCTCTCGACTCCCCAGTCGCACTTCCTGCTCTGGTTGCACCAAACTTACCTCATGCATTTTTTGGTCATCAAGGCCGGGTGCATTATTGTGTCTGGGCCTCGTCTGTTTTGTTCTCCCTGCGTTAGGATCACCTCCTCACAAATGCACATTGGGCCATTTGAGATGTCCCTTCTTCCACGAGCTATTTCATGACCCACCCAGTCTGGGCTAGGCACCTTCTCATGTGCTTTATTCAGAGCACCGTGTCTTTCTCACACTATTGTATTTATTTATTGTTGTGTATTTTTCATGTGTGCTTCCCCCTCTTGCCTGCCATCAGCTCTGTGAAGGCAGGAGGCAGGAATCTTGTTTATCCTATTCAGTGTTCTGATTGTATCCCCAGCGCCTGGGCAGATAGTAGGCACATAGTAGGTGTTGAGTGAATATTTGTTGATGTCGTTGATTGAAAGGCCCCCTTACATCGGCTGAACTTACAGGAAGTTTGATTGAGTGACTGCGGATGTGCATAGTGTTCTGTGTTGAACAGGATCAAACCCGTGCTCTTAAAAAATACAAAGTTGAGATGCAATAGGTAAAGCAGCTGGAAGCTGTGGACTGTTGTTTCTGATGGGTGAGCAGATGCCCTGGGCTCCCAGAGCTGCTGCTGGACAGGAATCGAGACAAATTTTGGCTCCGGTTCTTGAGGATGCTTCTGTTTTCTCATCATGTTGGACATTTGGTCTCAGAGTGACTCTTTGGTGGATGAGATGTTTTCTCCTGCCTCCTCACTCTTCAACTTATCTTTATACTATGCTTCCAAAATAGGATATAACTGGGGGAAAAAAAAAGGATTTTACTGAGACCTGTTTATTTTTGCTATCTGAAAAGAGTTTAACTGAATATACTTACATCTGTGCTTGTTTTCTTCTACCTTTATTTAAATAATGTCCATTTGTACCTTGTCTAATGCCTAGTGATATTGACGAACACTTCTGTGCCTTCCTATCTCTGTCTCCAGGGATCTACTCTGAGCGCTCAGTCATATACTAGACTGCTGAAATCATTCCAAACTTAGTTTTTTTAGGAAAAAAAAAAAGGCACTATATTCTATGATTAGTTCTTGTCCTATCTTTTCTGTTCTCTCAGTGCCTTGACAAATACTTTTTCTTTGCTTGGCTCTGTTTCTATCTTCAGCTGGTCCTCGCTTCACCCTGGATTAGATATATTTTTCTCCCTACCCCCTTCACTGCAGATAAAATCCCTCAGATCAGCACTCCTTGACTCTTCTCCTGCCCCAATCTGCCCCGTTTTGTATCAGGAATGTTCTTGAAAGCTGTGTGTATGTATCACGGCTGTGATGGTTGTGCTGTGACTCAGGGAAATATGCCAGCAGATACCATTTATCAACACACCGTTTCTTTAATTGCAAAATGCATAAAAATTCACCTGCTTTATGATGACTACACTAAAGAGATAAGACAAGATGTTCGGAGACTGATACATGGGTTTCTGCATGGGTCCAACCTTCCCAGCTGCTGATGGCTCCACCTGCACAGAGCGAGGATGCTGCCAGGTACATGAAACTCACCTGACACCCTTTCAGGAGTTGCTATATTCTTTGGGCCTTTCTTGGCTGTCCTGGAGACTCATGCTATATGTCTACCTCCTTTTTTTTTCTTTTAGATTTTATTTATTTATTTGTCAGAGAGAGAGAGAGTGAGCGAGCATGAACAAGGAGAGCGGCAGACAGAGGGAGAAGCAGACTCTCTGTTGAGCAGGGAGTCCAATGTGGGACTCGATCCCAGGACTTTCGGGATCATGACCTGAGCCAAAGACAGATGCTTAACCGACTGAGCCACCCAGGCGTCCCTGTATGCCTGCCTCCTAACCAGGTGCAGTAACCAGTGCCAAGCAACCTCAGACTAGTCATGGATGTTCACTGCGAAGGTCAGTTCTCTAGGTTACGTGTTCCCTAGTAAGACCAGGGCTTCAGGCCTGCCTGTGATCTCTTCCTGCAAGTTAGTTCGATTGTTCTCTTTTGTTATACCTATAGAGCCATTAAAAAGGCAGAATATTTCAATCTAGAATCCAGAGGAGATACTACAGGCCTGCAGAAGTTAGCCCTTGGAAAAGCTCCAGGCAGTAATCTCTGGAACTTTCATTCTCTGGAGGCCCTTTCTGCAGAACATCTTTATTGTTTTCAACTAGGCCTATAGCATCCACGGCTGGTGATAGAGGTAATCACTAGAGGCTTCTAGAAATAAAAAGGAGAACATACTGGCCAAGGACAACCTTGAGACAGACCGGAGTGGCTGCGTTTGTATTTTGCATGCCCTAAGGCAGTGTGATTAAAAGAAGAGCTAAAATGTATAAACTACCTAGTTTTGTTCTTGCCACACAGGTTCTCTAAACACAGTCATGTTCATTCTTCTTCTGACCCTCCACCCATCAGTAGCAGTGATAAACCTCAAGTGACAAAGGCGTGTGACAGATATCGTTGCTGATCCTGAGCAAGGCAATCTCACGGTCAGTGTGGTTGAATATACACTTTTACACTCGCGCGGCCACTGTGGTAGGTGATACATGGGTGGCACTTACAGAGCTGTTTCATCAGAATGTTGGGGTGAAAACTCCATCAGAATTCACGTGGAATCATTACAGACTAAGAGTTCTGGAGGCTATGCCCATTTTCTTTCCTAGAGGATGGAATTGATATTCTGTTGCTCCAAGACCTGTGGCATACGTTGAGCCTTGGGGATTTTTTTTCTCTTCTGCCTAAAATCTTTCCCCTGCTCTTAACAGCATCATAGTAGGTTCATTACCTTGTTGCTTCTGGAAGTTGTCTGGTGGGACTGTGGTCAGGTGCGCTGGCCTTCACTAGCCAAGAGCTGAGATTTGACCCCATTGGATGTTCCTTCCCTGGAGTAAGAATCTTAAATAGAGGAACAAAGAGACCAAATGTGGTTGGAATCCACGTATCCCACTGGCAGAAGGTCTTGTTGAAGATCATTCCTGACCTCCTCTTCCTCCCCTGCCCTTGGAGCAGCGAGGTTCTGCTTGTTTCTAAGTGTTCCATCCAGTTTTTGATCACCTTCTAATAAACACATCCGTTTATGCTGGTAGCCAGTTTCTGTTGCCTGCAACCGAAGAATTTGAGCCGCTCCAAGGACCTGCCTGAGCCACAGGCCCGCCGCCCAGACTGTAGCCCCTGGCCTGCCTGTACTCCTGTAAGAACAGGAGGGACGAGAGGGAAGTACATTCTGGCTCATACTCTAGGCTCCAGAAGTGACAGGGGTAAAGCGAAGTTTCTCGTCTCTTACTGAGGCTGATCTTCTTTGCTGGATTATAAACTCTTAATTATTCACTTGACTCCACAGCTGCATCGTAGCTTGCAAACAGCAGGTGCTCCATGAATGTTCAATGAATGAACTGCGGTGTTGAAAGGTCCGAGTGCCAGTGGTACCTCTAGCACTATTAGCAGTGGGAACTTCACTTAATCTTGGCCCCCCTTTCTTAATAAAATGGAATCATAATATCCGCCCCTTCTACTTCTTAAAGTTGTCACGAGGGTAAGCTGATGTGCTGTGTGAGGAAGGATTTGGCACGTGCTAAGACAGTGAGAAAGCAGTTGGAAAAATTAGACGTGGGGTCTAGCTTTGGCTCTGCCCAAGGTCCACTCAGTGTGGACCAGCCCCTCGCCCCTTGATCCTAACTTTCCTGATTTACAGAGAGAGGGGTTTAGACCATGTGATTTCGAAGTTCTCTTTGACTTACAACTTTCTGTTATTCTGTGAATGGAAAGTTGGAATTCTTTGATGTGTGGTGGCTGTAGTCACTCAGAAAGTTAGATCTGCTGCTTCCCTTCCACCCCCTAGTCTAAGCTTCCATCATCTTTGCTAACAGGCTCCTGTCTCGTTTGTCGCACGTCTGCTGCCCTCTGATATGCTCTAAAGCTAGAGTTATATTGTTTAAAAAAATCAAATGTGTGGGTCCAATGAAGGTCCCACTAGGTGCTAAGTTCTGTAAGCTTCCATAATTGTTATCTATTTTTACACAGCAGATCCAAAAGTTGGTGGCTCACCTGTGTAGCCATTGGTTTGCTCACAATCTGTACATAGTCACTTTGGACAGGGTTCACCTCAGATGGCTTTTCTCTGTTCCACTCGGAGTCCACTGGGTTCACTCACGCTCTTAATGTAAACTGAGTTGGCAGATTGGCTGGGCTGTTTCTCAGTGGCATCATTCACATGTCTGTGTTCTTACTTGGGGAAGCTGGAGTGGATGGGGTGCCTGGGCTACTCTTTCCATGTGGTCTCTCACTTCTGCAAGGCTGTCATCCTTGAGGGGGCTGACCCAGCATTTCCACAAGGTGGCGCTGTTCCAGAGGGTGAGTGTAGAAGTTGCCGGGGATTGGAAGCTTGGAAGTCACAGGTCATTTCTGCCTCATTCTGTTGGTCAAAGCGCATCGCAAGACCAATTCGGATTCAGGCAGGTGGAGAATGGACTCCAGTTTTTGTAAAGAATTTGTGGCCATATTTAATCTATCACAGAGAGGCATGATAGAAGATACTGGGAGGACCAAAAGGCAAAAATTACATTCATACATACAATAAATCTCCTGTTCTGAATGTAAAGACTAGAACATTTTCATATAAAATCCTTTCTGCATTAAATAAAAGTAAACAAATGCTTAAAAATACTAATGTAAAGTAATACCCTACTGTTATCTTGCTGGGGTCCCCATATGCCTTGATGGGGCTCAGTATAATTTGTTGAAAATGGATACATCCTCTTGTCCAGGGAAGTATTTGAGGAAGGAGCTTTTTATGCCAGATGACTTAGGGAGGATCTTGTAGGGGAGGATCCGAGTTTTATGAGCCCCAAGACTTTATAATTTCAGGAACATTGTTTGAGAAAAGGAATTCAAACTTGCAAATACAAATTAAAGTATGAAAGTCAAGTTTTACTTAGAACATAAAAAGAAATGACATCAAAGTAGTGTTATAAAAGACCTTATAAGTAGCATAAGCATAGAAAAATAGCTTAGGTTTTAAAAATGTATTACCTGTTAATAAATATTATCAATATTATTATTTTCAGCATCTTGAGGCTGTGTACCCTTTGATATCTTCTTCACGTGACATTAATTTTGCGATATCATTTCTACAGAGAGTAGAAAGATCATTTGGTCTTTTTTCTAGCATGTTGCTTATAAGTTTTTCTGTTATTGATGATTAAGAGAAGTTTTTTTTTAGCTTCACAGCTCATTGATAATACACATTTTTAGTAATATTGTCAAAAGTGGGAAACTAAAGTTTCATATGTGAACTGTTAGAAGCATACTTGCAATTTAATCTGTTATTATAATTTCTACTCTATCAATACAGGAATAGTAAAGATTCTACGTAGCATGTTTCCCCCCCAAAAATGGAAAGAAAGGATGTTATGATTTCATGAATTGCCTTATGGAATATATTCCTAATAAGAGAAAGATCCTTTGTGCCGGGTGTCACAATTCCTTTTAACCATGAGAACACAATCTTCTGTTTTATAATTTTTTAGATTGTATAATTGGAAAACTTTTCCTCTAACTTTCACCTTCTTGCAGTCCTTATTTCTCCTTCATTACCCACATACTTCTAGCATTGTGTGCTCTAGGACCCATTTCTATAGTAATCTGACCTCTGCTCCCACATTTTCATGCTCCGTGGCTGGGGGAGTCAGCATAGTGGCAGTAGGAATACCCTCCCTAGAAGCTATTCCTATACGGTGCCAGCTCGCGATCATTTAAGTACGTGTGGAAGTGGCTGTGAACTGCGTAACTATATCCCGTTAAATTTAAACTTAATGTGTTTCCAACTCAACTTCCTCTCTTAGCTGGATCCCAAAATAGCTGCAGCCACTTCAGTACTCCTCTACTGCAGTGGGTTGATTACGACTGCTGTTTCTTTCCATTTCAGCATCTGCATGAGGAAGACACTGGAGTGGAGAGGAATCGCGGTCCTAATCAACCAACACAATTAAAATATTTTGCTTTTGCCATTTTACAGAAACATATAGTCATGTGACGTTGCCAGCATGCTTTCCAGGGCTATGGTGGGGGTCAAGGCAAGTGAGGACCTTGAGCCTCCCAGCAAATCTGCTTCTGCTAAAGCTGGACACTTTCTTGTGTCCCTGCAGGGCCAGTGTTTACAGACCAAATGACTTTATCTGCTTCTCAGGAGAACTAGCATGAGTCAGGATTCTAAGTACATTGACCCAAGAGAGACATTTTCTTATTAGAATCTGTTCCTCCAACTGACAACAATGAAGTTCATACTTTACAACCTCTTTCAAACTGGATGAATGACACAGTTTTGACTGTAAAGAAAACTTAAGAATGAAAACCAAGGTAGCTTTAATTAACGGCATTTCCAAATCCTGCCCTGGCCCTTAGATCTATCTTTCCAAACATCATCTGGCTTCAATTCTTTTTTTTTTTTTTTAAGTTTTTATTTATTTGAGAGAGAGAGAGAGAGAGAGAGAGAGAGCACGTGCAAGTGTGAGGCGTACGAGTAGGAGGAGAGGGACAAGCAGACTCCATGCTGAGCATGGTGCCTGACGCTGGGCTTGTTCCCATGACCCTGAGATCATGACCTGAGCTGAAATCAAGAGTTGGACGTGTAATCATCTGAGCCACCCAGGCATCCCTATCTGGCCCAGGTCTAACACTTCTTTTTACCTAACATCTTACTCCCATTATTCTTGACCACATAGTTCTGTTTTTGTCTCCACGTGTGGTGCAAGTCTGCATGGTTGATTTTAAACCGTTTACCAACAATCAAGACCCTGCCATGCTTTTGCTCTGTGTATCAGTAGACAGAGGAATGGGTTACTGGACAGAGAATATCAACAAGGTTTGCTGTCTTATCTCACCAGAAAATGGTCATTTTGTTGGATCAAGTGAGCTTTCTGGTACTACCCAGTCCCCAGATTCCATGATTCTCTGAATCCAAGGGTCTTTGCAAGCCTGTGTTTCCAATTTACACGTTCTGTTATTGAGGGTGATGGAAAGCTTCACTCACTTATTGGGCCCTCTGGTTCAGGATTTTAGCTGTAATTAGCATGGGGCGCACAAGTAGAAGAATACCTCTTCTGTTTTATTTTATTTTTTATTTATTTTTTTAAAGATTTATTTATTTATTTTAGAGCGCGTGCACGAGTGGGGGGAGGGTAAAGGGTGAGGGAGAGAGAGAATCTCAAGGAGATTCCCGGCTGAGCAGGGAGCCTGATTCGGGGCTCAGTCTTACAAACCTGAGATCATGACCTGAGCTGAAATCAAGAGTCAGACGTCTAAATGACTGAGCCACCCCAGCACCCTCCCATCTCTTCTTTTTAAAATTTTTATTTTTTTTTTAAAGATTTTTTTTTATTCATTTGACAGAAAGAGCACATGTGAGCAGGGGGGACGGGCAGAGGGAGAGGCAGAAGCAGATGCCCTGTTGAGCCGGGAGCCAGACATGGGGCTCGATCCCAGGACCCTGGAATCATGACCTGAGCCGAAGGCAGATGCTTAACCAACTGAGCCACCCAGGTGCCCCTCTTTTTCTTCTTTTTTTTTAATGAAGAAGATACTGTCGTCTGTGGTGGGCCTCTGTGACCATCTTGGGGTGGATAAGAAGACCAACAGCCCCTCCTTCTGCTTCAGAAGGTAGTTAAACTCAGGTGCCAAGAGAGAGGCAAAGAGAAAGGAAGTCTTGGAAGTTTCTGAGAGTGAAAGTCCATTGTTCCCTCGGAGTGTGATATGAACTAAGTCGCCAATCCCCTGATGCTCAGAATGTAATGGGGGTTGTTGGGAGAAGTAAATGAGAAGACACTAGTCCAAGCTCATGTTTATTCTTCTAAGTTTCAGTTTGGCCATGAGGAAGATAGACAAGCTGAAAGTCTGTGGGGGTGTTGGATTAAAGGTATGTGTAGATGCATCTATGTATATGTAAATGTATGAATGTGTGTGTATATGTACCCAGATACACACACACGCGTATGTGCATACAGATATGTAGGTACTTCTGGGCCCCAAGCAATTATACAGTGTCAGGAAGAAAAACAATTCAAAAAGTGGCCACTTGCAGTCTTTTCTCTGTAACCTGGAGAATAGACAATTTTGACAACATCTCACTGTGAAAATCCCTTTCACCTTCTGGTGCCACCAGAGATGCTGGGTTCTTTGGACGCAGCATAGAGTTGGGTCCCTGACGTGTCTCCTCTGATCTGAAGGTGCTCTTTGCCCCTTATGAGCTTGGAGCACGCAGAGGCTGCTGGTCTTTTAACCCGTAAGAGATTTTAGTTCAACTTGGATTTCCCCACCACGAGCCAGCACAAGCACAGGAGAAACTGTGCTCTCTGATGTTATTTCGGTTTTTATTCTGACCTTGAAATTGTTTTTTTTTTTAATTATATTTAAATATGCACATCACTTACCTGAAACCAGTGAAAAAGTTTCCTTAAGAATTTTGAGATTTGACATTCACAACTGAGTTCTGATTTAACACATTCCCTTTTATTTCACAGAAAAGCCCCTGTCAAATTTTGCACTGGTAAATTGTTTGAATATAGCTTACTGACAGCATTTTTTTCTTAGGGGAAAAGGTACCTTGTTATAGAATGAAAGGACTTCATTTTAATGTTGTCCTCACTTTTAAAAATTACTTTAAATTTCAGTGTATTTTCCCTTTTATATTCCTGTAATGTCTGGCTATGATTTATAAAAAATGCTTTGTTCTCTGATGCAACAAGGTTTTCATAGGTAATTAAAAGTCCTCTCCAGATAGGGAGACCACTAGCAAGATTAACAAATTATGTAACTTCCCTAGGTTTTATAATATTTACAGCAAAACACACGTGTTTCATATGCAGGTAGAATAACCTTTTGTATTTACTTGGCCCAGGAAATAGGGATGTTAGTGGATAAGGACTTTCATTCTAACACTGAGAGAGATGAGACATTTCTATTAAAACAAGCTTGGATCAAATCCTTCTCTTAGAGCCTTTTTAGTCTTGTTTCTTAGTGTTCCACATTGCTTTTATAATTAGTTTCAAATTTAATCCTGTGAAATTTGGCAGGAAAAAGAAAGAAGGATTTAGTGAAAACTCACATTTGCAGCTGGATGGGTGTTAAACTATTTAGCACAGACTTTTGATACCATATTAAGTCAGAGATGCCCAAATGAAGAAAGAAAGGGTTTATAGTCCTGTTATAGATGTGTAATTATAGTAGCTTTCCCTTCAGAGGTAGACTGATAATCTGGAGGCTTGGAGGTTGTCCTTAAGAATAGGGAAAGTGTCTGTGGGTGCATACTGAACTGCATTGATTCTTTTGTATAAAAATTCTTTTTTTTTAAATGATTTTTTATTATATTATGTTAGTCACCGTACAGTACATCCCCGGTTTCCGATGTAAGGCTCGATGATTCATTAGTTGTGTATAACACCCAGTGCACCATGCAATATGTGCCCTCCTTACTACCCATCACCGGTCTATCCCATTCCCCCACCCCCCTCCCCTCTGAGGCCCTCAGTTTGTTTCTCATAGTCCATAGTCTCTCATGTTTCATTCCCCCTTCTGATTACCCCCCTTTCATTATCCCTTTCTTCCCCTACGGATCATCCTAGTTCTTATGTTCCATAGATGAGAGAAATCATATGATAGTTGTCTTTCTCTGCTTGACTTATTTCACTTAGCATTATCTCCTCCAGTGCCGTCCATGTTGCAGCAAATGTTGAGAACTCGTTCTTTCTGATAGCTGAGTAATATTCCATTGTATATATGGACCACAACTTCTTAATCCAGTCATCTGTTGCAGGGCATCTCGGCTCCTTCCACGATTTAGCTATTGTGGACATTGCTGCTATGAACATTGGGGTGCATATGGCCCTTCTCTTCACTACGTCTGTATCTTTGGGGTAAACACCCAGTAGTGCAATGGCTGGATCATAGGGTAGCTCAATTTTTAACTTTTTAAGGGACCTCCACACTGTTTTCCAGAGTGGCTGTACCAACTTGCATTCCCACCAACAATGTAGGAGGGATCCCCTTTCTCCACATCCTCTCCAACAATTGTTGTTTCTTGCCTTGTCTATTTTTGCCATTCTAACTGGCGTAAGGTGGTATCTCAGTGTGGTTTTGATTTGAATTTCCTTGATGGCTAATGATTTTGAACATTTTTTCATGTGTCTGTTAGCCATTTGTATGTCTTCATTGGAAAAGTGTCTGTTCATATCTTCTGCCCATTTTTTGATTTGTTTATTTGTTTCTCGTGTATTGAGTTTGAGAAGTTCTTTGTAGATCTTGGATACCAGTCCTTTATCTGTAGTGTCATTTGCAAATATATTCTCCCATTCCGTGGGCTGCCTCTTAGTTTTTCTGACTGTTTCCTTGGCTGTGCAGAAACTTTTAATCTTGATGAAGTCCCATAAATTCATTTTATCTTTTGTTTCTCTTGCCTTTGGGGATGTGTCATGAAAAAGGTTGCTTTGGCCGATGTCGTAGAGGTTGCTGCCTATGTTCTCCTCTAGAATTTTGATGGATTCCTGTCTCACATCGAGGTCTTTCATCCATTTGGAGTTTATTTTTGTGTATGGTGTGAGAGAGTGGTCAAGTTTCATTCTTTTGCATGTAGCTGTCCAATTTTCCCAGCACCATTTATTGAAGAGACTGTCTTTTTCCCACCGGATGTTTTTTCCTGCTTTATCAAATATTAGTTGCCCAAAGAGCCGAGGGTCCATTTCTGGGCTCTCTATTCTGTTCCATTGGTCTATGTGTCTGTTTTTGTGCCAGTACCATGCTGTCTTTGTGATCACAGCTTTGTAGTACAGCTCGAAATCCGGCATTGTGATGCCCCCAGCTTTGTTTTTCCTTTTCAACAGTTCCTTGGAGATTCGGGGCCTTTTCTGTTTCCATACAAATTTAAGGACTATTTGTTCCAGTTCTTTGAAAAATGTCCTCGGTATTTTGATCGGGATAGCATTGAAAGTGTAGATTGCTCTGGGTAGCATGGACATTTTAACTATGTTAATTCTTCCAATCCATGAGCATGGAATATCTTTCCATCTTTTTATGTCTTCCTCAATGTCTTTCAAGAGTGATTTATAGTTTCTAGAATATAGGTCCTTTACGTCTCTGGTTAAGTTAATTCCAAGGTAACGTATGGTTTTTGGTGCTATTGTAAATGGGATGGATTCCCTAATTTCTCTTTCTTCAGTCTCGTTATTCGTGTATAGAAATGCAACTGATTTCTGAGCATTGATTTTGTATCCTGCCACGTTACTGAATTGCTCTATAACTTCTAATAGTTTGGGAGTGGCTTCTTTTGGGTTTTCCATATAGAGTATCATGTCATCTGCAAAGAGAGACATTTTGACTTCTTCTTTGCCGATTTGAATACCTTTGATCCCTTTTTGTCGTCTGATTGCTGTTGCAAGGACTTCTAGTACTATGTTGAATAATAGTGGCGAGAGTGGGCATCCTTGTCGAGTTCCTGATCTTAAGGGAAAGGCTTCCAGCTTTTCCCCATTGAGAATAATATTTGCAGTAGGCTTTTCATAGATGGCTTTTATGATATTGAGAAATGTACCTTCTATTCCTACACTCTGAAGGGTTTTAATCAGGAAAGGATGCTGTATTTCGTCAGACGCTTTCTCGGCATTGATTGAGAGGATCATATGGTTCCTGAGTCATTTCTTGTTGATATGATGTATCACACTGATTGATTTGTGAATATTGAACCATGCTTGCATCCCAGGTATGAATCCCACTTGATCGTGATGGATAATCCTTTTAATGTACTGTTGGATTCTATTAGCAAGTATCTTGTTGAGGATTTTGGCATCCATATTCATTAGGGAAATTGGTCTGTAATTCTCCTTTTTGAGGGGGTCTTTGCCTGGTTTGGGGATCAAGGTAATATTGGCCTCATAGAATGAGTTTGGTAGCTTTCCTTCTGTTTCTATTTTTTGAAATAGCTTTAGGAGAATAGGTATTATTTCTTCTTTGAATGTTTGGTAGAATTCCCCAGGAAAACCGTCCGGGCCTGGAGTTTTGTTATTTGGAAGGTTGTTTATCACTGACTCAATTTCTTCATAATTAATTGGCCTGTTTAAGAAATCAATTTCTTCCTGTTTCAATCTTGGTAGTTTATAGGTTTCCAGGAAGGATTCCATCTCTTCCAGATTGCTTAGTTTATTGGCATATAGCTGTTGATAAAAATTTCTAATAATCCTTCCAATTTCAATGGTGTTCGTCGTGACCTCTCCTTTTTCATTCATAATTTTAATAATCTGGGTCCTTTCTCTTTTCTTTTGGATAAGTCTTGCCAGTGGTCTGTCAATTTTATTGATTCTCTCAAAGAATCAGCTTCTAGTCCTGTTGATCTGCTCTACTGTACTTCTGGTTTCTGCTTGATTGATTTCAGCTCTAATTTTGGTCAACTGCTTCCTCGTGCGTGGATTAGGCCTGTCCCTCTGTTGCTGTTCCAGCTTCTTGAGGTGAGAATATAAAAACTGCATTTTAGATTTTTCTATTCTTTTGAGTGAGGCTTGGATGGCTATGTATTTCCCCCTTAGGACTGCCTTTGCAGTATCCCATAGGTTTTGGACTGTTGTATTTTCATTCTCATTGGTCTCCATAAATTGTTTAATTTGATTTTTGATTTCCTGGTTTATCGAGTCATTCCTGAGCAGGATGGTTCTTAGTCTCCAAGTGTTTGAGTTTCTTCCAAATTTTTCCTTGTGGTTGAGTTCCAATTTCAGAGCGTTGTGGTCTGAGAATATGCAGGGGATAATTTCAATCTTTTGGTATCGGTTGAGACCTGTTTTGTGTCCCAGAACATGGTCTATTCTTGAGAATGTTCCATGGGCATTAGAATAGAATGAGTATTCTTTGGTTCTGGGGTGTAGTGTTCTATATATATCTATGAGGTCCAACTCGTCGAGTATGGCATTCAAAGCCTTTGATTCTTTGCTTAGTTTTTGCCAGGGTGTTCTGTCTATTTCTGAGAGTGGAGTGTTGAGGTCCCCTACTATTAATGTATTTTTATTTATATGTCTCTTTATTCTGGTTAAGAGTTGGCTTGTGTATCTTGCTGCTCCCCTGTTGGGGGCATATATATTTATAATTGTCATATCCACTTGTTGAATACTTCCCTTAAGAATAATATAGTGCCCTTCTGCATCTCTAACTATAGTCTGTAGTTTAAAATCCAATTTATCTGATATGAGAATTGCTACCCCAGCTTTCTTTTGAGGTCCATTTGCGTGAAAGATGGTACTCCATCCCCTTACTCTCAGTCTGAATGCATCTTTGGGTTCGAAATGAGTCTCTTGTAGACAGCAAATGGATGGGTCATTTCTTTTTATCCAATCTGCAACCCTGTGGCGTTTTATGGGATGGTTCAAACCATTTACATTAAGACTGATTACTGAGAGATATGATTTTAATGTTGCCATGTTGCCAGTAAAGTCTTTGTTTGTATTGGCTGTGACTTTCTGTTCTGTATCACTCTTGGGGCCTTTTTACTTTTATAGAACCCCCCGTAATATCTCCTGTAGGGCTGGTTTCGTGGTTACAAAATTGGTTAGTGACTGGCGATTCTGAAATGTCTTTATTTCTCCATCAATTCTGAATGACAGCCTTGCTGGATAAAGGATCCTTGGCTGCATGTTTTTCTCTGAAAGAGCTTTAAATATGCTCCCCCAACCCTTTCTCTCATTCCAGGTCTGTGTAGACAGGTCTGACGTAATTCTGATGCTTTTGCCTTGGTACGTGAGAAATTTCTTTGCCCTGGCCGCTTTCAATACTGTATCCTTGCATCTAATATTTGCGAATTGCACTATGACGTGACGTGGCGTAGGTTTGTCGTGGTTGAGCTTGGGAGGGGTCCTCTCTGCCTCTTGGACACGAATGTTTGTTTCCCTTGCTAGATTAGGGAAGTTTTCAGCTACAATTTGTTCAAATATCTCTTCTAGACCTCTGTTTTTCTCCACCCCCTCGGGGATGCCGATGATTCTAACATTGGATCGTTTCATTGAGTCAGTAATCTCCCGTAACCTACATTCGTGGGCGTGGATTTTTTTAAGACCATCTTCTATTTTCATTTTTTCCTCTATTAACCCATCCTCCAATTCACTAACCCGTTCCTCTGCTTCTGCGACCCTGGCCGTCAGAGCCTCTAGTTTTGCCTGCATTTGGCTCATAGAATTTTTAATTTCTGTCAGATTCGCTCTCATTTCTGTCCTTAGGGATTCTATATTCTCAGTAACCTTTTCGTTAATAGTTTTTTCAATTCTACTCATCATTTTGACCATCGTTACTCTGAATTCCATTTCTGATAATTTGGTTACATCCATATCCATTATTTCTGTGGCAGAGGCCACAGACTCACTGTCTTTTCTTTGCTGGGGGGGGCTTCTCCTTCTTGTCATTCTGATGAAGAGAGGTTGCGGGGTTTCCAGAGCCCAAATTATTGACTGGGTCCCAGGCCGTGCCCCTTGTTTTATAGGGATCTTAGGGATGTGGGCTTCTTCTTTAAAGATTTTATTTATTTATTTATGTGGCAGCCAACCAGCGAGAGAGGGAACAGAAGCAGGGGAGTGGGAGAGGAAGAAGCAGGCTCCCAGCGGAGGAGCCCGATGAGGGACTCCTTTCCGGAACGCCGGGATCACGCCCTAAGCCGAAGGCAGGCGCTCAATGACTGCGCCACTCTGGGGGAGGTTGCCGATACTCAGGCAACCCTGTTTGGGTAGAGTCTCCGTGTCCCCTGCGAGAGGGGATGGGGATGGGCACGCTGTGAGCCGGTATTTCCAGGCTTTTGTTTTCTGGCGGCTTTCCCTGGCAGTTTGCTGTGCCTCTTCTGAGAGTCAGAGCAGCAGCGGCCAAATTTCAGCCTCTGTCACGGAACAGAAGGATTGCGGCCCGTTCTCTACTAATGTTCTGGCCACTTTAACTCTGTTACTGTTGGTGCTGCTCAACCCTGCAGCGTCCCGGGATGTGCGCCCCACACCCGGCGTCCCAGCCCTCACTTCCAGGGCCGGCGCGTCTCTGTCCTTTGTGTTTCTAACACTGCCAGCCGCCAGCAGCCAGCCGCCCCGCGCGCTCCCGGGTCTCCCGGTCTCATTCTATGGCCGGTGAGCACACCGGGATTCCGGTGTTCCGCGAGAAGCCTGGTGGCGCACGCTCCCCGCTCACGGTCTCAGTCCGCTCTCTCCCGGGTGCCGTCCATGAGTCCGCTTGCACCCCCGTGCAGGTGGCTGCCGCTTCCCGACACCCGCACACGGCAGCTCCCTCCCCCTTCCGTTTATCTTCCGATATCTGTGCGCGGTTTCACGGCTCCCCTCTTCGTACCTCAATACTCAGCGCTGGAGATGTTCATTTGTAGAGATCCAGATGTATCTTCCTGCGTCTCAGGCTGATTCCGTGGTTATTTAGGCTGGTCTGGTACCTATCCAGCTCGACTCAGGGGACCGGCTGAAAAAGGGGTCCCCTACTCCTCTGCCATCTTAACTCTCTCCTGTATAAAAATTCTTAATGGACTATACCATGAGAAGAGCTAGCCTATAACAGAGAAATGGTTTATATCTTAATATACACATAAAGAGTCACTACCAATCTATAAGACAGAGATGAATGCTCCATTAAAAAACCACAGTTTGACAGATGTCATTATTTGATATGTAAAAGAAGAAAGATACCTGGTTAATAAACATAATGAAAAATAGTCAATTTTATTAGTAATCAACAAATGAATCTGAAAACAAAGTAAGATGTCACTTGGACTGTTAGATAGGAAGAGATGGGATTGAAAATCTCCCATGTCAGCGAAAGCGGCGAGAACCAAACTTTTAGCCCAGGAGCAGGGCACACGCGATGCCTGTAAGCTTCCTAGAGGGCAGTGTGAGGTGCATGAAAGAAAATGTTTCTAAAAGTTCCTAAATGTCTAACTCTGCAATCCCATTTCTAGATGAAACTCAAAGAAATAATGAGACAAGTCTGAGAGTGTTAATGATGGCTTCAGGAACAACTAAAATTCCTCTTAAGGCACTCGTTAAGTGTATCGTAGCACTGAGAGAATTGAACAGGCAGCTGCTAGAAAGAGTGCTGTGTATTCTGCTGGGAACAGGTTCTCTGTGAGTCTCTTGTGCTTTTGTTTTGAGAAAAGAAACACTGACTACTGTTACTCCAGACTACTTTTTTGAGTATGTTTGCATAATGAACAGCCGTGGAAAATAGAAATCTCTTCCTTTGAGAGTAAGGAACAGACATACCCAGTATAAAAGATTCAGAATCGTCAAGCTCAAGGTTATTCTCTTGGAATACAACCCAGAGTGTGTGCAGCTCTCATGTAGCTCTCTTTACAATATTTTTTGGAAGTTGGGGAGCTGGTATGAGAAAATGCTGACACTCTGGCTATTGCCGGTTTTATGAGAATAATATTCTTATCTCCGACCCACGAGTCTTGTGTCTTTATCAAACTCTTCCATGTCAACTTGTTAACTTGTAGTGTAAAATGTCAGTCCCTTTACAGTTCTTAACCTCCCCTTTTTCCTAATTAAAACTTTCTTGATTTATTTTTACCAGTGCCTTTATTGTTTTGTAGCTCTTTTTATTTATCTTTGATTCTAAGTCCAGTATAGTTAGCATGCTATTTTAGAGTTATATTAATTTCAGGTGTACAGTGTTATGATTTGACAATTTTATATATTACTCCGTGCTCATCATGATAGAGCACCCTTAATCCCCATTACCTATTTCACCCATCCCCCCACCCCTTCCCCTCTGGTAACCACCAGTTTGTTCTCTGCAGTTAAGAGCCTGTTTTTCGGTTTATCTCTTTTTCCCCCTGTTGTTCATTTGTTTGTTTCTTAAATTCCACATGTGAGTGAAATCATATGGGATTTATGCTTCTCTGACGGACTTGTTTGGCTTAGCATTATACTCTCTAGCTACATCCATATTGTTGCAAATGGCAAGATTTTATTCTTTTTGGTGGCTCATGATATTGAATTGTGTATATATACCGCATCTTCTTTATCCATTCATCTATTGATGGACAGTTGGGCTGCTTCCCTAATTTGGGTATTATCAATAATGCTGCTATAAACATAGGGGTGCATGTAGCCTTTCAAATTAGTGTTTTCATATTCTATGGGTAAATACCCGGTAGTGTAATTATTGGATCATATGGTAGTTCTATGTTCAATTATTTGAGGAAGCTCCGTACTATTTTCCAGAGTGGCTGCACCAATTTGCATTCTCACCAACAGTGCACAAAGGTTCCTTTTTCTCCACATCCTTGCCAATACTTGTTGTTTCTGTGTTTTTGATTTTAGCCATTCTGACAGGTGTGAGATGATATCTCAGTGTGGTTTTAATTTGTATTTCCTTATTTTTATCAGTGCTTTTTAAAAATTTAAAGTAATATACAATGAGGGGATAAAGATGAAAAACTAAAAATTATTACCAAGACCTCTTTCTAGAAGTACATACTATTCTATAATTTGTTTTGTCATGAATACCTGAAGAAAAGATTTCTTCAAAGGTACAAATCACTCACAATAACTCTAGGCTCTCTGCTGAACTTATCAAAAGGTGAAAATTTTATTAAATACTGAGAAAATGCTTAGGATAGACAGTCTTTTTAATGGGAATCTATGCTTCCTTTGTATGGAGGTTTATAATTTATCTAACCAGACTCCCATTGATACTTCTAGTTTTTTACAAATTTAAATAATAGATACCTTGGTGGATTGATAGGATAAACCTGTAAATGAAAACAAGAACATTCTCACTCTTGTTGAAATGTTTTGACCACAGTGATCAGTGGGGAGCCACAGGCTCATTTCACAGTAGTTGGTCAAAAGAACAAAACAAAAAGCTGTAAGTGTGTGTAGTGTGTCTCATTTTGAATATATGAGTAAAGAAAAGTTTGAAGGGAAGTTACTAGATGTTAGCAGTGGTTAATTCTGGATTATGGTATTAGCATTGACCTTTGTTTTCTCTTTATAATCTTTTGTATTTTCGGATTTGTTTTTTGCATTGAGCATGAATTACTTTTTTCATTTTTCATTTTCATTTTTTCTTGAACATTTTGTTTATTTATTTGAAAGAGAGAGTGAATGAGAGCATGAGGGAGGAGGGGACGAGGCAGAGGGAGAAGCAGACTTCCCACTGAGGAGGGATCCCCATGTGGGGCTTGAACCTGGGACCCTGTGATAGTTACTTGCGATGAAGGCAGACACTTAACCGACTGAGATATCCAGGTACCCCATGAATTACTTCTTTTAATCAGAAGGGTAATAAAACGACTAAAATTAAGGGCCAATAGGCAAAAAGGGCTGGGGTGAAAATATAGGATAACACAAGACATCAAGAAATATGAACTAAAAATTTTATGTCAAACACATTTAAAAAGGTTACAGTTTTAATTAGAATTGTTTGATGCAAGCTTAACATTTCTTAAATCCAGAGGAAAGAAATGCTTCCCAATAAAGCAGATGTAAGCCTTTGTAAAAAACAGACATTTATTCTTTTATTCTCCATGCATGCTTAGCTGTTTCTTCTCTATATTTATTAATCGATTATATTTCCTGAGTAATTACTCTGTGCCTAGTCCTGCTTTTGATGCTGTGTCAGGTGTAATATCAGGAATATGCTTTATGTATTATGAAACAATAATATGCTTTACAGTGGTTTTAGCTAGGACTCTCTCTCAGTTAGTGGTTAATTGAGGGCTTTATTTCTCTCCAGTTTTATTGTGTTATGAATCATTTTATTGCTCAGTAGTCCATGTACTAGAAATGTATGGATATGGGAAAGGATGCATGCATAAAATTAAGAGTCATGAATTTAGTCACATACTGGTCAAATGAGTTCCTGCAGAGAAATTGCAGTGAGTCCCATAGTATGTTAGCTGCCCATTTTTGGGAAGAACGCATATGTGTGCATTGGGTGATTTATCAATGAACAGACAGCTAGTGGTTTAAATACGGTTTCCCTTAGCTGTTCACATGGAAACGCTAATGCCCGTAGTGGCAGGAGTGAATGTGAACATCCTTTAATTAGTGGTCATTGGATTTAGACCATCCCACTTAGCCTTGGTGATGGAGAGTTCGTTCCTATTAACACTCCTTCGTTTTTTGTACCCTCTTCCCACCAGTAAAAAACAACTGTCCATTCTAAGGGATGCTGTCCTGCATCTGCTGTTCATTCGGTCCAGAGTCTCCTACAGATAGTGTTGATGATTCTTTGACTGCTTTTGGAACATCTCTGACCTAGTAGCCTGGAAAGAATATATCCTTGCAACTCAGAGAAATTCCTGGTAGGCCAGGAAGCATTTTAATTTATTGAAGGAGACTTTCAGCTCTTACTGGGGGAAGGCAGTTAATTTCTAAGTTTAGGGCAAGACTTTAAGTGCTGACATTAAGCTTGACAGAGTAGTTGGTGCCATTTGGTCAGATTTTGGTCTCCTAAAAGCCTGTGGCTGACTTAAAAATAAATCATTAGAGACATACCATTAAATTTTATGAACTATGAATGTGCTTAATAGTCCAGTATAACAAAACACTCTAAGTTTCTTCACGGGCCATTGCTTTTACTTGAGGCCATGTGCACATTGCTGATACCGCTGACGATGTAAAGGGTGATTATTCCGAAGAGATGGTAGCATGGAGGGACCTTTAAAGCATTTGATTGTGTTTGACCTCATGGAAAGTTAAGGTTGAAACTTTGGTGGTATTACGGAGAGTGTGTGTTAGCTCTAATGACAACTTGAGGTTTCGGTCAACGTCTAATTAAAACCACTTATAAGGGCACCTGGGTGGCACAGTGGTTAAGCGTCTGCCTTCGGCTCAGGGCGTGATCCTAGCGTTGTGGGATCGAGCCCCACATCAGGCTCCTCCGCTATGAGCCTGCTTCTTCCTCTCCCGCTCCCCCTGCTTGTGTTCCCTCTCTCGCTGGCTGTCTCTCTCTCTGTCGAATGAATAAATAAATAAAATCTTTAAACAAAAAAAACCACTTATGACTATATATAGGCTATGGTTTATGAAAATTGTGATAAATTTGTTGAATTTTATCCACATTTTAAAAAAAGTGTCTCCAGGGCAACTCTAGTTTTCTATAACAGAGAATAATAAATGACTTCCTAATTTTTTATACTTATTATGCACAAGGTGACATTGGTTCTTATTTTATAAAGTTTCTGACAAAATGGCAAGGGATGCCTTGTGGTGGTTAGCAATTGAGTAAGCCCACTTTTTAAGCTGCTGGACACTGATTCAGGTACCCAGATCCTTTGAGACTTCATTTCTAAAATGAAATTAATACCAGAGTTGTTGATTATTTTAAGTAAGGTAATGCCACAAAAGCAAACTCATAACTATGTGTGTATGAAAATTTACTGCTGTTGGATTTTCATTGATATTTCTATAACACATAATGATTGCTTGCACTATTGTGAGATGCATAGGGATAGACATATGATCTTTAGGTATCAAATCATTTTACAAAGAACCTTGATATGGTCTTTTTGTCACCTGGAAGCAGCATAAATGAGGAATCCCCAAGGCCTAAGAATTTGATATTGTTAAAAAAGCAGCCCCATTATCTTTCCTTTTTCTTCTTTTCTGGATTTGTTGTTGTTGTTCTTTTTTTCTTATTTGTTTAAAAAAAATACTTCTTACCAACCTTCCTTCTTTATCAAGGCTGTGCATGTGGCCAGGTAACTTTATGTCGAGACCCTCTGACCAAAGACCATTGGAAATAGTTCTGCAGTCAAAAAAGGTTAAACCTAATAGTTTATTTCAATAGGGAAGCACGCACGCTATGGGTGACCCTGGGTGTCTCAAAAGGGAGTTAGGGAATCCTTGTAGGGTTTAGGAGACTAGAGTTAGCCACACAGTGGTCTTGCTGAGGGCTGGTCAGAGTGGTAGAGCAGGCGAGCCAGTGCTCGTATCTGGGAACGTGTGGTCTGAATGAGATGCTGGTAGTGCGTCTGAGTTGAGACCGTTTGTCCTGTGTGCCTCAGTCTGGTTCAGTTGATCTAGTTCATGAGTCATGGTACAATTTTGTGGGCGATCCATTCTGTTTCGATTCTCAGTGACCCTCTTCTGGTCTGTCTTCAGCCTAAGCTGAAGGAGAGGCGGTGATTTTGGGGACACAGTCAGCTCAGACCTGCACTGTTGTCTCAACCTGCTGATCACACATCTGTACAGAGAACGTTGTCCAGGGTTGAGCTAGAGTTAGTCCCTCCTACCTCTTGGGGTGCAGGATGCGCTACTGAATCCCCTGATTCAGCTGCACAACAGTGTTGAATACTCTGAAGACCACACATTTGGCACTTAAATACAGGCAAACCTAAGACAAGAATTATTATTCAAGTTCAAAGCGTGCCCCCATGTTCTCAAAGGTTCTGATATTCCCTTAAGTTGGTTATGGATTGTGTAGCTTTGTCAGTGTCTGAATAATTACTGCTTTGTGAGGGGCGAGGTTCTTGAGATGACCATGATTAAAAATAGAGCTCTCTACTGACAGTTTGTAACATTGAACCAGCCTAGAGGCAAGAAGATAGCCAAGAAAATAAGGAACAAAGCCACGCAAAGCCGTGCATGACAGTCCGTGGTTTCTGCCTCTGGAGAGGTGAGGTTTGGGAGGTGTTGCATGGAGGCCATCTGCCTCCATAGTCCTGAGTTTTCACATGGAGGCAAAAATATTTTGTATGAAGTTATTGTAATAATCAGCCTTGTATATGAACATGAGGATGTTTCTCTCTGAAAAGTACATAGTTGTGGAAACAAAATTTTTATTAACTGACTTCCCTGTATATCATTCATCTTAGAAGGCTGGACTGTTCTTTTAACTGACACTCTTAAAATAAAATTGATGGTGGAGCATATCTCAGGATGACTTATCACCTGTTTGAGTAAACTTGGGACACTGTGTAGAGACTATGTAGTCTTAGAAGAAGCATCTAATTTTTAACCCAAACTATTTCATGTTTTTTTTTAATTTGCTAAGGAATCTAATTAGACACCCTCACAAGCTTCACGAGCTTCATATCCGCGTTACTATTAAATGTAAAAAGTGAATATGTTTAGACTACTCTGGATTCATGTGTGTTTTGATTGAAAAATACTATGAAAAATTCATGCATTATTGCTAGTTTCGAGGAGAAACTAGCATTTATGTCCTGTTGTAAGTCAGGAGTTTTCTTGAAAAGTTGCAGGTGAGCTAACTTGTTTTGTAGGTGGAATCATTTTTTGAAAAAAAAGATTTTATTTATTTATTTGACAGAGAGAGAGCACAAGCAGGGGGAGGAGCAGGCAGAGGAAAAGGGAGAAGCAGGCTCCCTGCTGAGCAAGGAGCCTGACACGGGGCTCGATTCCAGGACCCCAGGATCATGACCTGAGCTGAAGACAGCTGCTTAACTGTTTGAGCCACCCAGGCGCCCTGGAATAATTGTTTAAATATATGAGGAGAATCTGTGACTTAAGGGATTTTATGAAGAATCTCGTGATATAAATACTTACTTGCTTTTTGGGGAGGTAGAAATCCAGATGCCATGCGTCATTGCCCTGTTAAGTTTCTGTAGCGTAGAAAGATACGGTGACGGCATGGAGCTGATCACCAGAGACTCAAAAACTTTCATTACACATGTCAATTAGCATGACTAATTGATGCAAATATTCAGATAATTCACACCAAACTCCCTCTTTCTGTTTGAAATATATTGGGATGAATTGTTACCCCCCTCCCCCAAATCTCCAATCTGTTTTTTGATTTCTCGACCACAGTCTCAGCAATATGGGCAATATTTCTGAGAGGATGTTCTTAAAAGAGTCCCAAGAGGAAGTTCTGAGAAAAGGTTTGTGGTCAAATAAGTTTGGGAAACACTTCCTACTTGTCCCTTCTTTTGGAGAGTCACCATGTATTAAAGATTATGAGAAGTCCTGCAGAAAAGAACACTTTAGAACCCAGTGTTTCCTCAACTTCTTTGGCAGGGGACCCTTTATTTACATAAAATTTATTAACTTGGTGCAAAATGAGTTTTCTTTCATTTTAAAATTATTATTATTTACTTTTTTTTCTTTTTAGAGAGAGAGAGAGAGAGAGACAGCAGGGAGGGGCAGAGGCAGAGGGTGAGGGAGAGAGAATCTTAAGCAGGCTCCATGCCCAGCATAGAGCCTGACATGGGGCTTGATCTCACAATCCTGAGATCATGACCTGAGCCAAAAATCAAGAGTTAGATGCTTAACTGACTGAGCTTCTCAGGTGCCCCAAATTGGTTTTCTTTCAAATACACTTTGGGAAATGTGTGTTTCAGGGTTAGACATAATTCGGTTTATTAAAGGAGCTTGATAGGAGGGGTTAGTCAATATCATCTCATCTCTCAGCTCCTACCTGTGGTTCCAGGAGGAAGAGGTTTAATGGGCTCTAGTCCCTTTAGGAATCTTTATTGGAAACTCATGTGGTGCAGAAATTTTATGGGTGCTCACAGATCCAGACATGTTTAATGAAATTCTCGATAAAATATACAGTGAATAATATTACTGAGTAACATTCCATTGTATATATATATATACCACATCTTTTTTATCCATTCATCTGTCGATGAATATTAAAGAGGGCACAGGATGTAATGAGCACTGGGTGTTATATGCAGCTGATAAATCACTGAACTCTACCCCTGAAACTAATAATACACTATATGTAAATTCACTGAATTTAAATAAAATTTAAAAACGTAAATAAAAATATACAGCGAATGATCCACACCTTATCCAAAACCTCAGTTAAACTTCTGATTCCCATTAGCCTTTAGAAAGCCAAAATCTATGACCCAAGCCATAATTAAAGTATAATGAGATGCAAAAGCATATTTGTTATTTTTTTCCTATAGTTTTTCTTCCATTTACCAGCAAAGAATTTTAAACTGTGGCCACAGCACTTAACTGTGTGCATTTTGAGTTGCCTAAGGGGCGGGGGGATAGGGTGAATCATCAGCAGGATGATGCACTAGAATATTTTTACGAGAACTTTAAAAACATCTATAATCGAACTCTTTGATTTATTCCTGTGTCAGCTATTGCTTAGAGTAATTGAATATCATCATCAAATTGAAGTAACAGAAAGTATATTCTATAACCTATACTTCGACACTGGTATCAACCTTTCCACTTGTTACTGAGGACAGTGAAATTTAGAAAAGACTAAGTAGCTGCCTAATTTCACATCGTAGCCATCTTGGGAGGGAAACCCATATATTTGCACAGCCAGTCTAGAGTTTTTCTGCTCAACAATTTGGTTCTCTGCTATGAAGTTTTCACTTTTGATTAATAGACATATTGATTGCAACTTACATTTGATTGGCACTTCTGGCTTGATGTTCTCGATGGCCTTCCAGTGTCCCAGGAACTCATAAAGCTACCAGTGTCAGGCAGCTCATGCAGATGAGTGTGGGGGGCTGGGTGACCGAACAGGGTGTGCGTATGGGGACTGTGTTGAGAGTGTACACCCCACTTGGGAGAGAGTTCACTTGCTGGTCTCCACCGGGCATGCTGGCCTGGCATTGCCAAGTCTCTGAAACGTTTGAGAGGAGCCAGAAGTCTAGATTTTATGTGAAATCTCTCTAAGTGTTGGCAAATTAAAAAAAAAGTTTTTCTTTTAAGCGTTGTAAACCAAACAAAACACATCTACCAGATGGATTCAGCTCATGACTGCCGATTTGTGACATGGGCTTTAAAAAAAATTTTTTTTTTAATGTACATTTTGGGGAAGGAGTGAAGGAGTAAGGGAAGGTCAGCTTCATTCACTTAGACTGTCGCTGCTCACTCTTCCTCAAGCCAGGAAGTCTGAGCAAAGCTGGAGAACTCCCTTGTGGGTTTCCAGGCTGCTTTAGTGTGGGCTATTTCGGGATTACTGCCTTCCTGCAGAACGGTCTGAAATGAGGGGAGCTTGCCTGTGATTAGTGGCTCACCACCAAGCACCTACTCCGTCTCTGAGCACGGCCCACACTCCAGTACTTGGCTGTGAGCGTTGTTCAGTGTTTTTCCTGCTCTTCATGCCTGGCCTCTCCCTGGGGAATTGCACTTTCCACTAATGATGATAATTGAAGTCAGTATCATTTGCAAACCTTCCAGACTAAAGGCTTTAGAAGGGCAAGGTTGATGTTTCAAACTAGATTTCTTTATGTTTGAGTGATCTATGGATTTTATTGATTCGGTTTCCTGTCAGTGCAAACACAGAGAATTGAAAACTAATTTGATTGAATTTTCCCAGGGGTGGTCTCATGTGTATTTCATGTTGGTTTAATTTAAAGTTTATGAATTTTCATCAAATCTGGCACAAAGAGAATATGTCACTGTTATATACCACCCCCCAACTCCCTGCAAAAGGAAAGTACCACTGTGATATTTTTCTCTATTGTAAAATTCAGACCTTTGGTGTATGTCTGATAATATTCCATCTAGTTCGTTTAGCACGCAATGTGGCCAAGAGATTCTTTTACTGTATCAGTGTAATGGTTGGAACATTCTTGATCCTTGGAGGTGTGATGGAAAGGCAGAAAAAGCATGCTATGAAGAAGGTTAAAAAACTCTAGAATTAAAAACTGTTATTTGCTGGGCCCTTACTCTTTGCCAGGCACTGTGCTGAGGACTTTACAGTCATTTTATATGATCTCATTTAATCCATTAAACTACAAGTAAGTCAGTCGCACTTTAAAGATTAAAAAACAGATGGGCTCCTGGGTGGCTCAGTCCGTTAAGTGTCTACCTTTGGCTCAGGTCATGATTGAACCCCTCATCTGGCTCCCTGCTCAGTGGGGACGCTGCTTCTCCCTCTGTACTCCCCCTCCCCTCTCTCATGTGCTCACCCTCTCTCGAGCTCTTGAGCTCTTTTTCAAATGGATGGATGGATGGATGAATAAATAAATAAATACATTAAAAAAATGAGAACACTGAGTCTCATAAAGGTTTAATACCTTGGGGGCGCCTGGGTGGCACAGCGGTTAAGCATCTGCCTTCGGCTCAGGGCGTGATCCCGGCGTTATGGGATCGAGCCCCACATCAGGCTCCTCCGCTATGAGCCTGCTTCTTCTCTCCCAATCCCCCTGCTTGTGTTCCCTCTGTCGTTGGCTGTCTCTATCTCTGTCAAATAAATAAATAAAATTAAAAAAAAAGGTTTAATACCTTGCTCCAGTCCTACGGCTACTCAATGGTAGAAGTTGGATTCAAAATCAGATTTATTTGATCCTCAAGTGCCACCATGTCATCTTACTCGAAGAAAGGATTTTATCCACTGCTTCAGGAGCCATGCATTAGAGTACGTTAAGCAAAAAGAACTAGTTAAAGTGAGATGTGAAGATGATTTGGCAAGAGCAGAGCTCTTTGGTCATAATTAGCTGGGCATGAACGCCATAGACATCCTAAGACTGATGGAGAAGTAGGTTCTGGGAATGCTGGCAAGGGCAATAAACTCATCTTGCTTGACTAGTGATGTGTGGGTATGTAATATGTGAGAATATTATGCCTTCTGCAGTCTAGGATGCTAGCGTTGAATGATCATTGGAAGAAACTATGTCAAGTTTGTGTTGAAGTTGAATATTGATTTGTGTCATGTTTTGCATGAATTCAGTGCCTTCTTAGCATTTCGGTATATGAATACTCCTTAATTTATGTAACCAGTTCACTATTCACAGATACTAAGAATTCGATATCTATATATTTTGTTTTCCAACAAGTTGTTGCTGTAACTAATCATTTTTCTTTGAACTTTACCATCTGTAGACCCCCATTTAGATTCTAGTGTTTGGTATCACATTGGTCATGGTAAATTGTATTGGAAAAAAACTAAGTCTAAATGAATATCTCATCTCCGGCTTTCAAGATCTTCTGTGATGTGATGTTCCATATAAGTACATGGCTGGTTAACAAGATCGGAGCCAAGATCTGTGGTTGAACCTATTCCAGGTACTGCTTGTGCTCCCACAGAAATTTATGCCTTGCCTGATGCTAAGATTGTTTGCTCCCACACATCTAGACAGACTGCTGGAATTAATATAACTGGAAAATAGACAAGAATCAAGCTATTGTCTTAGTACTTCTCCGGTTTGGGGTAGTCATTAAGTCAGAGCTTTAGCAGTCTTCAGTGGTCCAGTGTTTGCCATCTGTTGGCTATTAAAACACTCAGAGATTTTCAAGACTATGGAAGGACAATTTGCATCTGTTTTCTTAACTGGATGTGTTTAACTTTCAAGAGACATTTACAAAGCCAAATTGAAATAGATATTTTAGGGGTGCCTGGGTGCCTCAGTTAAGCATCCAACTGTTGATTTTGGCTCAGGTTATGAGTTTGGGGTTGTGAGATCAAGCCCCAGGTCGGGCTCTGTGCTGAGTGTGGAGCCTGCTAAAGATTCTCTTTCCCTCTCCCTCTGCCCCCTCCCCTTGGCTCATGCTGTCTTTCTCTCTCTCTCTCTCTCTCTCTCTCTCACACACACACACACACACACACACACACACCCAGAGAAATAGATATTTTGTGGCTGCTAATTTTTAATTTTTTTTGCAAATAGTTATTAACAAAAGTAACTAGCAAGATAAAGGGAACAAAGAGTTTAATATTACAGCCTTGGAATAAATTCCAGAGTACCTCGCAGACAACCAGGAATGTTCCTATGTGATGAAGTTACAAGAGTTACTGTCCTCTCAGCCTTTATCTCAGGATGAGGTATTAGTGTAGTTACTGTGATAACTTATTTAAGTTTGCTGTAAATAATTTAAATGTTAAAGAAGGGTGTTGTAGAAAGTAAATACACCCTTCATCCCCTTTGAGCACTCCTTGGAGGCAACTCTACGTATTGAAAGATTTTTCTTTTCTAGTAATCGTCTGTGACTTTAGAAATACCTATTAATAATCACATTGGTATGTATGTTCCGTATATTTAACTGTTAAATATAACTATGGACAATTATTTTATAAAGATCTATCTTTTGTTTTTTTTTTACAAACGAGATCATAGTATTCTCAATTGTCCTATAACTTGCTTTTTATTCACTTAAGAGTACCACTTTAACATATTTTTCTATTATTATTATGGGATGGCTAATAAGTATAATCAGAGTTCTTTGTCCTTCAGAATATTTAGGTA
>NW_024426663.1:40236717-40382089 GCF_017311325.1 Ursus maritimus | reverse complement strand
GTCAGGAGTGTGATTGGTCAGGATTGTGGTTGGTCAGGAGTGTGATTGGTCAGGAGTGTGATTGGTCAGGAGTGTGGTTGGGCAGACCTCTGGACAGCGCTGTGCTCTTACTTCCTGGTAGATTGTGGGCTCATCTGTAGTTAAACAGCTTCAATCCAGTTCTTAGCACATATTATCTCTGTGATCTTGAGAAAGTTACCTAACCTTCCTGTGCCTCCATTTGTTTTAATTGTAAAATGGGGTAATGTACCTATTTCCTTGGTCATGAGGATTAAATAATATTGTAAAGTAGCATAATATCTGACAAGAAATATTAGGACAGAGGCCAATAGAGAAAGGGAGGGAAAACTGAATGGGAAGTCATCAAAGGGGGAGAAAAACCATGAGAGGCTTTTAACTATAGGAAATGAACTGAGAGTTGCTGGAGGGGAGGTGGGTGGGGAGATGGGGTAACTGGGTGATGGACATTAAGGAGGGCACATATGTGATGAGCACTGGGTGTTATAGGCAGTTGATAAATTATTGAACACTACGTCTGAAATTAAAGATGTACTATAAGTTGGCTAATTGTATTTAAATAAAAAAAGAAAATTTAGGTATTATTGAGTCTCAAGTATGTTTTAGCTTTGTATATGATTTCTGAGAATTTAAATATGGAATTATTTTCTATGCATATATATGGGTGGTTTAAAGCACCAGCCTTAATGGGCCACTTAGTTTTTTAAAAAATTAAAAAAATTAAGTGAGGTTAGCCCTCACATGCCAGTCAAATTGGAAAAGGTTCATTTTCATGCAAATAAACTATTAACTTACAAATAAGTGGGATAAAAATTTTGTTTTATTTTACATATTCAAAAAAATAGAAATTGAATAGGCTCTTTAGAAGACTAAAAATCTAAAAGAGAAAAATTTTATCTATGAAGAAAAGTTGAAGATGCTGAGATTTGTGAACTTAGTTAATAAAAGTATAAGGGATGACAATGGTTATTTTCAAAACAATAAAGTATTTTAGAGAAAATGTACCTGGGAAAATGGAATCAGATTGTCCCACTCGAGAGAGATAAGGAGGAAGTGAATGTGCAGTGGATATAACAGTGGGTGAGGCTATGAAGAAAAGTTGGGGAAGTTCCTGGAATTCTTTTGGGCATATTTGGGCATGTTTTTATACACACATATGCACACACACACACATATACCACAGAACAGTATCTCATGGTCTTTATCTTCCAGTTGCCCCCTCAGACCCTCTCCACCTGCTCCCTTGCCCTCTGCCTTCCAGTGGGGCCACTGGCAGCAGCAGTAAGAGATTGGGGGCTGGGATGACCCTGAGGTTGGCTGTTCATCCTCCTGGCTCCCTCTATGCCTGCATTTACCTGCTGATTGTAGTTGGTGTGGCTGCTGTTCTCCATGGCACATCTTGTTTATTTTCATGGGGTATTTCTGTAATGATTTTGTCTGTTTATTCATTGGCTTATTGTTTGTTTGCTTCATTAGAATCTAAGTTCCAAGAAAGCAGGGACCATGTTTATGTGTTCACCCCAAATCTGTAGGCTAGCATAGTACTGGCTCACAGCAGGTGCCCAATGACTAAGTATTGCATAAATGCGTGCAAATAGAATTTTTTTAAGTGTGGCTAATGATCTATTATTTTCCATCTATAATCTTTTTGATACTGCTGATTACCTGTGGTCTCTTCAACTAGACTGTAAGTGCTCAGAGAACAGATAGTTTATGCTAAAATGAAAATAAACAACAACCTCCCCCCAAACTTCCATACAGCTTAGGATTACATAGAACAGATACAAAGCATTCAAAACATACTTGTTGATAGGTTGATTAATAGCATGTGCTATATTATTAGAATGACTAGTTAATTAAGTTAATGAACCCTTTGTTTCATGTCAAGGATGGTTTTAGGCTCTCTAGATATGTCATTGAACAAAATGAAGATCTCTGTCCTCATAGAGGGAGAGAGGCAAAGATGGGGGTGGGTGGGTGCTGGGATGGTGGGCAGCAGGTTGTGACAATAAAAAAATGGCTAGGGAAGTCCTTCTTGGGAAGATGACATTTGAGCAAAACCATGAAGAAGGTAAGGGAGTTTAGCAAAGTAACATGGGGGAAGAGTTTTCCATGCCATGAGAATAGCCACTGCTGTACCCTAAGACAGAGGTGTATTCAAGGAGCAGCAAGGAACCATACTGACTGGAACAGAGTGGATAAGGGGCAGAGTAGCAGAAAAAGAAGTCTGCGAAGTAAAGGGAGGGATCTGCAGGTCACTGTGAACAGCAGAGCTTTCACTCTGAGTTCCTGGGGAGATTTGCAGAGTTTTGAGCAGCATAGTGACACGATCTGACTTTGTTTTAGAATGAAAGGGGCAAGGGTGGTGGTAGGGGAAACAGCCAGGGAGCCGTGGTATAATCTAATAGACAAATATGTCAGCTCAGACTGGGTAGTGGCAGGTGGTGAGGTGTATCAGACTCTAGACATTTTCTTAAGGTTTCTGTAGCTGCTTAACAACCAAGTTTAGCACATTGGGCAATAGGTAAAGAGTAGGTAAGCATCTTCAGGTAGGTGTTTGTGGCAGCAACCACGACTAGCTCCTGGAAATGGGGACAGAATGCCTCCTTGGGGAAGGAGTGACTCAAGAGATAGGCCCAAAGGGAAAGCCCACCTCTGGGTTCCTTTCATTAAATAAACCGTGGGCAACTCTTTCTCTGACCTGTTGTACTTTTCAGGGATGAAACTGTTGATGAACCCTTGGGAGAGAAAATATGTGCAGCTGGACAACAGTTATCTCTTCTTTCCCTTTTTGTGGGGGATATATGCAAGTAAATATAATACTTTCAACTTAATTTTTTTTGGAGATTTTATTTATTTCAGAGAGAGAGCACGAGCAGGGCAAGTGGCAGAGGAAGAAGCAGGCTCCCCACTGAGAGCCTATGTGGGGCTCGATCCCAGGACCCTGAGATCATGACCTGAGCGTAAGGGAGACGCTCAACTGACTGAGCCACCCAGGTGCCCCTTAACTTACTTGATTTTTAAATGGGTAAATGGCATCTAGGGTTCCCCAAATTTAAGCAGTTCAATGAACAGTGATTTTTAAAAAATTTTCCTTTTGTATATTTAAGATTTAGAATTAGAATTTGAAATTCAAAATGTCTAGTGTTGATTTTTGTTTAAGCCCATATATCTGGAAAATGGAAATATGGGTAGTATTTTGTTCAGTCTACAACATTATAATATGACATAATTTATATGTTGATCTTATTGAAAAGTCAGTAAAGAGTGAACAGTGATCTCTTGCTATAGTACCGAAAAACTGGAAGTTAGATTTGGCCTGTTTGCCAGTGGATGCTTTCATTTTCAAGGCTGAGTTGTTGCATTAAAACAGGATGTATAACAGAAATGGTTACCTGTCCTAGTAAGTTTTGAATCAAGAGGCATTGCTAGGAAAATACTTGTCATGAGGAGATACAAACTACACTTAGAGAACAATTCATCCATTTTACATCCATTTATTATATGAGGGTCTACCAGATGCCAGGCACTGGTCTAGGCATGAGGGATACATCCGTGAACAAAATAACGTTTCTGCCTCATGGAACTGACATCTCGGGGAGGGAGACAAGAAAACATCTTTTATAATGTCGGACAGTAAATTAAATGTGCAGTAAAATAAAGCGTGCAACTCCATAAGTATATAGTGGAGAGGGTGCTCAAGGAAGGGGGTGCACTAAAGCCGAGGCCTGGATGAAGTAGAGCTGTGAGCCATGCAGATGTCTAGGACATAAGCATCCTGGGAATAGGGAACGCCGAGGGCAAAGTGCCGTGTTGAAGGTTCACAGCTCTCCGTGTTAAACCCAAGGTCGCCCTGCCACTGCATGTGGAACCACCGTTCTGCTCTGGTCCACTGTCGTGGACGTTCCTGGAAATGGGGACAGAATGCCTCCTTGGGGAAGGATACGCAGCTGCACGTTCCTTGCAGAGTACAGGTGGCTGTTGGGGTGACCAGTGACTCTGCTTCCAGACAGGCGCTCTTGGATTCAAAAGTGTTGGTCTCCTCCATGATTGGCTGCCCTTTGCTCTGCCATCACTTTATGATGGCATGTCTTTTAAATGTATTCACCTGGTATGTTGTAGGCTCACAATGATGATTGTTCTGTGTCCTCAACGATTCATACCTAGATTGTAACCCCGCATATTTATTTGCAGTCTTCTGGCCTTCCAAGGGATTGTAAGGAAAGTCATTCTGTTTTTTCTAGTTTGTCCTTTGGAGCTGTGAAGAACAAACTTGTGCCTTAAAAAAAAAAAGTTTGTTTTTTAAACAGGGCAATTCAAATGTTTGGGGACAGCTCCTGTATAATGCCTACCGGTATTGTGTTTTCCAGCCTGAGTCATAGGACCTGCTGAGTCTCGGGGTGAAAGGGTGAAATCTCCCCCCATCTGAGTATTGTATATTGTACTTCCTTGATAGGAACACTGTACTTTTCCTTGCTTAAGTCAGAACTTGCATCATATTGTTTATCTATATCCTCTTGCTAATTCATATGTAGATTAGAAGCAAATAAGTCTCAACCTTGTTCAAAAGGTAGGTTAAATGCAGATTGTGCCATGTATTAGCTATGTGTCTTTAGGCAAATTACACCTAACTTCTCAGAGCCTAAATTTTCATAACATAATCTAATTTATTGCTCAGTTGGTTGATGAAATCAGTAAGATCATATATAAAAATGTGTGAGAGTTTTGGGAGCTGTTTAGTGTCATTAGCTCCTTTCGAGTTACACCGTAATCCATTCTTCAGGGTCAAGTTCTCCTGTCAGTTAGTGTCTGAAAAGAAGAAAGCTGAAGTCATTCCAACCCTCTCATTATGTATGTGTTGCCCACTGACGTGGAGAAGCTAGACCTGGCACATGGTAGACCCTCACTATATGCATATTCTTTTTATGATTTTATGGGATTTTATCTCAGGGAGGAGAGGTGAATGACTATAGGTTGTCCTGTGAGGGCCGTGGGTGGGCGGTCTCTTAGTTTGCCTGTTTGCAGAATTGGCTTTGTCTGCTTATTATTCTCACAATTATGAAGGATTGGCAAGATGATCAAATGTCATTAGTAAATTATAACTAAAAGGTTGCTGCTTGTATGGCTGTTAAGTCAGCCTGGCCACTGAGAGCCATTTAGTGCCTTGGAATGGGCAATTTGTTAAATGACACATAAGAAAGCTGAAAGAATAATATTCCTCTCCAAAGAGTAATTACTCCATCTCTTTTTTAAAATTCATTCAGCCTAAATATTTATTCAGAGCCTTGGGTTCCTTATAAGAGAAAAGCTATAAAAAACAACACAGTCAACTTCTCTTTATTTTCGTATTTAGAGCCATAAGACCTGAGGAAGAAACATAATACGCAGAATGGATACTAGCACACCTAGAGGAGTGTCTGTAGATAAGAGAAGCTTGCCAAACTGAATATAAGAAATCACAGATGACATATATACAGCATTGACAGAATATCTGAATTTGCATAGAACTTTGTCAGATGCATGACAGTTAAGCCTGTTGCACTTTTTGTTATCAAAAGCAGTTAACTATGGCGGCCAATGTGAATTTTAGTGCTGGTTTCCTGAAAGTTGGAATTCTTCCAGGTGGGTGGGATGTAGTTTCTAACATGAAGCGTGGAGTTCTTCCCATCAGTAAAAGGGTTCTTGTGTCTTTGCGTCTCTTCTCACCCACACCAGTGTAGAATGTCTATGTTGCATCATCTGAGAGCACTCAGTTATCAAAGAGCCCGAAGGGAAGAGTCTGTGGGTTATTTGCAGGCTTCTCAGACCTATTCAGACTGTTTGGCTACAAGGAAAAGTATTAGTCCAAATTAAAACAGTACCTTCACGAAAGCTCCTAGCCAAAATAATTCAGCAATAAGACATCAGTGACTGAAAGAAATTTGGGCAACTTAAAAGGGCAAACTTTTCAATTAATACAGTGTAAAGCCTCCTTAATTCCCTGGGAATTGGTCAGACTTGTTAAGAGTCAAGTGAATATACATGAAGGGCAATACTGTGAGATCCAAAGTGAGATTCGAGGCAAATTACAAGCGGATATTACAATGTGGATATTGAATGAACCCAGCATACCGTGCTCACCCCTTCAGCTGTTTCAATGTTTTGCCTGCCTGCACTGAAAATCTCATCCACGAGGTCATGAAAAAATAATCTGTGAAGCTTTGCCATCAAATGGATTTCCCCCCCCCCCCAGGGGAGTCCAGTTTTCACTTGTCTTTTATTGGCATCAGTCCTTAGTCTAAAGATGGCCTCAGAGAATGTGGGGTTTTCAAGAACCATGCTCCTGGACCCGGAGATCCTCAGGCACCATTATAGTGACCATTTATTTTGATCCTTGAAACTGGACACAGTCTAATGACTGAGGGTCATATGGTTATTTGGTTTTCCTGGAATAAACCTACCCTGGATGCACTGACTGGAAATCATGGGCTTGGGTAAGCCAGGAGTGCTGGCTATCTTCAACATTTCAGTGAGTGCATGCTGCTGATTACGTCAAGAAAGACCGGTGGGCACCTAACCAATCTCTCCCCATGGAACGTTTGTCACCCCCGTACTCCCTTTCTTCTTCAGTTCCAGGTTGCATGGATGAGGAGCAAGCAGGACAGAACTAGTTCTGCAAACCCTGGCTTCTCAGACACATCCCTCTGATTGTTCCATCTCCTTTATTGTTTCCAACGTGGCATTTCGTTAATGAATAGCTATTTAAAAACAACCAGAAAGTACACACAAGCCTTGAATCAAGGTTTGTCAACATTGGTGCAGTGATTGATGGAGGAAGAAACGCTATCAGACGGGGAGTGTCGAGGAGTAGAGTAGCTGAAGGTAGGTAAGAGGAGACTCTGCAGATGCGGGCGTGGGGCTGAATTTTAAGATGGTGGCGTTGGTGACCACAGACAGCTTCTTTTGGGACAGGCCTCATACTGTAGTCAGACACCATGTCTTTCGGAAGTGATGGCAGCACTTGACTCTTTCTAAATTACAGGCAAAGACACTTTCTCCATTATGCAGCAGGAAGGCCAGATGGCCTTGTCATTGCTAATCAGTGGATCACGGGCCCTGGAGAGCATGCTGAGGACTCTGGCTTTAGCTAATTAACACAAGCTCCAACTCAGAAGCAAGAATTAAGCAATCAACTCCTTTTTCTAATTCTTATACATTTTGGACATGTGCCCATGATTAGGTTGGCCTGAAAAGCCTCAAAATAGAAAAAAACAACAACAACAACAACAACCCAACACTTGGGCTAAGCAACAAATGAAAGGAAAACTCCCATATGGACTTGGAAAGAGAGCTTAAATGAGATGCCTAATTAGGGCACAATCAATAAAACCAGAGAGAGTCAAATCCATAGTACTTTTTTGTTGGGCGAATGTTTATTTCTATTGATGGAAATTGTGTTAGGTTTTAAAAGTTAGGTGAAATCTGATAGTCTATAATTAAGTTGCACCTTAATATTTGATACATATTTGAGGAAAATAAAAGCACTATTATACAAATGCATCCTTTTTTAAAAAAGATTTATTTTTTAGAGAGAGTGCACACGTGCAAGTGGGGAGAGGAACAGAGGGAGAGGGAAAGAATCTTAAACAGACTTCCCACTGAGTGCAAAGCCTGACGTGGGGCTTGATCTCATGACCCCGAGATCATGACCTGAGCTGAAATCAAGAGTCAGACACTTAACTGACCTAGGCACCCTTATTTAAGTGATGTAAACTTTATTTTTAAAAAAATTATTGAGTGCTTCATAAAGACATTTTTCCTTTTCCTATCATCCTTTTTATGTGTATTATTTTTATATACACAGCATCTAATAGAGTGATTGACACGTAGTAAATACTTTAAAATGTCTGTTGAGAAGAATGAGTGGCAGATTTGGAACACAACTCTGTTGTTATTGCTCTTGCATGGCTATGGTATGGGAAGCTATCAAGCTGTTGATTAGTTTGTTTGCTAAACAAATAATTGTTGGTCTCTTATTATTGGCCTATGTCCTAGGTTCTAGGGATATAGCAGTGAATAAAACAGAAAAAATTTCCTGTCTTCTGGTAGCTGACAGGTTACTATTTTCTGTTAGTATGGAATCTTTAAATTTGTGAAGATTATTGATACTGATTTGACTTTTTTTCTACTATGATATCTTACAATTGGATAGTAATATGATGATTAAATGCAAAATCATACCGACAACTCTTTGGACTCACAACCAAGGGTGTGCAACATACTCATTTTCTTGTTGCCTTGCTCTATTCCCATTACTCTACCCATAGGGTGGACCCCTTTGCAAAAGGGGGTTGCTTCTGTTTCCCAGATCAGTGTTCCTTTTAGGCATGAGGCCTGTAGGTAGAGAGCAGTGAGACAGTGCAGATCGATAACCTTTGCTGGCCTGGAGAGAAAAAATAGGTTTGCAATATCCAAAGGACTCTTAGGTGTGCATGCTCAAGCTAACTCTTGTTTTATACATAACTCTAATCCTTTGCTTTATCATGCAGCCTTTGTCCACAGCATAGCTTTTTGACAAAATGCTCCAAGGCTTTTTCTTAAAGTGGTACAAACTCCAGGGTTGTGCTGTCAAATATAGTCGCCACTAGCTGCATGTAGTTATTGGACACTTGAACTGTGTTTAGTGTGACTAAGGGATGAAATTTTAAATTTTGTGATTTTAATGAATTTAAAACGGATAATTCAGTTTTGGGATTTTTTTTTGGAATATTTGGAACAATATGGTATCTCTGAGAATCTATTTTTTCAAATGTTAATTTTATGAAATCTAAATACATATATCATGTATTTCCAATGAGTATTTAGTGTCCAAATTAAGATGCCTTGTGTGGGTAAAATACAGACCAGATTTTGAAGACTTAGTACAGGAAAGGTAAATTACCTCATAAATAACTTAAAAAAATATATTTGCAATGATAAGACTTTAGATAAATTCAATGACAAAATATCTTAAGGATAAATTTCTCTCTTTTTTTTCTTTTTAAACAAGCATCAGAAAATATAAAATCACATATGTGGCTTGCATTATATTTCTATTAGATAGAGTGACTCTCGATGAAGTACAGTTTCTTCTTCACCATTTATCTGTTTTTTTCCTCATTGTAAAGTAGTTACCGTAAGATGCAGGTGACTGAAGTCACTACCCCAGGGGAGCCAGGAGTGGCCTGCCTGGTGTGAATCTCACTGAGGTGTTAACTCTACTTTGTTAATCTCCTGGCAAGTCCTTCTTCTTCTTACCAGTCAAAAGAATTCTGTCTGCTGTCTCTCTTTCCTCTCCTTTCCATTCTTCTCCCTCTATTCTTTCTATCTCTACTGACTTGCAGTTTCTTTCTAAATAATAATTTTTTAAAAAGATTTTACCCATTCACTTGGGGGGCGGGGAGAAGAGAGAGGGCACAATCAGTGGGGAGGGGCAGAAGGAGAAAGAGAAGCAGACTCCCCACTGAGCAGGGAGCCCAACACGGGGCTTGATCCCAGGACCCTGGGATCATGACCTGAGCCGAAGGCAGACGCTCATCTGACTGAGCCACCCATGCGCCCCTCCCTAAATAATTTAACTCCTATTATTTCTGCTGCCTAACCTTGACATCTTTTCCGCTTCCTATATATCATAGATTTCTCCTTGGAAATCTCCCCTCTGATCAGTGCAGACTATGTGTTGATAAGTTTCTACTTGTTTGACAAACAAAACATGCATTCAGTTATATTAGTTTGCCAGATCTGCTGTAACCAAATAACCACAGATTGGAAGGCTTAAACAACAGTTTATCTTTTCACAACAGTTAATTTTTTCAGACTCCTCCAGATTAAGAATTCCAAGATCAAGGTGTTGCTAGGACTTATGACACTTTTCTTGTTGGCTTGCAGGTGGCTACCTTCTTTCTGTGTCTTCATATGACCTCTCTGTGGTACACATGTGCTTCTGACGTACAAATTTCCTCTTCTTAGAAGGACACTAGTCAGCATGGATTAGAGCTCACCCTAATAGCCTTATTTTAAATTAATCTCTGTTTTTAAGGTCCTCTACAAATACAGTTATATTCTAAGGTATTGGAGGTTAGGACTTCAACATATGAATTTGGGAGGAAATTTAGCTTATAACACATTTGAGTTATATTATTCTAAGTTATTTTTAAAAAGTGAAAAGAAATAAGCTGTGAGTTGGCCCTGAACAATGTCACTTAGCATTAGGATTTTATCTGATAGAAGATTGTTTCTGCTCATCCTCATTTTATAACTCAGAGAACCAAATGGTTTGATTCAGAGATGAAATAAATGGACAGTATTTAATTAAAAGGTTGAGGAGATTGGGCCTTAGAAACAACTAGAATAAGTAGTTTGGCAAGGAATGGGACCCGCCTCGCAGGACAAGTTCTCAATAAATCTGAAAGCAAGACATTTTCTAGAATTCTCTTCAGTTAAGTAGTGAGATGGTTTAGAGCAGATACATTTACTGGAAGGATCCTGTCAGCTATGAGGTGCAGAGGGTTTATTACGGGTCTACATGAAAATATATGTTGAAAGAAGAGCTCAATTACTCAAACAATCTATTTTGAGACAAAAATGTAAACATCAAAGCAAATTACTTGTTGGTAATTTCCTTTCCTGCTTTGGTCATTAGCCTACATTATTCATAGTTTATTTGTGAGTGAGTGTGTGTGTGTATAGATATTTGTTGCGCTTCATCTGTTCGAAGTGACAGTTTAAATGAGACTGCTAGTTGTATGTCCTTACGGTAAATAGATTTATTTTTATTTCTTGGAAAACGTACCAATTTCAGTTAAAACTCTTCAATTCTCAGTTGGATATGTGGTTCGTTTTGCAGACTTGAACCAAAGGTAATGATTTTCTTTGCCATGTGTTTTTACTAGAGAGGCCAGTCGTTTCTTCCATCGGTCATTTCATCTTAGTTCCTACGTTCCTTCTTAAAAGACAGTCTGTGCCCTCACATCCTGATGAGCGGGCAGTAGATCATATAATTGTTTTGCCCTCCCCCATAAGAGATAATTGAGTAAGGGATGGACAGAGTCTGCTTCCTGGAAGTTTGGAATTGGACTCAGAGATTCTAATCTCTGTGGATGCCTTGAGGTGAAGAAGCTGAGAAAGTATAGTGGGGACAGAGGGAGATGGGGCGAGCGAAGAAACAGGCAGAATTGAAAGACCACGTGGTTCCTGAAAGATGAGTAACTTGTTTCTGACTTCCGAGTTCCCCATACTGGTTTTCCAGAAGCTTGGTTTTACTTTCTGGCCTTGGGATTTATGAGCTATTCCTTCAGCCGGCCAGTAATGCCTCTTGTTTACTTAGGATCACTTGCCCTTTCTAGCAGATTTCATTGAGGTGATTATAGCAAAAAACGGTTTCACCAAGAGCATGCCGGCCTGTGTGTGTATCAATTGTACAATTTTTGGTACTTAAAGTTGAGTTCAGAGGATTGATGTTTGCGTTGAGTGGTCCTTTTCAGGATGTGTGAGTGATAAATAAAACCATTAATGGCCATTAAATCAATAAGCAGATACATACTGGTTCTTAATTTCCTACCCACTGTGTGCTGGATGCTACGAGCATATTTCAGGTGCGCTGTATTCCTCCGTCTCAACAAAACTGTGTGGTGTTGGTGTGGTGATGATCTCCACTGCGGAGATGAGGCAATGGAGGAAAAGCCTGTGTTCTCACTGCTCTCTTCCTGTTGAGCGTGGCTCCTGGTGGTTGTTGTCTCCTGGTAGTCACACCCTTACGTCCTGCCACCTAGAATCAGGGCTGGTCTGTGTGACCAGTATACTATAACAGAAGCGGGAAGGTGCCTTCTGAGATGAGGTCACAAAGGGAATTGCAGTGTTTATCGTGTTCTCTTGGGCTGCTCGCTGTGGGGGAAGCCAGTCGCCATATTGTGAGGACATCACGTCACTCTGGGAAGAGGCTCCTGTGTAGAACTGAGGCCTCCCGCCAACAGCCAGCACCAGCTTGTTAGCCACACCTGTTAGCCTCTTTGGAAGTACAGCCTCCATTTCCAGGAAAGCTTTGATCTGACTCCAGCTGCAGCCGACACCTGACTGCAATGTCCAGAGGGGCCCTGAGCCAGAAATGCCTAGTCAAGCTGCTCCTGAATTCCTAACCCATAGGAACTGCAACGAACAATAAATGTATAGTGTTGTTTGAAGCCTTTAGGTTTCGGACTCATCTGTTGTACTGCAGTAGGCAAATAATATAGTTTATGTGTGTGAACTTGATTGAAACATTTTTGTGGGTAAAAAAAGTGGCTATATTTGCCCTTCATTTCTCATTTCATCTGTAGCTCAGTACCTACTACATGCTTATTCAAGGGAATTACTAAGCATGGCTTTGGAAAATAGAGCTGAATAAGAGAGCGAGGGTTTGTCAGGGTTAGCCAGCAGTTAACATGGTCCTGCTATGTAGCTGGTTATGTGTTATGTGAAAATAGGTACAGACACAAAACACCTTTTCATTTCTGAGGATCCAAGGAGGGTGTTGAATGATAGTAATTAAAAACGGACGTGAAGTTAATGAAACTGTGAGGGAATGTCTAGAAACGGCTGGATTGCTAAGTGAACAGGAGCCTATGTTTTGCCTGATTGAGAGACACCAAAGTCTCTGATTATGGGAAAACCGAAGTGCAAGCAAACTTCTGAGCCACCAGAGAAGGGGCGACGGGGAGTCAGCTGACAGGGTGTGAGCAGCAGATTCAGAGGTAAATTCTAGTTTTGGTCCAGATGGTAGACTCGTCAGAAGACGATCTGGGTCTTTACTTCCCATCATTTATTAAAATAAATTCCACACTTTTATCGAAGTCGTAGATGAAAATATGATCTCTGGATAGGGAAGAACTTTCTCAACCTAACAACTCAATGGGAAAAGAATACTGATTTGAATAATAAAAATTTAAACTCTGTAAACCGAAAGCATGATAGGGCAAATGAAAAGACACAGGGGAGACATATTTTTAGCACATATCATAGAGCGTTAATATTCTTATATTAAGAGGCTTTGCAAATCATAAGAGAGATTCTGAAGAACACTTTAATACCATAAAAGCTAGGGAAGACCAGTCGTATTTTTAAAACAGAAAAAAAAAGTTATTTCTGTTAAATAGTTATAAAGTATTACTTGAAAATTATTTTAGCCAATACAATTATGCTGTGGTGAAGTGTGTTAGTAATTTTGATTATGTTATGCAGTGAAATATTTATATTTAAGTCGCTCTTAAGTTTATTTTATTTATATGCGTTTTACAGTTAAATGTTTGACTTATCACGGAGCTTATCAGAGAGCACCTGTCTAGTGCAGTTGACCCTAACGCCCTCAGGCACACCATTTCATGTTTCCTCCTTTGTGTGACAGCGCCATCCTTCTCTAGGACCCATACCCTTGATGCTGTCATCCCCTGTGGCCGTCGAAATGAAATCAAAGATCCAGGCGAGGGCTATGCTAGGATTTCTGAGTGGGTATCAGACAAACTTGTTCTGATTTTGTTCAAGTGTCTCAAGTTGCCCAGGAAAGAAACCAGCCTGTCCACGATAAACCACAGGACCTCAGGGGGACATCCGTGCTAACCGGGCCTGCCCGGGAGTCAGGAAAGAGACTGGTGAGCCATATGGAAGTCTAAAACGATTCCGGATAATTGACTGATGAGTCCTCACTGAGGCGGGTTCACCAAGAGCTGCAACCTGGTCTCTTGCGTCTGTCTGGTTCCCCCGCCCTGTGTGGTACCGACCGTGCACTCCCCATCAGAACACCACTTCAAACACAGGCTCTCAAGGTTTCTGGAAGTTGAAGACAGAAGCTAATTTGTTTCCCTGCAGCACGTTCCTCACTGTCGTAGCAGCTTCACTTCGGAAGGCGTGCTCGTGAAGCGGGAAGTCAGGCAGCGTGGCGAGAGAGGGTGGAACACTTGAGCCCCAGGAGCCCCGGGTTGAGTCAGCTGAGCTGGGGCTTCCACGCCTCTGAGTCTCGGCTTGGTCACGTTTCCCTCGGGGCTGACGTGTCCTCTGGAGCATCCTATGGAAACCACCAGCTGGAACAGAGTCCTTGTGAAATGTCTCTTTAACTGTGAATGTTTGCAGCCATTAGGAAAAGCAGCTGTGAGAAAGCAGAGTAAGGACTATTAACTCCTGTGCCCATCCCAAGCACCAGGGACCGTGCTGGTGTCTGCTGGGGCCTGGGGTGCTAATGTGCGGTGCTGAGGCAAGAGAAGGAAAAGAGAAAGACCCTGGTGGATGGGATCCCTCTGACTCTGAGGGCTTCTGTGCTTAATAAAGAACTTACTGACATGGCTTCTGAGTCTCAGGATGGAGAGATGGGTGGAGATGTGAAGACCCGGGCCACATTTATACAGAATCACATAGCACTTCCCCTGCCCTACTTGAACCATCATTTTATGAGGATTAGGTGATGCTCAGGGGTCGAGGAAAGGGCAGAGCCAACTATGGGATGCTATTTTGGGACCTTTGAGACTGTAGGAAATTACTGTCTGGTTGAGTCTCTGTCTCACTCTCTATCTTCCTGTGCCTGTTTACTTCCTTCAACTTCTCTTCATTTCCTTTAATATAAGATCCTTGTTTTCTACCCTATCTATGAAATCTTTAAGAAATTTAAAACTAGGGGCACCTGGGTGGCTCAGTTGTTTGAGTGGCAGACTCTTGATTTCTGCTTGGGTCATGATCTCAGGCTCATGAGATGGAGCCTTACTGGGCTCTGTGCTAAGTGGGGAGTCTGTTTGAGATTCTCTCTCTCCCTCTGCCCTTCCCCCTGCTCACATGTGTGTGCTCTCTCAAATAAGTAAATGAAATCTTTTAAAAAATTAACATTTAAATCTATGAAAAGCAAAATGAATCTTCAGTGCTTGAGAAAAAGATGACAATGTGAGAAATATTCACTGAAATGGGTGTGCCGAGGACTGCATAAATTGCAGAGGTTAAACAATTCTGGTTTTATGGCCAGAAACTTGCAGTGGAATATAGAGATCTCTAGCAAATGGTGAGTGCCAGAAGAGGGCACCACAATGCTGCTCTGGGAGAACCAGGAGAGGATGTGGCTAGGAATCTGGGTAGGCTTCATGGAAGAGGTGGGGGATTGACTTGGACTTGTCTACTGGAAATATGGGGAGTTACCTTCTGTGATGGGTCATCCTTCGTTATGAGGTGATTTCCTCTTCTGGCAGTGAGGTTGAATCTAGAATATAAAGCCACAGTAAATGCCCTTTAAAAAAAAAAAAAGGTTCTATTTTTAAGTAAACTCTACAGCTAACGTGGAGCTCGAACTCACAACCCAGAGATCAGGAGTTGCATGCTCTACTGACTGAGCCAGCTGGTGCCCCAGTAAATGCCCTTTTATCCAGGATCCATACCAAACAACAAACAACCTCTTCTCCTACACCCCAAATCCTCATGTATTTGTTTTCTTCCTATAGCATTTAACCATGTAAGTAGGGTTCATAGTATGTTACCTTGAGGCCAACAAAGATCCCACAGGGCCTTCACAATCAAAGAAGATTTAAAAAAGTGTTAAAACAGTTTGCCAGTATAATGTAATCTTACTCTGATTTATTGACTATTAGTCATGGTTGAATATGGGGCGAGTATATGAATGGATGCCTTCCCAAACATTCCTGATAAATGGACTTTACTAAAATAGAGCATGAATGGACTCTAAACGTGAGGAGTTTTCTACTTCAAATGATTCTGCTCTCCAAGCCTGGTTCCAGGAAAAAGTGTGAAGGAGATTGTCTTCTTCACCTTTTTACTTCATTAAGACATTTAACAAACATTTGTTCTGTGCTAGGTGTTAGGGAGGCAAATAAGATAAAATCCTTTTTTGACAGAAGCCAAGGGAAGTCAAATATGAAAGGAAGTATCTACAAAACTGAGTAAGAATCAAGTAAAATGAAAGAACATATACAATATTAAAGATTGGGCTCATTTTTCTTATTATTTTTGCAGGTTTAAATACAAAGGAATCTTGACAGTATTTACAATGGAGGTGGATAAAATTCAGACACAAATTGGGGGACCCTAAAGTAGTGATGTGTTGTCAGCCCACAGTGAGGGAGTGTGACTTCAGCCCACCCATAGTGGAGGGCAGGCTTTGGGCTGTTGCTCTGAGTGGAACTGCTGTCCAGCCACAGAGTAGCACAGGTCAAGTGCTTTCATATTTTTTTTTACCTATACTTCATTGTGTTTTTCTCCAGCCGTCCATTTGCTGGTGGGGCAATCCTTTGTTGGCTCTCAGCTTTATACACAGGGCCTAACTGTAACTCTTACTTTTTTGAGTACTGAGTTCCCTTCCTGTTTCTGGTATATCTGCAGATGGTAATTTTTTGTTTTGTTTTGTTGTCATTCTTTTGCTTCTAAGCCCAACTATCTCCTTCAAAAGTGATGTTTTTGTAGCCAAGCATGTCTGTGTGTATACTCTAGGACACTCAAAGTTGGCCATCTTGACTGGAAGCCCCCACCTGATGCTTTCTAGTGTTGTGATCTGGGACTCCTGTGGCCTGGGCAGTGCACAAGGGTAGGCAGCAGGAGGATGAAGACCATGAATGCTCCAGAATGTGTTAGAAGGTGACTGTCTACAGAAAGGAACTAAATTCACCTCCACTTGTTCAGGCTTCCACAGTTGAGCTTCACATGTGATTTCTTGTCTGCCCTCTTAAATTTACTTTCTAAATGGTTTGAGCTATGTATTATTATCATCTCTTTCCATCCTCAAAATAAGGCTTACTTATATCTTGATCTGGCATGCCTTCCAATAGGACTGTTCCCAAGTTAGCATATCATCATGGGAATACATCTCTTATGACAGATTGGTAGGAGCTTTAATGTAGGCAAACATTAAGAAGTGAATAGAAGTTTTCTTAAGGCAAATTCATTGCTTATGCAAAGTGAAAAAGTACTTTTCAGTAGAAGAGATGTATGCTTGATGTAGAATATGTTTCTAATGGAATCATACCTTATATATGAGTTTTTCCAGTGGATGTTCTTCAAATATTTAGAAAATGTGGCAAGATGTCTTGAAAAGAATCTGTGCAATCAGTATTCTAATTGCAAAAATTCTAGGAAAAAACCTTGGAAACTAGAATGAGAACATTGATGGAGATAGGAAAGTGGTGATGATCGTGGTAACTATTCATCTTGGGCACCCGCCACGAGAGTTGGGTTGGAGAAGACTATGGCCATCTGTCTTGATGTCTCCTTTGGCCATCTGAGAGCTTGGTCTTCCAATACCCTCATTCCTTTAATGACTTACCATGGATAATTTACCTGTTGATGTAAACATGTCATATGGTGTCCTCATTCCATCATGATCTAGAACCAATTATTTCATCTTCCACAGAACAGGTTTCTATATGAAGTACCCTGGCACCGGAGGACTTATTAGTACCTGTGTCAGCCAGATTTTTATGAAAATAATTCAGTTTAGCAAATAGCTACAAAATCATAGTTGTGTACAAACATAACCATTTATTTCTCACTCATGGGTCTGTGGGTGTCTCTGCTTCAGGCTGTGGGTCAAGTTCATGTTTGCTCCATGTGAAGTTATTCTGGGACTGTAACAGAAGGGCAGAAGCTACCTAGGACAAATTCTTCACTTGGTGGTGGTCAGAAGCTTCAGCGGGGTGAGGAGGTACATGCAATGTACCAGGAAGGTCTCTGTTCCCATTCCATTGGCCAAAGCAAATCCCAGGACCAAGCTAGAATCATCAGGACAGAGAAGAATACTGTCTCCATGGAAGTGGGAGGTGGGGAGGAGTAAACATTTGCTAAATAATGCTTTAATCTACCACACTTCCCTTCTTGATCTTTTATAGTTTTTAAGAATATATGAGTAGTCTGTTCTAACTCCAGTTCTAAGCCTACCATAAATGTAGTAGGTTCTTTAGAAAGCAGTGCTTCCTTTGTATTGTTATAAAATTAAGGCTGTCTTAAGGAAGACGATGTTTTGCTCACTTCCTTTGTGACGCCAGTCAGATCATGTTGGTTGGTAATTGAAATTTTTGTTCTATTTAATCTAGATCAGCTGGCCTGGTTACTGGCTGAGGATTATACCTGTGCTGTCCCATATGGTAACCACGAACTACAGGTAGCTATTTACATTTAGATGAAATTCAAAAATTTAATTCCTCAGTCACACTAGCCCCATTTCAAGTGTGCAGTAGCTACACGTGGCTGGTGACTACCATGTCAGGCAGCACAGGTATAGAGTATGTCTACCATCACAGAAAGTTCTGCGTAGCACTGGGCCGGATACAACAATAATAACCGTAAAGGCCTTCATTTATCTAGCACTAACCATGTGCTCAGCACTCTGCCATATATGCTCTATGCCTCATTTAAGATCATCCTTGCAACGGTCTTGTGAAGTCAGTACTATTTTTCTAATAAGGAAAGTGATGTTTAGTGATGCCAAATATAGGAGCATGCTTGTCAGTGGGTGCCTGGCAGTGTCCTGTTTGCCTAAAGATCCGCCTCTGATTCTCTAGCAACCTCTTTGTCCAGTGTCTCAAGAACAAATGTCCTGATGTCCTAGCACAGGAATGGTAGGGGGCTGGCTGCTTTGTTTCCTAGTCTGGGACAGGTAGGGGCAGGTCGGGACCTGGCTGATCAGATAGCACAGTACTGGTCTCCTTTTCCCACAGTTGATCCAAGGAGCCAAAGAGAGTGGGCTTGTGGTTGATCCAGCAATTCCCAGAAAGATGTGCTACCTCTTCGAACAAAGCAGTTCATGATTCTACCTGATTCTGCCCCAATAACTCCTGCAGAGTTAACTTATCTGTGCTCTTTACTGCTGAGGGGCCTTTGCAGGAGAAGTTGAGAACATTTGAGAAGCATCTGAACACTCTGGTCTCCCTGGCCGTCTCCTCATTATTGTGGTTGTAGTGAGTTCTCAGGGACAGTATATGACTTAGTACTAATTATAAGTAGCTGGGAGTTGTCGTTGAGGGACCAGAGTTCAGATTTTGCCTGTGACATGGGGCCCTGAGCAGGTTATACATCTTTTTTGCCCCACTTTTCTTAGTGGTAAATGGAGTTGAAATGCCGTCTCTCATCATTGTTGTTAGGGCTAAATGGATTCCACAGCACGCCAGGCACATTTATGGTAGGAACGCAATCACGCATACATGCTAAATGTTAGGGCCACCACTCCTAATGTGTTACGCAGTCTGAAGACCTAAAGCAAGGAGAGTTCATGGCCCATCATGTTCACTTAATAACTGTTTCAAACCTTGTAATCTGAAACATTGTTAATGTTCAGCTAAGGTTATGTTCAACACTGACGTTGCCCTTGTAAATAATTTTTTAAAAATATTTATTTATTTATTTGAGAGCGAGAAAGAGTGAGTGCAGGAGAGGGGGAGGAGAAGAGAGAGTCTTAAGCAGATGCGGGGTGCAATCACACGACCCTGAGATCATGACCTGAGCTGAAACAGAGTTGGAAGCTTAACCGACTGAGCCACCCAGGTGCCCCCTGATGTTGCCCTCCTATAGCCATACCAGCTTCCCTCGCACCCGCACTCCTTTCTTAGCCCTGACCACCACTAAATTTCTGTAATTTAATCTTTCCAAGAATGTCATATAGGGCAATCTGTTCTGGTGTAAGAAACATGCTAGTTACGGTAGTAAAAAAAAATGGATGTTAGCTGTTCCCTTTTATTACTTCTGCAGGAGGAAAGAACCTTTGTTACTCAGACACATTCAGTAGTGGACTGGTAATTGTTTAATGGAAGTGATGGGCTCAGAGAAAAGAACCCTGGAGAGGCCTGAAAGTGTAGCTGAATTTCCCCTGGGAAGGGTGCAGTTACTGGCAGAAGACAATGGAATCGATAGGGTAAATGGAAGAAGTGGTTCTTCTGGGGCGACGGCTTGTGGGGTATTTAGGAGTATGTAGAAATGGGAAAGAGAGAGCACCCGCTGTGAATGAGCAAAACTGAGAGAAGAGATGGTGAAAGGAAATTTTAAGAAGTGGTGTATGTTATAGATGGTGCACTCCTTCAGTCATTTCCACAGAGCCACAGTTTTTTTGTTTTTTTTGTTTTTTTAAATTAGTTTTTAACTGTCCTGATGGTTCTTTCCTTGAGTGCAAGAGCATATATTAAAAATGGCCATGAAGCAGCTGAGCTTTATACAAGAAAACTGACATTTGACATAAATAATAGTTTCGGTAGGAAAAGGTGGTTTAAGAGCTAGAGATAGTAACAAAGTTCGATTTGTTGAAATTCAAGAAAATGGATGTATGGCTCTCAATGCTGAGCTTATCTAGGATTTACATCTTGGATTTGCTCCCTAGGATTGACCTTTGTTTTCCTTCTCCAGCTGCACTGTTACTGCACATTCTTACCACCGTCACCTTCTTTGTCCACTACTGTGAATTGCAAGCTGAGATGTTGCAAGTGCCACAGGTTTATTACAGTATCTAAGAAAAAATAGTTATAAAACAGCTTAATATGTACGTGTATATATATATATGCTATTATATGTATATGCAATTTTACATACATGTACATGCTATTGTAGCTATGTGTATATATACATACATATTCATATATATACATATATATGTGTTGAGACTAATCAAGTTAAATATTCCTAAGAGTAGAAAGCATGGATATCCCCTAAGAAGTAAAAGTTACCGTATGATCAAAATTTAATGTATGGTACTATGAATATTCTGTTACCTATGAAAAGTATAGATTAAATATATTTGACTAAACTAAGGCTTACATCTGCCTCTTTATCTCTGTCATTTACAGAAAAGGTTTATTGTAGAAGTAATGTTAAATTAAAAAAAAAAAACCCTCTATGAGCCATTTTCAGTGATAGGCAGGGATTTCTTTTGGATGATTTGTCACAATTACTTTGAAAATATTTTCAGAAAACTTACCACAAGGCTTAAGTGAAATGAGGGCCTCCTTTATCACTATTGTGCAATCCCAAGCAGAAAGATCCTAATTGGTTTAAAAATTATTCTGGCATCACACTCTGCTCACCTGCAGGGAGGGCAAGTGAGATGTCCTGATTAGCACCCTGTGGTCGAGAGTTAATGACTCTGAAAAAGAACTTACTGTGATCATGGAAAGCATCCAATCTCTGAATCTTATTGAAATTTTCCAGCAGGTGAATCCTGCATAGGAAGTCTCCTGACTAAAACAGGCACAGAAAGTTGGATTAATCAGACGTCAGGTACCCTTTTGTAAAGGTCAGATTTATACCTGTGGAGATTTATGCATCCTGTATTTAAATGAGTACAAGACACAGAAACCTCCCAATGAGTCCTGTTTCCCTTTCAGAGTAGGGGTCAGGGCTGGTGGTGTGAGACACCAGTTCGACTGACAAAAACCATGGAAACACAGTTATTCAACGTTATATAAGATAGAAAGCCCAGACTCTGGGCACGTGGGCGGGAGCCATAAGACCTACAAGGACTGAAGGAACAGAAAGTTCCTGTAGAAATTCAATGCCACAATAGCTCTTCTAATTGGCTTTCCCTTTTCTATCTAAGGCTGCCATTTTATGGTTCAGGTTCTTATTATTTCTTTTTTTTTTTTATGATTTTTTATTATATTATGTTAGTCACCATACAGTACATCCCCGGTTTCCGATGTAAGGCTCGATGATTCATTAGTTGTGTATAACACCCAGTGCACCATGCAATACGTGCCCTCCTTACTACCCATCACCGGTCTATCCCATTCCCCCACCCCCCTCCCCTCTGAAGTCCTCAGTTTGTTTCTCATAGTCCATAGTCTCTCATGTTTCATTCCCCCTTCTGATTACCCCCCCTTTCTTTATCCCTTTCTTCCCCTACTGATCATCCTAGTTCTTATGTTCCATAGATGAGAGAAATCATATGATAGTTGTCTTTCTCTGCTTGACTTATTTCACTTCTTGATGATACCATTTGGATAACCTTTGACATGGTTTCTACTCTTCCTTCTCTTCTCTCTTGGATTCGTCATGCCTCTAGAATCGTATTGGTCTTCCCCAAATAAATAGCCAGTTGAACTGCCCCACTGCTCTAGAACCCTCGGCAGCTCCTCACAGCTTTCCAGATTAATTATTTATCTATGTTCTTTAGCTTGGCTTGAAGGACTTCCACTCTTACATTTCACACTATTTTTATAGTCTTATAGCTCCTTATTCTTTTATAATTACTTTAAGTGACATCTGAATGGCTGGTTTCTGAATATGACCTGGGTATTCCCCTTCTGGTTAATTTCTGTTACTCTTTTCCCCTCTTCACTCATGGTTTAAGTCTTTTCTCAACTGCCATCTCCACTGAAGATAAATTCCCTTCTTTGGACTTTCTTTGTCTTTTGTGAATCAGTACTATTCAGTTCTTTTGTAGTACTTCTTTCATTTTCTTCCCGTCAAAATGATTGACTTACTCTCTCATATACCCTAATTAAGCCAGGGCTGTTTAATTTATGATAAACTCCAAGTAGAACTCCTAGGACCTAAGAGGTTTGTTAAAGTGGTTTTTTTTTTTTTTTTTTTTTTTTTAAGATCTTTAAAATTATACGTCAGGGCCCACCCAGCTGCATCATCCCAGGGTAGCTGAGCTCTGTGCGTGAGCACAGGCACCTCGTGCACATGAACCTGCTGACAGGGGTGAACACAGGACTGATGAGGCAGAGAGTCTGAATGGGGAACTTGGGGCTCTTAGGACAGATTGCTGCTCCATCCAAGGTGGGCTATCAGGAAGCTCATTGACATGGAGATCTCCTACCTGCACATGCCTTGGGCTCTGCCCCTTGGACATCAGGAGACACCCGCGGCAGCTGCTCCAGGGAGATCTGGATGTCTTGTTCTCAAATATAGTTGATATCATCAAGGTGAGCAGCACATTTCTTCATGATCTGGAAGAGACAGCGTTGAGGGAAGAGAACAAGTGTACCTAATTGATGCTATTCTCTCATTTTACAGTTGAAGAAACTGAGGCACAGAGAGAGAGGAAGTAACTTGCTCAAGGTCAGGGTGGCTACTGGCAGAGCCTGGATTTGAATTCAGGCTCTCTGCTTGGGGAGCCAGTGAGTGCTCTTAGCTGCTGCATTGAATAGCTTATGTAGTAGAAAATGGGATTAAAGCCTGTATATTGTATGTTTGTTATTCCCTTGAACATATAGCTCCTTATTCAAACAAAACAAGTACATCAGAAAGGAAGAAATTAAACCTAGAAAGTATTCGATTGTGAAGATGAATGGTAAGCAAAGAAATTCCTGATCATGTAGGTACTCTAAATATTTACTAAAAAACTAATAGTGATAACTAATTTGGAGTGTTTAAAAAAGAAAGTTGAATAAAAATACTCGACATTCAAACACATGGAAGATGGATTCTAAGGTCCTGTATGGTTCAGGAGGAGGGTAGAAATACCGAAGAAAATTCAAATATTTATGTTAAAAATTGAAGGATAACATTGGAAGCAGGGAAATAGAACGATTTCTTCTAACCAGTGAACAGGAAAGAAAGGAGTGGAAGGGTGCCTGGGCGGTGTAGTTGGTTAGCTGAATGACACTTGGTTTTGACTCAGATCATGATCTCAGGGTGGTGAGACTGAGCCCTGTGTGGAGCTCTGCGCTCAGCACAGAGTTTGCTTGAAATTCTCTCCCTCTGCCCCTCTTTGTGATTGTGTGCTCTCTCTCTCTCTAAAATAAATAAATATTAAAAAAAAAAGAAAAAAAAAAGGAGAGAATATTTGGTCCAAAGAAGGGAAGAAAGAAGAATAAAAATGTACCTCCTTCTCCAATTAAAAAAATGTTAAATAGAACACATAAAATAAAACGTTAAGAGTAACTAAAAATATATTAGTAAGTTGGTTAAAAATACGTAATCCTGCTACATTCATTTTATACCTATTGAGTAGCCCAGCAAAACCAAAATGTCGTAAAAAGCTTGAAAAGCTATACAAGGCAAGCGTTAACATAAACACTAGTGCAAGGGAAGTTGGAATGGCCAAATTAATACCAAACTAGGTGTTAGGGCAAAAAAGTATTAATAGGAATAGAGGGTCACTCTATAATGCTGAAAGAAACAATTCACTATGAAGATATAATAATCTTCAGCTTTTAAGTTCTTAACATATTTCTAAATTATGTAAGTTAAAATTGCAAAGAATCACAAAAATAAAATGATAATTCTATAACAATAATGGAAACTTTTAGTAAACCTCTAATGATAAGTCACATAGAGAAGAAAATAAGAATTAAAAAATTGAGTGTGACTTGTCAAATTCAGAACCCTCAAATTAGAAAAGACACCTTTAAAAGCATGTCTAAAATATTTACAAAAAGTGATCATGTTCCAGGCTTTAATACAAGTCCCTACAAATATAATTCATAGTATTATATAGACCACAATCTTTGACAAAATGCAATAAAATAAAAAAAAATTGATAACAGAAGAATAGACAGATAGATGAATGGAACAGAATAAAGAGCCCAGGAATAGACTCACATAAATACAGTCAACTGATATTTGACAAAGGAGCAAAGGCAACACAAGGGAGAAAACATATTATTTTCGACAAATGGTGCTGGAACAAGTGGACATCACATGCCAAAAAAATTAAAATAAAGGAATCTTGACACAGACCTTATACCCTTCACAAAAATTAAATGGACCATAGACCTGAATGTGGAGTGCAAAACTATGAAACTCTTAGAAGATAACATAGGAGAAAGTGTCGATAACTTGAGTGTGGTGATGACTTTGAGATTCAAAACCAAAGGCATGATTCATGAAAGAAACGATTGACAAGCTGGACTTCCTCAAAATTAAAAACTTGTGTTCTGCAGAAGACACTGTTAAGAAAAGGAGAATACAAGCTACAGACTGGGAGAAAATATTTGCAAAAAGGTACTGGTAAAGGACTGTTACATGAAGCATCCAAAGAATTCTTGAAATTCAACAATAAAAAAAACCAACAACTGAGTTAAATAATGGACTGAAGACCTGAATTATTTCACCAAAGAAGATACACAGGTGATAAAATAAGACCATGAAAAGTTGAACCACATTATAGGGAATTGCAAATTTAAACAACAGTGAGATACCACTAGACGTATTAGAATGGCCAAAATCCAGAACGCTGACAACACCAAATACCGACAATGAAGTAAAACGATAGGAAGTCTCAGATAGTGCTGATGGGAATGCAAAATGGTACAACCAGTTTGGAAGACAGTTTAGCAATTTCTTAAAAGACTAAACATACCTTTACTTTACAATTCAGCATTCATGTTCCTTGGCATTTACCTAAGGGAGTTGAAAACTTATGTCCACAAAAAACCTGTTCATAGAAGATGTTTGGAGAAGTTTTAGATTGCCAAAACTTGAAAGCAACTAAGGTGTCCTTTAGTAGGTAAAATAGATTAAAAAAAAAAAAAAAAGAACAAAATGGGGCGCCTGGGTAGCGCAGTTGTTAAGCGTCTGCCTTTGGCTCAGGGCGTGATCCCGGCGTTCTGGGATCAAGTCCCACATCGGGCTCCTCTGCTGGGAGCCTGCTTCTTCCTCTCCCACTCCCCTGCTGTGTTCCCTGTCTCGCTGGCTGTCTCTCTGTCACATAAATAAATAAAATCTTAAAAAAAAAAAATAGGTACATCCAGATGATGGAATATTTTTCAACACTATGAAGAAATGAGCTACCATGCCATGAAAAGACAAGGAGGGACTTAAAATGCATCTGACAGAGTGAAAAAATCCAATCTCAAAAGGTTACATACTGTATGATTTCAACTATATCACATTCTAGAAAAGGTAAAAATATGGAGATGTTTAAAAGATCAGTGGATGCCAGGGTTTGGTACAGGTAGGGAGGGGTGAATAGGCAGGGTACTGAGGATTTTAGGGTAGTGAATCTATTCTGTATGATACTATAATGATAGATACATGTCATTATATGTTTGTCAAAACATGTAGAATGTACACGAAGAGTGAACCCTGATGTACATAATGGACTTTGGGTGATGATGTGTTGATGAAGGTTCACTGACTGTAAAAAATGTACCACTCTGGTAGGGGATGTTGATAGTGGGGAAGGCTCTGAGTGTGTGGGGTCAGAGTACTTGGAAACTCTCTGTTCTTCATGTTCAGCTTGACCGTATACCTAAAACTGCTACAAAAACAAAAGACATTAAAAAAAATTGACATAGGCAGGTAAGGGAATTCCACTCTATGTATTTAGAAACAAATTATGAACTTAAACTTAGTTATAAAAATAAAACATGAAATTACATTTTAAAGATTAATATTACATTATTTAAAAAATTATATATAATACTGAGGGAAAACATCACAATATTAACAAGACTGAAAAGCAGATATAATAAGGTACAAGTAGAGGGAGAGTAGAAGTGTTCTAGAATCTTTAGATTAAAAATGTGCAATTTTATACTTGATTGAAATGATTAGAAAAAACAAAGTTTTTGAAAAGCTGGAAGAAATTGGCTTTAGATAGAATCGAGCAATCGATATTATAATAAGTTCTCCCTAAATCAGTCTATAAGCATTGCAATGCCAAATTATCAACAGACTTTTTCTGAAACTTGACAATCTGGCTAATGATTATCTGAAAGAAACTACATGTGAGAAGAAAAGGAAATTCTAAATCAGAGGAAATATTAACAGGACTTGCCGTGGCAAATAATAAAATGTGTTATAATAATGCAATTCTGGGGTACTCTGAGGGTAAATTTAACAATATATGGAAATTTATATGATGAAGATGGCATTTCAAATCTATGAGATAAAGTGGATTATTTAGAAAAAAATAGTGCTGGGAAAATTGTATAGTTATTTGAAAATAATAAACCCCCATTCACTGGTATAAATTCTAGATAGACCACAGAGTTAGATGTATGCATACAAAAACAAAAAACAAAAACAAAAAACAAAAACAAAAAAAAAAACCCAAGCCCTAACCAACCAAACAAGAAACTACAAAAGCAGTAGAAGAAGCATGGTTGTCTGTTTTTAAATTATATTTGGGTGGATAAGTCTTCCTAATTATGAATTGGCATGAAATCCAAGACCCATAAAGGAAATTTGGATAATGATGGACAATAATAAGAGTTATCAATATTTATGGAGAATTTTCTAAGTGCTAGGCACTGTTATGAGCCCTTTTTTTTTTTTTAATAATGATTTTTTATTATATTATGTTAGTCACCATACAGTACATCCCCGGTTTTCGATGTAAGGCTCGATGATTCATTAGTTGTGTATAACACCCAGTGCACCATGCAATATGTGCCCTCCTTACTACCCATCACCGGTCTATCCCATTCCCCCACCCCCCTCCCCTCTGTAGCCCTCAGTTTGTTTCTCATAGTCCATAGTCTCTCATGTTTCATTCCCCCTTCTGTTGTATATATGGACCACAACTTCTTAATCCAGTCATCTGTTGAAGGGCATCTCGGCTCCTTCCACGATTTAGCTATTGTGGACATTGCTGCTATGAACATTGGGGTGCATATGGCCCTTCTCTTCACTACGTCTGTATCTTTGGGGTAAACACCCAGTAGTGCAATGGCTGGATCATAGGGTAGCTCAATTTTTAACTTTTTAAGGGACCTCCACACTGTTTTCCAGAGTGGCTGTACCAACTTGCATTCCCACCAATAATGTAGGAGGGATCCCCTTTCTCCACATCCTCTCCAACAATTGTTGTTTCTTGCCTTGTCTATTTTTGCCATTCTAACTGGCGTAAGGTGGTATCTCAGTGTGGTTTTGATTTGAATTTCCTTGATGGCTAATGATTTTGAACATTTTTTCATGTGTCTGTTAGCCATTTGTATGTCTTCATTGGAAAAGTGTCTGTTCATATCTTCTGCCCATTTTTTGATTTGTTTATTTGTTTCTCGTGTATTGAGTTTGAGAAGTTCTTTGTAGATCTTGGATACCAGTCCTTTATCTGTAGTGTCATTTGCAAATATATTCTCCCATTCCGTGGGCTGCCTCTTAGTTTTTCTGACTGTTTCCTTGGATGTGCAGAAACTTTTAATCTTGATGAAGTCCCATAAATTCATTTTATCTTTTGTTATGAGCCCTTTAAATGTTTTTTTACTCATTTAATAACCAAACCCAATGAAGTATACAGATTTTATTACTATACTTTTTTCATAAGTTTGGAAACTGAAGCAGAGGGCGGTTAAGTAACAGTAAGTAAATGGTAAAGTTGGAATTGTGGACCCAGTCAATTTGATTTTAGACATCAGCTTCACTCTAAGTCACTACGTATACTATACAACACCACGCCATATAACAAAAAATGTGCACTGCAAAATTCAGTATAAAGTTGAAAGAAACTTGACAAAATTTTTAAAATACTTACTGACAATCAAAGGCCATTATGCCTTACATATGATAAACAGTTAAAAATTAATAAGAAAGGGTGTCTGTGTGGCTCAGTCAGTTAAGGGTCCAACTCTTGGTTTTGGCTTAGGTCGTGATCTCAGGGTCCTGAAATTGAGCCCCATGTTGGGCTGCATGCTGGGTGGGGAGCCTGCTTGATTCTCTCTCTCCCTCTGCCCTCCATTCCCACCCCAGCTCTCTGTCCCTCTCAAAAAAAAAAAAAAAAAAAAAAAAAAAAAAAAAAAAAAAAAAAAAAAGACACACCACTATAGATAAATGGACAAATTTCATTAAGAAATAATACATATATAGGGAACACAAATGATTACTAAACAAATGAAAAGATATTCATTCCTGGTAATGAAGTAATACAAATTAAACAGATAGCTTTTACAATGTTATATTATTAAGGATTACAATATTGGCAATATCATTTTATCAAAAGTATGGAGAAGCAGTTCCGTCTTTTACACATTATTAGTTGGTGACAACTTATACTGATACAATATTTAGCAGTGGCAGTTTAGCTGTATCTATTAAAATCAAACATTTAAAAAAGCATTTCCATATCTGGGAATCTATTTTATAGAAATAGCCCACATATATACAGAAGTGTGTATGTATTCAATAAATTATATATATGTATAATTATACATTATAATGTTTATAATTGCAAAAACCTTGAAATCATCCAAACTTTCATCAAAAGAGAATTAACTAGATTCACAATAAGCCAAAGAATTAATAGTAATGATTTTCAGAAGGAGAACTGGAGGGTCATGGGGGAATTCCAGTTTTTTTCTTCTTGCATGTCTTTATTTTGATATTTTTCAAAGTTAAAGTATAAACATCAAAAACCAGGGATGTACTGTATGGTGACTAACATAATATAATAAAAAAATATTATAAGAAAAAAAAGTTAAAGTAGTACTTCTGTGGTAAGAAAAATAAGATTTTTTTAAAAGTTATTTTTAGAAAAAGTCTGCAGTTATTAAGACAGGCTAGTAATACCAATAAACACTCATAAGTGGATACAAGCACTGTATTACAAAGATTAAATTATTGTTGGTGGAGGAAAATTTCAGGAATTCAAGGTTGGTTTAATATTAGAAAATTTACTTGTGGTTTATCAAAAGTCAAAAGAGAACAGATTTGACCATTTTAGTGAATATCTAAAGATTTTAGATATCAGTTCCAATTTTAAAAAATTTTAGTAGACATAGATGGGTATCTCACCACAGTGATTAAGATTATCTATTGGAAATGAAGAGCTAACATCAGACATGACAGAAACCTCTGGAATCATTTCTTTGAAATTTGTAAAAAAAAACCAAAGCTATCCCCAGGATGCCCAAAGATACCCGCTATTTTCATTTGACAAGATTCTGGACATTTCAACAAGAAACTACTCAGGGAAAAGAAAAGTATATTTTCAAATGATATCACTGCCTACGTAGAAACTGAAGAGAATAAAATTACAAGTAATAACGGAGGTGTTCAATGCATGTAGTTACAAAGTAGGCATATAAAGTATTTACAGCTTTCCTATATACAGTGAAAACCAGTTGGAGGAAAAGGGAGATCCCATTTATTTTCATAAATAGTTCAGTGGATAGAAAGTGATCTGCAAATATATTGAAAGAAGATATTAAACTGTTACACAAGAGATGGTAATGATGCCTTTCTAAATATTAACTGTAGTTATCATTGGTGGGATAATGTGGCATACCAAAAATTGCTGTTTTAACTTTCCTTTTATCTCTTATTTTATAAGCTTTCTATACAATAAGAAAAATTACAAATAATTTTAAATGCGCTATAATCTGTGATTGCCAAATTCCCTAAGAAAATCACCTGTAAATTGATGATTGCACCAGTAATCCACATTTCAATTTGTACTGTGGAGAAAATATCAAAATTTGCATAACATTTTGCCCAACATATGTCAATTCATTCTGCCGTGTTTTCCAAAAAAAATAATCATGGGAGATGAGTGTGGCCGCCAGTTCAGAATGAGATTCAGCATTTGTTCCACATATTTCAAACATTTTAACACATTAGAAATGTGCTGCTCATTTACCAAAGTGTCACAGCTACTTTTGTGCGCAATTTTTAGCAGAGTAATCTTTCGAATATTTAACCATCCACAATAAAACAGAATGTTCCCAATTCTGTGTAGCTAATCTTCTAAATAAACAAAATGAAGTTCACCGGCTTTGACGTTGTCCTTAGGGAAGAAAGTGCTCTCCACAGTGGAGATGAATTCTAACTTGCCCTTGGAAACCATGTTACCACCCTTGCGTTATGTTTTAAGGCAGATGCTACTGCTAACGATCATATTAAGTATAATTGTGGTGTGTGTTTGCCACGGAAAACCTTTATTTTCGTAAATGGTACAATAGGGTGGTCAGAAGAGATTCTGAGTCCTTCACCCCTTTCCCAGTGCTTGAACATAAAGGACAGCCATATGGAGTACTCTTCCTGCTATTGAGCGAAAACCCGGTTGGATATGAAGAGCAAGTTCTGAGGTAATTTCAGTTAGAGCTTCTTTGCTGAAGCGGCTGACATGGTGAGACAGACCCTGGAAAGAGGGGCCAGAAGGGGAGGAGAAAGGAAGAGAACTGAATGTGATGCTTCGTATTTGAGAACTTAGCATTATAAACAAGCCCACTCTTGGGTGAGTCAAGAAACACATAAAAATAGATCTCTGACTGAGGCAGAATGGGAGCCAGGTAGGACCAAATCAGGTAGAGTAGAAGTAGAGACAAGTGTTAAAACCGGGGTTGTGGGGATACTCTTTTGGGGTGTGTGTTACCATGACAGAAGTTGCACTTTCCTGCCTTCTGTTCTGAGTCTCGGGCACCCCTCATGCTGTGCTCGACAGTGTCAGCGGTACCTGGAGAACCCCGTTATCTGGGCTATGGATGGTCAGCAATGAGACCCGGCTTATCACTTTTTGTTTTTACTGCTCCCCTAGGTGGTACATAGGCTGGAGGTTGTAAAAGATCAGAGTGCTAAGAGTGACACAGGGACTTGTTAAAAATGGTCATTCCTGGCCACCTCTCCTGCTGTTTCCGATTCGGTAGGTCTGCACTAACACATGGGAATATGCATTTTTAATCAGACCTCTGGGTGATTTTGATGTGACTTCCGTGTCCCTGGAAGGCAAGAGGGAAAGCTGAATGGGACCAAGTGGCAACAATAGCCTAGGAAATTGTGGGCAGTTGCTCTCCTTGGCATGTTCTCTGCAGTCCTTGATTTACTACGGGTAACCTCTCAAGTGGGGCAGACTGAGGATGAGGGAGTGAGTCCACCGGGAATGTGAACAAAATGTGGCCCAGAGTCCTTCCCCTGTGGGAAGCTCCCTTTGTATTGGTGACATCTGGAGGGGAAGTCAAGACACACTGACAATTTGAGAGGAATGATTTCTACCAGAATCATGCCTTTTTCATTCTTATCAGTTATCTCAGAATTTACAAGGCCCAAAGAGGAGAAAGTAGATGGAACTTCTGGGCAGATGGCTCAGTACCCGGTACATTATGTTATTACCAAGTCTTAGTAGGACTGTGGGTTGAGTCGAGTAATCATCTCGCAGAAAGAAAAAGAAACTTCCACAGAGCTAATCCTGACCCATTTGAGACTCTGTAAGTGAACTATAAAATTATAACTGTGCAAGAGGGACTCCATAGAAGCCGTGTTTGTTTATATATATGGCAAAGTCTGAAAAGCACAGAGTCTCCAGCTCTAATCAACCCATTTAAAATTGTGCCTACTGGAGCTCTAGTATAATAGACCAGTTGATCTTTATTTTAAGAGAGTAAAAACTGCATATTCTACACCGGACTTTGCTCTCTGAATGGGTCCTTAGTGTGCAATTAGTCACTTTTTTAGCCATTAATTTTAAACCACTTACTGCAGAATTATTTCTCAGTACTGCCCGCCAAGAGTGCATATGTGTTAAGGTACATATTGTACTAATTCACAAAATTGCTGAGAATGATGAAGTGATCTGATTGCATGGGTCCATTTTCAAATTGTGGGCTCCTACTTGGGGGATTAGTATAAAGCTGAGTTTTTCACCATCATACACACAGCAAGACTTTTGAAAATCTGGGAGTGCTGTGCTCGTACCTGAGAGCAGGAGTGAAAAGGATTTCAGAAGGCACTTTCCTGGTAGAAAAGACTACGGAAGAAGACTAAGAGGGAAAGCAGCTGCCTAGCAGGGTCACCCTGCATGGAGCTCTCCGCTGCGACCTCAGGAGGCCTGGTCCATAAGCTTAGTGGAGTTAACATAGAGCCAAGGTGTTGGAATAATGCCACGGAGGAAGAATCAGATGTGTCAGATTGTAACTCGGAGCCACTGATTTCATGATTAGGAGGGGATAATATTTGGCGTTGGGAAATTGGGTCAAACTGTTAGATTGGGTCAGGGGATGTCAAGGCCACAACTATAGGCATATGCTGCTCTGTTAAGATCTCTTTTGTCCTGTTTCAAAGAGTTCTAGTTCAGGGGCACTTGGGTGGCTCAGTCAGTTAAGCATCTGACTCTTGATCTCAGCTCAGGTCTTGATCTCAGGGTCGTGAGTTCAAGCCCTGTGTTGGACTCCACCCTGGGTGTTGAGCCTCCTTAAAAAATAGACTAGTTCTAGTTCATAAGCTTATTTTTATCAAGTGGTATGTTCCAGAGGTAAAAGTTTGGTATGGATTATAACGTGAGGGATTGCCAAAGCTTCTTTCCTGAGCCAGAACATCCGGAAGAAAATAGATGCATCATTTGGACATGGAAGGGCAATGTCCCGGAGTTTGAGGCATCACAGATTGTTTCCCTGAGATAACCCTGAATGCAATGATATCAAAACTTTCACAGCCAACTTTTCATTAATACAGATATTTTGTGAAGCTAGAGCTACCTCTAGGACTTCAGTAGATTCAGATGTTTATCAAACCCACAAAGTATCCTCAGTCATAGCAGTGTCACTCATTAGGGTCTGTAGAGTGATATAAAATGAGACAATGACTAGCATTTTCCACATTGTTTTGATTCATTAACATCTGGTTGTGATGACTTGTTAGCTAATTATTTGGGTTATGGGATTATAAAATTTGTGAAGTGTTACAAATTCCTTTTAATGAAAAAAAAATGCCTAATGAGGGAATGGAAGGCAAACTTGGTTCTGTGAAGTACAACCAGGGACAAGTGGGAAATGGAATCCTCCCAAGCAACATTTCATTTCGTTGCACTTTTCATCCCTGTTAGCATTTCACATGTTCTTTTTTCCAGTGCAAATTTAAAAGAAGATTTACCTACATCAAAAATGAATTTAATAACTACTTAGGGTTGGTGTTCACAGCAACTTTGCAGTACATGTATCAGAGAAGAAATTTATCTGTTCCAGGGGTTTTGGGGCATGGGCATTTTCACATGATTAGACATTCCTTCTATTCCCCTTTCCTTTTTACCAGCTGTATACGCAGGTCAAACCCAAAGGACAAAAGCCGTTCCTAGAACTTGGGAAAACCAGCATGACATCATAAAGATGATAAATCAGGAAAAAGCGAGAACCCCTGTCAGAACTCTAACAGCACAGTTCCTACAATTTGCCGTCTATCATAATTATTTTTTCCAAGCAACATCCACACTTTCCCATTACATTCTCTTGTTAGAATCCACATTTTACTTTGTTTTGGACAGGAAAAAAAATGATGATAGGTTTCTCTTTTCCTCATTGATGAATCATCCTGACTTTGAAAGATGAAGGGAGGACTGAAGAATTTAGCCTCAAATGAAATGACTCTTTCTGCCTGATAAGTAGCGTCTTCTTTGTCTCCCAAGTTTTAGACTTGCATTTGCTGTTGTTCAGAGAATAGTCTGTGGAATGATTCTAAAAGTTTTGAAGTGCCTCAGGGGAAGTTGGAAAGTGAAAGTCCCCTGATAGTATTTTAAAAATCTTTTAAACATGAGTCATACAAATAATATAAATGTGTATGTACTTTCTACAGTGTAGGAATATCCCATGTTTAATCACATAGCAGAGGTTTCTTTGAAATCTGTGAATTTGGGAAGATTTTAGATGGCTGGAAAGAAAGGGACATTTGGTGCAGTGAAGAGAGCAGTGAACTGGGAATCACTCTATGTGGCCACTCCTGGGGTGGGGGGGATGTACCCTACTTTCCCAGGCACAATCACTACTATTGTTATCCTTGAGGGGTAGCATGACTAGGAGGGCGCTTTTCAGATGCTGGTCATATTCTGCTGCTTGATTTTGGTGCTGATTACATGGGTGTATTCATTTTATGAAAATGATTTATGTGCTTTTCTGCATGTGTGGAACACTTTAATAAAAAGCTAAAAGAATGTTTGGTGTCTGATATTGAGGGGGAAAATAGGGTCATGGTTTTGATAACAGTAGCAACGACAAAATCCCTTCTCTCCTGTTCCCATCACAACCTGTGCACACCTCCACTGTTGCATTTCCCACATTGTGTTCTAATTATCTGTTATATAACTGTCACCACTATTAGACCGTGAGCACCACCAGAGTAGGGAAGAAGATAGTTGGCAGAAAATGTCTAGAGTGGTGCCTGGCACTGGTTTGAGCTCCCTAGTTGACTGTTTAGTAAATCAGCAATTTAATGAAAGGGGAAATGGACTTTGGTTTTTACTCTGCGTGTGGGTAACCATATTGTATTGCCCCCAAAACCTTGCTAGGTCTACTTGTCATGTAGAAAAAGAAGAGATTTCAATACAGGATGGCTAAGACTTCCTCCCGTTTCAAAATTCTATGAGGTCATATTAAAAATACAGTATAAACACCAGAAATATTTTAGAATGTAAAACATATCCCATGGTGATTGAAATTAGTGAAAATAATGATAACCCCCAAAATGAAAACTGCAAATAAAAGATGGTTTTAAAATGCTTCTGATTTATGAAAGTAAAAATTGAGTTAATCTTGTCCTATTTCTCAGTTTAATTCAGTCTTTGTCTTTAAGAGAAAAGTATTTTATGTAACTTGAATTTGTGATGATAGAGCAAAAATAAAAAGCAAGAAACCACTTTCTTAAGAAAATGTGCTTCTGGACAAGAAAGAGTAATAGAGACTGAATTTTTCCTCCCACCTAAAAATTGGATAAAATAAAGGAAACAGTGGCCTCCAGACATTGTATATCAGGAGGTGTAGGACCGTTATCTCTGAGAGTGGGAAGCCAGGTGCTATTCTTCAAGATGAGGAAAGAGAGGGACACCTGGGTGGCACAGCGGTTAAGCATCTGCCTTCGGCTCAGGGCGTGATCCCGGCGTTATGGGATCGAGCCCCACATCAGGCTCCTCCGCTATGAGCCTGCTTCTTCCTCTCCCACTCCCCCTGCTTGTGTTCCCTCTCTCGCTGGCTGTCTCTATCTCTGTCAAATAAATAAATAAAATATTAAAAAAAAAAAAAGATGAGGGAAGAGTGACCCCCCAGGTGACTGAGCAATCATCAGGGATTCCACTCCCACTAGAGGCCCCGAGAGCAAGGGCCAGGAGCCTGAATGGTTTCAAAGGGTGGGACTGCCGCTGTAGTTCAGAGAACCAAGATGCTTCCTCCAGTGTCTCACTAGGGGTGGGGGGACCCTGCAGAGAGCTGTGGCCTGGACAGGGCCCTGAAAGAGAGCTGTGATGTGGGCAGCACCCCATCCAGCCACAGGGATGGTGCTCTCACTCCAGTGGGTCCAGAAGACAGAGCATTGAGCCAGAACGGGTTATGTTTGAGCCTCAAGGCCTAATGGAATTTGCCTTGTTAGGTTTTGGACTTAGAATCTTTCTGTACTGTATGGTGACTAACGTAACATAATAAAATTTAAAAAAATATATAAAAGAATCTCTTTGTCCCTCTTTTCTTCTTTCTCCCTTTTAGCATGGGGATGTCTTTCCTAAGCCTGTCCCACTGTTGTATTTGGCAGCACATAACCTGTCTGGTTTCACAGGTTGGCACCTGGAGGGGAGTTTTGCCTCAGGATGAATTGTCCTTCGAGTGTTATCCAGATCTGATTTAGATGACACGTGCATGAAACTCTGGACTTTAGACTTAGAGTTGATGCCAAAAAGAGCGAAGATTTTGGGGGATACTGAATGTATTGAATTAGTTATGTATTAATGTTGGGGGTGAAATGAATGTATTTTGCATCTGAGAAGGACGTACATTTTGGGGTTCAGGGGTTGGAGTTCTATGGACTGTATGTTAGAAAATTCATGTCTTGAAGTCTAATCCCCAATGTGGTGGTATTAGGATATGGGGCCTTTGGGAGGTGATGGGAGTGGAGCCCTAATGCATGAGACTAGTGCTCTTATCAAAGAAACCCCAAAAACTCCTTTGCCCCTTCTGCTGTGTGAGGACAGCTGAGAAGACTGCTGTTTATACGAGGAAGTAGACTCTTACCAGACACTGAATTTGCTGGTACCTTGATTTTGGACCTCGCAGCCTTCAGAACTGTGAGAAATGTTTATTGTTTAAGCATCTTAATATATGGGTGTGTGTGTGTGTGTGTGTGTGTGTGTGTGTGTGTGTGTGTGTGTGTATTCATTCATTCATTCATTCAGTAGCAGTCCGGACAGATGAAGACATCACCCCTTAAACATAGCAAGTGAGGCTCCTACCCATGCTCTGGCCTTCTTCCCCATCCCCTCCCCCACTACCCTTTACCCTATAGGTTAATAGCTTTTTCCCCATGGCTGGCTTGGCTAGGAGTGGAAAGAATAGTTGTACCGCTTTTAGCTACCAACCAAGAGGGAAGGACAAAAATCACCCCATCAGCTGGAACTGAATTAGACAATTTCCCCCCCTGCATTTTATAAATATCTCCTTAAACCTGTTTCAGTATTAGAAAAACGGTGCTTTAGTATTTGACTGTCAGATGTTATCTTGTGTATGTGTTAGGGCTTTCCCCCAATATTTCTGGTTTTCTTCCCTTCCGGCCCATGATAGGGCTGTATTTCTCGGCCACGTTGTGCCTAGCTGAGACCAAGTGATGAGTCTTAGCCAAAGAATTGTGAGAAGTGACACGTGTCATTTCTGGGCTGGAACATTGAGCCATTGATGTGAGATCATCGGACGGAACTCTCTTCATCCCCTGCGCATTGGTCTGTAATTTTAGGGAAGGCAGTTCCTCTGTCAGTCTGAGTTCCTGAGTGGTGGTGATGAGCTCCGCCTCCCTGCCTGTCTGTGGTTGGGCACACAGTATGACTGAAAAAAATGCACCTTTTTTGTTTTAAGCTCCTGAAACTTCCTTCTATATAAGAAGGGTATTTGTAGGACTAAATGGTAGGTTTTCATAATTAAAAAAAAAAAGTGAGCATTTTAATAACATAAATGGTAGAGAAAATTTACAGCTTTAGGTAATTTTTTAAAAGATGTGGTGTGGTAAAACAGAAAACGCATTAGCTTTAGACTTACACTGGGGTCAAGTCAGCTTTTTTACCTCAAGGTCAAGGCAGGTAATTCCCTGAGCTCCTCAGATGAAGAGGATATACCTGTGTCTGCATTACTGTGACTTAAAAAAATTTTCTTTTTAAATTTAAATTCAATTGATTAACATATAATTTATTATATGTTTTAAGGGTACAGGTCTGTGATTCATCAGTCTTATATAATAAGCACTACTGTGATTTTTGAGTAAGACGTTCTATGTGAAGTGCCTGGCACAAGAATAGTAACAATTACCATATATTTACTACTTAATGCATTTTAGACCCTGGTCTAAAGTCCTTATACACACTGCTATGGAGGGAGTTGCATTCCCTCAAAATTTATAACCTGCACTGTGACTGTATGTGCAGATGGGATCTTTGGGAGGTAATTTGGGTGAGATGAGGCCGTGAGGGTGGGGCCCTTGTGATGGTAATAGCCCTACAGGAATAGGAGGGGAGAGAGGCGTGAGAAGACAGTGAAAAGGTGGAGGTCTGTACGCCAGGAAGAGGGTCCTCACCAGGAAGCAAATCCTGCCAGAACCTCGATTTCAGACTTTCCTGCCTCCGGAACCATGAGAAAATAAACTTCTGTTGTTTAAAGTACCCAGTCCCTGGTATTCAGTTATGGCAGCCCAAGCAAACTAATACATACTCATTCACTTCATCATCATAAGAGCTCTCCGAAAAAGTCCTATTATCATTCTCTTTCTACAGAGAGAAAAACTGAGGATGAAGAAAGTGACTTGTCCAAGGTCACAGCGATTCCAACCCATGCAGTCAGACTCCAGACACATGCTCTTAACCACCGTGCAATATATGAAAACACAAGAGCAAATTCTCAAACACAAGCCACCTGTTAGTACTGACAAACTATTGGACGAGGCGCCCTGCCAGCTCAGTGAAATGTCCTCATGTTCCATATTGTGACTCCGCACAGGACAGGGTGTGGTGCAGCTGGTGTAGTCATTTGGTTGCTCACTTATAATTATGGGGTGGAAAACAAGAACTGTTGGTTTTGAGCGCAGAGGATAGGCCTTTGGAGCTGTGGGGTTGGGGATACATAGGACACTCAACTTGGCCCTTTAAAAATGAGATTGACCTGAAGTGTCTGAACATGAGTTCTTTGTACCCCAGGGTGACTAGCTGCAGGACATACCCCAAAATGGTGCCCATGACCTTGAAATCAAAGTTCCCGGGGATGCGCATTTCTATACTCAGGAGGCACAGCCTGTTAGGTAGTTGTGCATTCACTGTTTCCTTCATCCTGCCTCTAAATGCAAAGCTGGTCTTTGTGCGGACATGATACTAATGTCGTTCTCTTTCCCCTGCATACAGATGGAGCATACAAAGGACCCAGATGGATTTGTGACTTGAGGACAAGGTTTCAGCACTCCGTAGGCCTGTAAGCTTGAGTTCTACGTAGGTAAGTATACAATGTTTTTCATAAACACTAAATTAAATGCAAACATACTTTTATATTGTCATCACTTTGAAGAGTTTTATCTTTCAGAGCAAAGAATTATCTCTAACTCATAAATTCTGTCCATGCTTGACTTAGAAGAGTGTTTGTTTTTCTAAATCTAATCCTCAGAAATCAGCCATGAGCTTCCCAAATATTTCAATCTTGTTAATGATGCTCGCTTTAAATTCAAATCCCATTTCTCAGTATCTCTTTGAAATAGTCAAGAAGCCCTGTCATTTTTCAGCTATTCCTAGATTGTTAAGAGGATTTCGAAGCTATCTGTTAATGAGCCCTGCTTCCCCCGTCTGTCCCCACTGCAATTCTCCATAGCAGGAAGCAGGGTGAATGCTTACTTGGTCCTGGGTTTGCGGAAGGAGGGTGGACTGAGCAAGTCTGAGATGCTGTTAGGGATTGAAATCGAGGGTGTTTGGTTTACAAGTGTGCTACCCAGAGGTCACTTTCCTAAGGGTAGATATTTGCTGTTTGGCTTTGGAACAAACATAAGAAAGCGGGTAAGACAGCCTCCATTGACTGAGTACTCACAACATGCACAGCGTTGGGCTAAGTGCACAGAGCTCCTTTCAGTAATCCCTTAGGCAAGTATTATGACTGCTTACCATTTAAACAAATGGAGGCTGAGAGGGGTTAGATAACTTACTTACTTAGGAGACATAAGTTTGCAAAGCTGGTTGGTGTCACAGACTGGATTTGAACCCATCTGTCTGAGCCCAGCATCTTAGTTTGTAGCCCAAGGCAAGGCTCCATTCGCTCCACATAGATGATTAAGGGGGAGTCAAAGGAAGGCACCAGAAGGAAGCATTTCTCACTTCCATAGATGAGAAATGACAAGATGCTATTTTTCAACATTAATTCAGTGAACATTTATTAACCCCCCATGGTATGTGGGACTCTTAGAAGGATATTAACCTCTGAGAGGGGTGGTGTGTTAGAGGCACAGCGTTAGCGATTCTGTGTTACGAGCACTCTGTTACGGGCACTGGCATTTTCAGACATGGACTCTAGCGTAGCAGAATCTTCTCTCCTTTTGCTTATGTCAAGAGTCAGAGTGTAAACAAAAAGATATCTCATTGGGACTGAAGTGCTGAGTCAGTCACTCAAAGTTCTAAACAGTTTTTCAGACCTTCCCGAAGATTCCCTGGGGATGTTTCAAAATTCAGTTCGGTGAGTGTTAAATAAGTGCTGACAGTGTGCCTAGCAGAGGGTTTGTACTAAGGAGACAGAGGTGATTAAGATGTGTTTCCTGTCCTTGAGGAGCTCTCAGTCTAATGGGGGCCATTTTTCTGGCCCAGGTGCAAATACAGAGATTGTGTCACACATGGAAATAGATAAATGTCTGAGCGCCTCTATTCCAAATAGTGTTTGAAAATCAGTACGTAAACATCTGCAGTATAAGACCATGGGAAAATAAATGTAAAGTCATCAGGAAAAAGGGGGGGTGGGAAGAAAAGGTCAGGAGGAGAGAATTACTCCTGGAAAATGATGAGGACACGAGGCAGTGCCTAATGCTGTGCACAGCTTTTCCAAGTCAGCTGGTTTTCAGCTTCCCAGCCGTCAAAGCAAACAGGGAAATATGAGCAGTCCCAGGGCTCGTAGTAGCCACAGAAACACATCTGCTCCTCAAGAAAGGGAGTTGTTTTTCCTGATTTCGAAACCTGGGGAAATGTTTTGCTCTGAATCTTCCTAAACGAGAGCCCTGTGAAAGAGTGACCCATGTCCTCCCCTCCACAGCATGTTCCAGTAATAAACACCATTGCTTCTTCCAAGTGGCAGCTTATTAGCTAAGTTAATAATGCCACCGTGAACTTCCAGAAATAAACATCCGTTGGAGCCAAAGCGGTCAGTCCAGGGCCACGTTGACTATTGCTCTGGCTTAACTTCGGGCTGGAAATTCACCTCTGCGGATGTGTTCTGAGGCGATCTCTGGAAAGCAGGTAGCTGTTTTCCTTTTTTTAGACCAGGTACACTCAACCTCAGGCTTATGACAGCGATCACCCGTTGGTGGGTTTTTTGTGGTTGGCGTGTGTTTTGGAGTGAGGCAGATATTTGTCTTTGCTCTGTTCCTCAAGTTATGTCACTGTGCGTGATTTGCTTACCCCTCCTAAGCTTTAGTTTTCCTCTTCTATGAGTTGGGAGAGTAATATTTCTTTCACAGGTTCCTTGGGCAAAGCAGGGGAGACTGCACGATCACAGAGCTCTGTGCTCAGCGCAGAGCACACGCTCACTGAAGAGTGGCTAGCAAGTCGCAGCTACTGCTAATTTGGGTAAAAATGTCCCTTAGCTTTTTTACATTACAGAGGGATGGATGTCCTTTTTTCCTTTATGACTTTAGTGTCTTCAGAAACTTTTATTACATTAGTATATTTTGCTGCATTTTGTCCCTACTAGGGAGTCAGTATAATATTTCTAATGCTTTCTCTAATGTTGAGTAATTTTTCATGTAATCCCAAAACTTTTTGCTAAAAGCCAGGACATATGCCTGATCATCTTAGGTTTATTAAAGAAAATGTAAGACCAAATGAAACAAAAGCACTTCAGACCAACAGACGCTTCCTAGGCTTTAACAAAGCCCTGGGTTAGCATCTGCTAAAAAACCACATCCAAGGGTGCCTGGGTGGCTGGTTGGTTAAGCGTCTGACTTTGGCTCAGGCTGTGATCTGGGCTCCTGGAACCGGGCCCCACATGGAGCCCCGCATCAGGCTCCCTGATGCTCAGCGGGGAGTTTGCTTCTCCCTCTGCCCCTCCCCGCAGCTGGCGTGCTCCCTCTCTGCTCTTGTGTTCTCTCTCAAATGAATAAATAAATAAATAAAATCTTAAAAAAAAAAAAAGAAAAAGAAAACCACATTCATAGCTTAAAGAAATGCACTGGAGACCTGTGAGCCTGTGGGTCTAATTTTAATTAAAATGAAGATTTTCAGAAGGAGTCATTTTGTTGATGTCCTTGGTTAATAGACAAGTACTAATTTGCATATCTGGACAATACAAACTGAGCACAGGTGATGAAAGCTTGCAGTATAAGAGGCTCAGAAGGCAAATTGCTGGCTGACCTCCATCAGCCGTATGTCACGTCCATAAACCTGTGGCCTCAGAAAAGGCCTGCACCTCTAAATGCTGGTAGCTGTAAATGCGTGCTTGCTCTGTTTTTCTAATCCTGGCTCTTTCTTTCTCCCTCTCAGTACGAGTCTCTCGAGTCTCTTGAGTCTTTCGTGTAGGTCCCCTCAGGTTACGTGACCCAGGGGCCAGCTAAGCCTCTGACCCACTCTCGGTTCTCAGGGGACTCATCTGCAGATTTGTATCTTAGTAGATAGAGAGATGTGAGTTACAAGGTTTCTCTTAAGTATCCCTAGGAGTAGGTGCAGTTGGAATTTCAACAGCTATTTGTTGGAAATCAGAGCCCTGTAGCTAGGAGTTGAATGCCTCCAGGATGGCATGTGGCATTGCATAAAGTCACGTTGTCTCAGTCCTATTTCACAGTTCGATTTGGATGGTGGACTGGAGAACATCTTATTAAGTGTACAAATTAGATCATGATAAGTAAGTGGCTTGAGGACCTGGGAGAGAACAATTAGATTTCAGAGTAACCTTAGAGAACGAGTCAGACATAGAGGAGGATTAGGCAGGATTTTATGAATGCACACACACATACACAAATACACACAAACACACACACATGCACAGAGAGAGAGTGAGAGCGAGAAGGGGAGAAAGAGAGACTGAGATCATTATATCCTGGGTATCTCTCAGTGCTTGGCACAGAGTAATCACAGGATAAATATCAATTTAGTTGATTAATCTAACAAAGTTTCCCTCAAAAAGATTAGGACAGCCTGTCTAGCAGCCTGGTTCACAAAGATATTGAAAGTTAAGAATTTTTTTTAATCAACTAAAGAAAGCAAACTGTAATTTTCACCTATCTTCAGTGTTAGTTGTTTTAGTTGCTAAAACAAAAACACTTTATAGAACAAAAAAGAAACAAAAGCTGGTGCTCTTTTTATGCCTTTTATTTCCTATTCCCTTTATCCTAAAGATGCACTTAAAGCTCCAATAGATACTGATATAACTTTTAATTTAGATTTGTGGTAGATTTTTTCCCCCATTTATTGTTTACACAAAATTCTCCCACCCACCAGGAAGCAGTGGGTCCTTGGTAATTCTGGGCCATGCCGTCTCTTCCCTCCACTGCAAACACAGTTGGGATAGACAGACCTATTGAAATTATCAATATCTAAGAGCCTCTGGAGTGCGGAAGATGATCAAGAACTGTCAGAAGAGGGATTTCAGGTGGAAGAGTGTCCTTGTCCGTAGTTTACCCTGCTGCACAACCTGAGAGAGCATGTCTACTTAAAGGAGTAGTACTCAGCCATGAAAAAGAATGAGGGGCACCTGAGTGGCTCAGTTCCTTAAGGGTCTGACTCTTGATTTCGGCTCAGGTCATGATCTCAGGGTTGTGAGATGGAGCCCCACATCGGACTCCATGCTGGGCATGGAGTCTGCTTAAGATGTGCTCTCTTGGGGCACCTGGGTGGCTCAGTAGGTTAAGTGTCTGCCTTCAGCTCAGGTCATGATGAAGGGGTCTGGGATAGAGCCCTGCATCGAGGGGGGGTGATTAGCAGGGAGTCTGCTCCTCCCTTTTCGCCCCTCCCCAGCTTGTGCTCTCTCTCTCTCTCAAATAAATAAATAAAATCTTAAAAAAAAAAAAAAAAAGATGTTCTTTCTCTCCCCTGATGCCCCCCTCTGCTTGCATGCACTCTTTCTCTCTCACTCTCAAAAGAAAAAAAAAATGAAATCTTGCCATTTCCAATGACGTGGATAGAACTAGAGAGTGTTATGCTAAGTGAAATAAGTCAGTCAGAGAAAGACAAATACCATATGATTTCACTCATGTGGAGTTTAAGATATAAATGAGCAGAGGGAAAAGAAGAGAGAGGTGAACCCAGAAACAGACTTTTAACTACAGAGAACAAGCTGATAGTTACTAGAGGGGAGGTGGGTAGGGGGATGGATGAAACAGGTGATGGGTATTAAGGAGTGCTCTTGTATGGAAGTGTTGAATCACTAAGTTGTATACCCTAAACTTATGTTACATTCTATGTTAACTAACTGGAATTTAAATAAAAACTTAATTAATTAATTAATTAATTAATAATTAAAGGAGTGGCCTGCCTTGGGAGATGGCCTTCCCCAAAACAAGCCAGTTCCTATTCATAACAAGTTATGGAAGTTTCTTTTACTGTGTGACCTCTGGCCACTGTCTCAAGCAGCTATTTCTCTGATTATTCCTCTTCCTCCAACCGTGTTTTCTTTTAGTGTTTCACACTTTTTTGGGTAAGCTTTAAATAAAATCAACCCAGGCTAGAGAACTTACAACTTGAAACAAAAAAATTCTCACTTACTTGGTGGATTTTCTCAGCGTGTTTAGATGTTTTCATTATTTCCAGCAGTTAGGCTAAATTTAGAGGAAAAAGAGTTTCGAAACAATTAACTCTTCATGGACTAGATAAAGTTGTTGTGCTTTTTTTTTTTTTTTTCTCATCTACCTTTGCTATTTGTGCAATGATGAAATCTCCTTGGAACTCTGGCACTCTGGAAGCCAAATTTTAGGGAGAAACAACCCCAGGATTAAATATAGACAGACAATTTTCCCTTCCTGCTTGTGTGACTTCTGGCTGCTTCTCCCTCTATAAAATTAAAATAATGAGACCTACTTCCCATGACTGAAATGCTGATGAAAAGCTCTGAACATAGGAGGTAGTTACATCATCAACAAATGAAAAGGCAACCGACTGGGTGGGAGAAAATATTTGCAAGTCCTATATCTGATAAGAAGTTCGTATCCAAAATATATAAAGAATTCATACAACTCAATAGCCAAAAAACCAACAATTTGATTAAAAAATGGGCAGAAACTCTGAATATTTTCCCACAGAAGACGTAGAGATGACCAACGGGTACATGAAAAGATGCTCGACATCACTATTTACCAGGGAAAAGCAAATCAAAACTACAGTGAGCTACTACCTCACACCTGTTAGAATGGTTACAATAAGACAGGAGGTGACATGCTAGAGAGGATGGGAAGAAATGGGAACTGCTGTGCACTGTTGGTGGGAAGGTAAATTGGTGTGGTCAGCATGGAAAACAGTATGGAGTTTCCTCAGAAATTAAAACCAGAGCTCCCATATGATCTAACAGTTCCACTTCTGGGTAAGAAGACAACACTGACTAAAAATAAGCACCCTGATGTTCATTGTAGAATTATTACAATAGCTGAGACTTGGAAACAACCGAAATATCCATTGGTGGAGAAATGAATAAAGAAAATGTGGTATATACATAAAATGGAATATTATTTAGCCATGAAAATGTAATTAAGTCTTGGCATTTGAGACAATATAGATCACCTTGTGGGCATATCGCTCACTGAAATAGGTCAGACAGAGAAAGCCAAATACTATATGATCCCACTTATAATGAGGAATCTAGAACAGCAACAAGAACAAAACTCAAAAAGCAAGTTCATAGATAGAGTGAACAAACTGGTGGAGGGGCAGGGGTAGGGGATGTGTGAAATGAGTGAAGAGGGTGAAAGGTACAAACTTCCAGTTATAAAATCAATAAGTCATAGGAATGTGATACAAAGCATGGGACTATAGTTAATAAAGCTGTTGCATATTTGAAAGTTGCTGAGAGAGTACATTTTACAGGGCTTCATCACAAGAAAAAAATTTTTTTGTAACTCTATATGGTGATGAATGTTAATTAAACTTATTGTGATCATTTCACACAATAGACAAATATTGAACCATTATGTTGTATACCTGAAACTAGTATTATATGTCAGTTACACCTCAATAAAAAAATTGACATACCCATAGTGAGAGAATTATTCTTTCACCTGACTTTAGATAGTCTTTTTTGCTTTTAAAATATTTTATTCATTTATTTGAGAAAGAGAGAGGGAGAAGCAGGCTTCCTGCGGAGTAGGGAGCCTGATGCGGGGCTCAATCCCAAGACCCTGGGATCATGACGTGAGCCAAAGGCAGATGCTTAACGACTGAGCCACCCATGAGCCCCACTTTAGATAGTCTTTGATTATATAGTCTAATAAAATGTGTTTTAAATACAAAAGGAAAAACCAAGCAAACACAAAATCAATAAAAAATGGCAGTCATTATTTATTTAGTAATGGGTTAATTAACCTGTAAGACTTGGAATTGTAGTCATAGTGAAAATAGTAACATTAAAATATTATCAGATTTGAGACTTGTTTATGTTTGAGCAATTACTCGTTTGAATTTCCCGTACCAGGTGATACAGTCTGTCACAAGAAAGAATGGGGATGAGTTAAGATGGAGGAGAGGCTGAAGTCATACCTATGCGGACCTTCAACAGCATTCCCGTTCTGTGCTTCCCAGACACTGATGTTTTATGACTTGTTAGGAAGCACAGTGGGAGAGAGCGTTCTGTGGTCAAATGCATTTAAGAAATAGTTCCTATTGCAGGAAATGGACTGATGTTGCCTTGGGCTGTTATGGTAAAAAACCTAGGAATCACTTTTGTTTCCCTTTTTCCCTCACCCCATGGTTTCCAATCCACCAGTGAGTCTTCTCATCCATTTCCAAAGTATGTCCTTGGGCTCATTCCCTTCTCTGTATTCTTTGCTCTCCCCATGCAAACAGTTTATCCTAAGCTGTGATGCAACCCACCTGCCCACCTCCATGCCCCCCACTGTTGAGAGTGATTGCTGAACAGCTCAATCCCAGTTCTCTGTTCCCCTGCTTAGAGCCCTCCATAGCTTCCAAAAGCACAGAGAATAAATTCAAATGGTTTCCCCATTTCTGCCTGTCTCTCTGACCTCATCTGAGACTACTGCTTCATTCCTTCCATTCTGCCCTGCAGGCCTTATTTCTGTCCTTGAATATGACTGTCTTACTTCCGGCTGAGTGCCTTTGCCTGGGGAGCTCTTCTGGAGCTCCTTTTTGTAGCTAACTCCACACACCACCTACCCTTACATGCTGTATCACGTCTGCCTGTTTTATGTTACTTATTTTTAGAGATCATGCCACCATCAGAAATGATACTGTTCATTTGTTTATAACTTGCCCCTAGCCTTGCCTGGAATGTCAGTCTTTTGAAAGCAGGAAAGTTGTTTTATCACCAAGTGCCCAGGACAGTGCCTGGTATCTCGTACTCACCTGTTTATTGGATGAGTGCATGAGATTCTGCTGAGTAGCAGCAGGTGCTAGACCTCACACAGCCTGAAAAATACAGTCATATTTTTGTTCACTAGTTCCTTTAAGAAATACCCTTTAGCCATAACGTGAAGCACCCTTTGTCTTTCCTGCAGTGACATCTTTAGATGAAACTTGCAAAGTTAAAACTTTTTTTCATCCACTTGGGTGCACTTTTAAAATTTAAAGCAAGAAAGCATACCTTGGTCGCCATGACTGTAAAACTGGACTTCAAGTGCTACAAAGTGATATTTTTAGACATTCAATTAAATGCTTTTCTTCAGCCCTGGAGCACCTGGTAAACATCATACACTAAACAAAAAGTCTTTTCTTCATTTTGTGTTTTACTTTCATATATATATTTGATAAGTTTAATACATTTATTTCAAACCCTAAAGCAATTTTAAGAGAACAAATGTCAGATGGAGATTTATTTTTCAAAATTCTTGGGCTGGCTACATAGACTATTTATTAGATGGAGACTTTAATTTTTAATTAAGGTTAAAAAACGCTTTTGTCATTAGAAACCAGTTTAGTAATATTTCGTTTTTTTTTTTTTTATTAGAGTATTTCCTCTGTAGACTTGGGTTTTCAAAGCAACAGACATATTTTTTCAAATGAAATATTCAAGAACTCCAATATTTTAAAACAGAATTATCCCGATTCCAATTGTCATGAGCTGTGTGAGATTTGGAAAAATTACTTAACCATTGAGTCTGTTTTCGCTTCTATAAAATGGGGATAGCAACACTTATTTTATTGATTTGTTGCAAGAATTAAATGTGATACTTCCAGCTAAGTGCTTGACATAAAATAGCCCTTCAGTAAATACTAGTTATTTTCTATGTTGCTCTCCTTTTACTGCAGTCACACTCATTGAGTTCCTACTATGTGTCTAGCCCTTGCTAGCTACTAACTATAACCGCGGGGAGTAAGATCTGGTATCTGACCTCAGACTTAGAGAGGGCCTTGTCATTTCTAGTGTGTCTTAGAGTTTGGTGATAGAGGGTTTATAATATATATGTAAACTTATATGTTATAATTATTATAAATAAAAGAATAAAGGATATATGCAAATATATATATAATTTATTAAAAATATGTGAAATGTATGTATATACATACATATAAATATATATATAATAAAAGAATAATGTATTTATATACATACATATATATGTAAATATATATATAAAATTTACCATATATGGTAGTCAAAGTTCCAAAGTCAAGCTAAAAATCATTAAGGTATAGAGCTGTAGAATCACTATGTTGTACTCCTGAAACTACTGTAACACGTGTGTTAACTATACCTCAATTTAAAGAAACGCCAAACATTGGGGTAGACAAGTGTGCTTGTGTGATAGTCACTAGTGTTTGGTACCCAGGGTTCCAAAGGCAAGTTTAAAAACACTGGGGTGCACCACGCTGTGTAATACCACTCTGAGACGTCTCAGAGTCTTACCTTAGGAAAGTGCAATCTGACTTTCTAAGAAAAGCTCTGGCAGTTTTGTGCACATATTCGGGTCTCCATATTTGATTTGTAAATATCGAGTCAGTATTGCGCACACTTTATGGGACTTTCTAGGAGGAAAGGAAATTTGCAGTTGAGGCTACCATTCTTCTTTTGACTCTACTTCCCCATGTGGGATTCGTGTTGGATCTAAAGATGAATCCTGTGTCAACAGGTAGAAAAGAGGGGTAAGGAAGTCACTCTGGAAAGGAGAACTGCATGAGATAGGTTCTTTGTTGTGGAGTAAGCATTAAGCAACTATTTTTTTTTCTATGGAGTATGATTTAAATGAATTTATATATAAATGTATATGATATGAATTTAATAAAAATTAGAATAAGAACAAAAGCTGGCATTCAGGTAGTGCTTGAAAAGCTGCAGCACATTTGTATTCTAAGATTTTCAACTTTTCCATTGAGTTTTGTAATAATTCTGGATTTCATTCTTCTTTTTCCAACTTTGTGACCATGATAGGGCAGTTTTGGTAATTGCATGATTTCAGTGCTCTTCCCAAGACTTGTTTGTCTGAAATCACTAACATTTTAGAACAAAGCAGAAGCATGGCCAAGCTTGTGAAGACAAACATGTTTAGAAGTGATTTTATGTGTGTATGGGAAAGGTGTTGCTGACTATTCCTCCCTGTTTGCCATTCCCCCTTTCTTCCTCCTCTCCTGTACTGGGTGTCTGAGCCACGAGCCCCACAGTCCTGAGTGTATCCTCATGTGCCCTCATCCTGGCCCCCGCGTGTGTCACTCCTCCCCATTTCCTTGCCCTCTGATTGCATGGATTGCCATATTGGCTTTCTAGACATTTGGGTTCAACCAGACAAGTATATATTCTGAATCCCATCCTGTCTCTACCTTGCTAGAGGTAGTCTCTCATCACTCTGTTAAATTCTCATAGGAGAAGCTTAGAGGAAACATGAGGGGCTCTCCTTTACTTCCCTCAATTCTATACAATTTTAGGAGCTTTCTCAAGGCCAAACTCCATCTTTAAAGACTATAACCCAGTGTTTCTGCCACTGACAATCTGTCTTACAATGTTTTTCCTTTGACCTCAAATTTTACAAAAATTTTATCTAATGAACACATTAAACTAAGGATATATTTTCCCATTAATTAGAGCTTCAATTTGGCTTGAGATAAGTATCGGCATCCTGAGTTCGTATGACTATAATCACAAGGGAGGATATGTGGTGTTTTAGCTTGTGCATCATAAACATGTTATATTTCAAATAAATGAATAATATACAAAGAGAATTTTGAAAGCAAAAAGGCTCTAGGATCCCAGAAGGAAGGGATTCAAGGCTAGAAAAATCATTAAAACTAGAAGAAATAATCTAATGGTGAAGATTTCAGTAGGGGATATCCTCTCTGGCTTGTTGGAAGATTTGAAGGGCAAACAGGATTTGATCTTTTGCTCATTTCGTACATATGAATACTTTCCAGTGTTTATTAACACATTTCCTCGTTCACTCTCACGTATGCTTACACACCAGATGTGTGAACGTTTTCTCACTGGAGAGATTGGAGTGGGGGGGAATACCTGAAATGTATTGATTTATATTGATAATTTGTAATATGAATCTATGTAATGATCACTCTTCTCCAAAGTTAGCAAATAATAGGGGATAATCTTAAGTTAGTCCCAGGCAGATTTCAAAAAAAAATATGCTAAGTGTCAAGGATTGAGTGACTAAGAAAAGAAGAAAGGACAAAGGCCAGCTTCCTTTTTCTCCATTCTCACCAAAACATGGCTTTATCAGCGGCTTGACCCAGCAGGGAAGATCCTTAGCTATACAAGTCATGTTTATCATTGAGAATGGACTTTTCTGTTCATGGAAATTTGAAGAAAGAGAGGACCTCAGCTCTTTATAGTATTTAAGGAGAGCCAAGAGAGATTCTGTACTGCTGGTGGAGGGAACAAGCTGGAAAATCAATCAGGAGCTGAAGTGGAGGAATCTTGGTAAATGGATGTGAAAAGCACCTGAGAGTTAATGTTGAAAGAGATAAATGAAGATGTTGCAAGTCTGTACGGTTGCCAGATTTTACAAATGGGCTCCCAGTAATACTAGAGCAAATAGTGTGGTTTTCACATGTAACAACAAAGGAAAGGAGAGAAAAGTTCTGGTTTGAGAAGAAACAATCACATTACTTCTATGAAATGCGATGGTACATTAGTGCAAGAGAAAGAGTTGTTGGAACAGACAAGAAGCTAACTTTCAGGTATCTGGTAACTAAGATAATAGGTGTAAAGGAAGTCCCTGTTGCAAAAGAAAAGTAGTTTTATACATAGATATATTTTTAAAGTTTTCACTTATTTATTTATTTATTTAGAGAAAGAGTGCGAGCAGAGTGGAGGGGCAGAGGGAGAGAGAATCCCAAGCAGACTCCCACTGAACTCAGACCCTGCTGTGGGGCTGTCTCAGAGCCCTGAGATCATGACCTGAGCTGAAACCAAGAGTTGGACACTCAACCGACTGAGCCACCCAGGGACCCTACACATCTATTTTTAAAAATTCTGATTCCAGTTAAATTTTAATTGAAATTTATTTCAATTAAATTTATTTAAGATTTATTAAAATTTATTTAATTAAAATTTTAATTAAAATTCAATTGGAACCAGCAGAATTTTTAAAAATATGTACTTAATTTTAGAATACTTTTCGATATACAGAAACTTGCAAAGATAGTTCAGAGCGTTCTCATACACCCCACACCCAATTTCCTCTATTATTAACATATTAGTGTAGTACACTTATAATTAATGAACCTATACTGAAACATTTTCATTAATTGAAGTCCATACTTGATTCAGAGTTCCTCAGTTTTCCCCTGATGTCCCTTTTCTGTTCCAGGATCCCAGCAAGGATAGCACAGCACAATTGTCACATTTCCCTTCATCTCCTCTTGGTTATGATAACTTCTCAGACTTTGCTTGCCTGTGATGACTCAAGAGTTTTGAGTATCGGTCAGCTATTTTATGAAATGTCCCTCAGTTGGGATTGGCTTGATGTGTTTCTCATGATGACACTGGGGTTCTAAGTTCTGGGGAGGAAGAGCACAGACATCAAGTGCGGTTCTCACCACACACTTATTTATCACTTGTGATGTGAACCTTGACCACCTGGCTGAGGTAGCGTGTGTTCATCTGGTCTCTCCACCCTTGAGTTACTCTTTTCTCCTTTCCCATACTCTTTGGAAGAAGACAGGGTAAGCAGCCCACACTTAAGGAGTGCAAAGTTGTACTCCACCTCCCTGAGGGAGGACGATCTACATCAATTGTTTGAAATTATTCTGCTTGGGAGCTTTGTCTCTTCTTCTCTATTGACTTATGTATTCAGTCAGTATTCACATTAATATGGACTCGTGGGTATTTATTTTATACTTTGAGTTATAACTCAATACTGCTTTATTTATTTTCTTCCTCAAATTTTTTGATCTTTGGTCATACAGAGTTCCGTCAGTTGGCTCCTCTGTGCTGTCGACATACTCCCGTGATTCTGGTTGTTAAGTTTTTTAAAAAGAATTTCCTTACTTCTGCTACTGTACGAACCTTCAGGCTCATCTTATTTATTTCTTGCTTTTGTCCTAGAATCAGCCATTTTTCCAAAGAGTCTTGGTTCTCTTCATTGGAGGACGGTTTTATAAACTAAGGTATGGGCACTCACTGTGCATAAGCCTGAGTGTGGACAGGGGACAGGGAGTGACCTACGAGTAGCTCTCTCACCATCCCTGCCCCCCACCCCATTGTACGGGAAGTCCAGAAAACTACAGAAAGTGGTCAGTGAGAATGAAAACTGCCTTATTTATCTGCCCACTAAGCCTTGGTACCCAGAGATTCACTTGCAAAGGGCTTTAGGCTTCAGTTTAACCTGCAGTCACGGTAACATTTGTCAAACACGTGTTAATGTTGCTGAAGATATACACAGCCTGGCATTTGAAAACCTCATTTCACTGCACCTTTGAAAATCTCTGGTAAGAAGTTGGCTTGCTCAGTCTAAATATGTGGGGGTTTGTAGTTTGCAGTCTGAATTTCATTGCACAGAATTTCGTTGTGCGGCGCCACATTTCACTTTGTAGCTGAGCACTTGAATAAATGTGTTTTCTCGTCAAACTAAACAAGCAAACAAAAATACCCCCGAGCTAAAAGGAATAGAATGCCTGCTATCTTCCGATGCCATGAACCCAATAAAACTCCCACTTGCCATTGCACGCATCCAAGCAGCAAGGTGCAAATCAATCATCACACATTTCTCTGCCGGGGGAGCAGCGTGCATTGCTATGTGATCAGAAGTGCAAGTGAAACTAAGCCAGCTGCTTTTCCAGAGCTATAATTCTCTTAGGAAAATGAGAGAGGAAAAAAGCAGATTTTAAAATAGAACCAACAAGAAAGAAACAGGTCCACAAATTGGATAATAGTCATGGAGAGCATTGTAGTCAACTGGCCTAACAGGTCAACTGGTCTCTCTCTCCAAGGCAGTTGCTGTTTTCATGCCTCCTTATATTTAATCATTAGATAAACTTACAGCTAGTTTATGTTCAATGTCCTTGACAAGTCAGAACATAGATTACACATCTCTAAGGTTTCATTTCTTTTCCTAGGGAGAAGTATATAGTCGTAGACAGGGTATAATCTATGGAGATCTCATTCTTAAGTCCTCAAATAGTCTTTGGAAGTTATATTTTAAGCCTAAATTAGGGAAGCAAGGGTCAGCATAGGCAAAGGGGGTGTGGCACTGAACATCGTTTCTTGCATCCCACATTTTCACCCTATCAGAGAATCTTTGATTAATGTCCAAACCCAGGATACAGCATCATTTGGACAACTTTGTCAAGGCTTTTTTGATACAAATATGAGAAACAGACTGGCGCAAATTAAGGGAGATAATTATAAGAATTAACAATGAGTGTCCTATATTTAAGGATAGGAAATGACATACCATCAAGCCTAAGAGAGGGGTTGGAATTAAAGGATTCTCAGAGAGTCCTAGAGTCAGCAAATATTTACTAAGTAACTGCCAGGTACTTAGGGACATGAGAATGAAAAGTTCAAAGTCGTTGCCTCAAGGAGCTGACACTGCAATGGGACAATTCAAACAGTAAACGTGCAAATGAGTTAATGGAGAAAATTTCAGATACTGATAAATTCTATGAAGAAAATAAAATAGGGAAATATGATAGACAGAAATGGGGCAGGAGCAAGAAAACAGAGGGAGTGAGGATAGACAACCTCCCTTTAAAGAGCTGGAAGAGAGCAGAGATGATCAGTGGTCACTGGGGAGGATGTGGGCTCCAAGGACGGGTTCTGAAGAAGGGCAACACTGAGGCATGTGTGAATGCCAATGTGAAGCACCCTGCAGAGATGGAGAATGGAGGAAAAAAGAAAGAGAGTAATTGCAGGAGGAAGTCCTTGAGCAGGCATGAGGAGTTGAGATCCATAACCTAGGTGAAAGGATTTTCTTTAAGGGCAGGGACAGTTTTTCCTTTGTAATGGGAAGAAAGCAGCATGTGTGGGCATAGATCAAGTTAGGATGACAGTTTGATGGTGGGAAAATATTCTCATCTGATTGCATTTCATTTCTCTGTGAAGTATGAGGTAAGGTCTTTGGTGTTTGACTCTTTCTTCTCAGCTCTTCATTTTTCCGTTTCCCAGATTACTTAGTACTTTTACTCTTCTATAACGTTAGTTTGAAAATGACTTTGGTTTGCCTCGGGACCCACTCTAACGTCAAATCTATGGGACTCTACAGCTCTGATGACCAACATGGTCTTAACAATGGTTTTTATGTCTCTTAGTTCACATTCTTGAGAGGGAAAATCGGAATGCCTTATTGTAGTGTATTGGCTTTGGGTCACTGTCTGCTTTTGGTCCCATTAGCTATAGCTGAAGGTCTCGGTTACCTTGAACAAACATGTAATTTAGGCTTAGCTCTTTATCATGGACTATTCTAAAGAAGACAATATGGATTAGACAGTGTATTAACTTCCTGTGGCTCCTTTGACAAATTACCATTGACTTGGTGTCTTAAAACAACGGAAACATATTCTCTCACTGTTGTGGAGGCCAAAATTTCGAAATAAAGGTAGCAGCAGAGTCATGCCCCCTCCTGAAGCTCTAGAAGAGAAATTGTTTCTTGCCTCTTCTACCTCTAAGTGCCTGCTGGCATGTCTTGACCTTTCTTGACTTGTGACCACATCACTACAATCACTGCCTCTGTCTTCACATTGCCTTCTCCTCCAGGTGGGTCTCTTTTCTGTGTGTCTGTTGCAAAACTCCATCTACCTCTGTCTTATAAAGTATGTATGATTATGTCTAGGGCCCAATAGCATAATCCAGAGGGGGCATCTTCTCAGGATCTTTAACTTAAGTACATCTTTTGCTACATAAGGTAGTGTTCACTCTTTTGTCATATAAGGCAATATTCATAGGTTCCAAAGATTAGGATGTGGACCTACGTTTTCTGGGGGCCACCATTCAGCACCTTATAGATAGGTACTTGGACTCTAGAGGATATTTTCCAGCACTTTCCCCTATGACAAAAATTTTCTAAAGGTTAAGAATGGGGATAAAGGATGCAAGTTTTGGATTCAAGATTTTGCCTTAAGCAGTCTGAATAACCATCTCATGAAAAGGATTTGTGGTAACTTAAATGTATGGATTCATAATCCTACTGAAAAATAGCACTAATTAACACCATTTTGGTTATGTAATGAGAGAATACATTTGAACCAAACCTGTTTTCTCCTTGTTGAATATCTATATATACAGAATGAAAGCAGCAGATAACTATGAAAGAGAAATTGACTAAGTAGGTATTATTGTAAAGTGTGGTAAAACGATTTATTAAAGGAACAGTCTGCCTTTACCTTGCTGTCTTGTCAGTCAAAAAGGGAAAACAGATATAAAAGTGGGAAGTAGCTTCTGGGCTTAGAAGGGGATGAGAAAAAATAGTTGTAGTTTTATTAAGGCTGTTGGAGTCATTTCCTCTGTCTCGTGTGTTCCTTGTGTAATTCCCTCACCCTGCTCTCTGAGATCAGGAAAACAGTTATACTGCTGTCCTTGAGTCAACCTTTCTTGAAGAAATCCTCTTTTTATATAGTTGTTAGAGCTTTTCAGTCACCTAACTCCCAAGTCCCACCTACTAAATGAGATGAGAGGAATTATTCTAAGCATCCTGTTAATAACTTTCTTTTCTGGGATGTCTGAAAACCCTGGAGTTATTTCTTGTGAGAAGCTCTTTCTTCATGTTTCCATCTAGTCTGCCTAATTTGACTATAAACAGGGACCTGTTTATAGTCTGACTGTCCAACACCTCTCTTTGGAAAAATCTTTTTTTAGGGCAGTAATAAAATTGTTCTTTAGATTTCTCTTTTTCAGGCAAGTTCCTTAATATTTCCTCCTTGGACACGTTTTCTATTTCCTTAATCATTTATAATAACTCTTCTCTGAGATTTCCTTGCCTTTACGTTTGTAAGTGAAACTACCCATGATGTTCATATATAGGTCTTCCTGCCCCTTAGTATAGTACAAAGTTTATCTTTAGACAAGATATTACCACTCTCATATTTGCTTAGATTGAGTATTATGGAGAAAAGCCTGATTTTTTGGTGATAGTTAATTTTATGTATCGACTTGACTGGGCCGTGGGGTGGGCAAATATTTGCTTAAATATTATTTCTGGGTATGTCGTTGAGGGTGTTTCTGAATGGGATTAAGATTTGAATCAGTAGACTAAGTAAAGCAGATTGCCTTCTCCAGTGCGATTGGGCCTCATATAATCACTTGAGGTCCTGAATGAAGTAACAGGCTAAGAAAGATATCTCTTTGCTTAACTGTTTTCAAGCTGGGACATCAGTCTTCCTCTGCTTTCCACTCAGACTCAGACTGGAACTTGCACCATTAGCTCTCTTGGTTTTCAGGATCTCAGACTTGGACTAGAACTATACCATTGGCTCTCTTTGGTCTCCAGTTTGCTGATTGCAGATCTTGGACTACTCAGCCTCCATAATGGCACGAACCAATTCCTTATACAACATTCATCTCTCTCTCTCTCTCTCTCTCTCTCTCTCTCTCTCTCATTCTGTTCTCTGGACAGCCCAGACTAATATAGTTCTTTTAGGCAGAAAATAAATCTGAGACATCTACTTGTGCCTTGAAGCTTAAGCCATCAAGGACTTCTTGAGTCATGCTAATGGGAGTCAACCTCAAGGGCCTCTTACTGGGTAGAGATGGGAATATTTAAGCATTAGAAAATGATGGCTAAAAAAAATATATATTGCTATTGTTTATAGTGTCTCTTATGGTCTGGGAAGAATCTTCTCTCAGTGGACCAGGAAATAGCTGAAACTTGGTGACCAGTTCTGGAGCCCTTACTATGGTGCTCCCCTAGTAGACTGAATGAGGGTAGCAGTCTCCAGGTCCCGAGGGATGGGGGTGTTTAGGATGTCCAGGAGCACCATGCCCCACCATTTGTGTGCTGGTGCTGTAGCCCGTCCCTGAAACTTGGCATGAGTTTCAAAATCTGGACCACATCACTGTCTAGGGGCTTAGAGAGAGACTGCTATGGATAGAAGTAATAAAAATCGATGAATTCCTAATAATACTTTGAAAAGGAGAAAATATACAGTGCTGGGTACCTTTGTAGGCTGCCAGTGCAAAAAAATCATTCTTCTGAAGGGAAAGAATTGAGTCTCTGCTGTCTTTCTTTGTAGATTATAATTCATGACAACCATATATGTATAAATGTCCCTCCTCCCATCCTTACCCCTGAGGTCACAGACCACCAGGAACATAGCTGGAGAGCTCAGCAAGTCAGTTTTATTACTTGTCCCAGAGAAGGAAACTGTGGGGAACTGGGGCATCTCAGTAAGATGGTGTTAGAAAGGAAACATTACAGGATTTGGACACTGGATAGATGATATTGGGGAGGATTCAAGGAAGAGGGGATTTAGGGACTTCGCTCTGTGTTGGAAGGGAGGATAATTCTATGATTGGATATTTTAATCTAATTTAAAGAATGATATGATTAGGTATTTGCTAAATCTTATAAGGCAGGCTAGAGCAAGACTAAAGCTGTAATTATCGCAGAAGCAGCAGTCATACAGATCGGGAAAAGGTGACTGTTTGATATTTTTGCGGTCTGCACAGTGACCTTGTTTTTGCCTGTGGTTAAACAACATTATGAAATGGTGGTTGTTTTTTTTTTTTTTTAATCTCACTTCTTCAAAGTCACAAGGTGATTTGATGTTCTATGAATTTGTTCACAACCAGCAAAAGAACATTGAGGTCTAGCTATGAGTGTCAGGCCAGCTTTTAGAGTTTAGGGGCTGCTTTTCTGTTTCTGTGAGAAAGGGCTTTTCTTTTCCTTTTTCCTTTTTAATAGAAAAATAACAGGAAGTAAAAGCAGAAGAAATGAAGGATTTGCATAATCCCTTTTCAACTCCTAATGAAATAATGGATCTAGGCAATCTAGATGCTAAGTTATTAGGCGAAATATTATTTGGGTACTTTATTATGGGTGGTTCAGCATGGTATCCTTTGAACCCCTGATCAATCTTAACATCACTGAAAGTGGGACAGAGAGATACTATATGCCGTCTGATGTGACTTGCAGCACCACCTTTGAAATGTTCTTGCCAAAAAATTTGAATCTGAATTTAGTCAAGTCTCGAGTTTAACTATATATAGGAAACAGGAGGGATAGGGCATCATTTTCTATAATACCTAGAGGTATTATATCAGCCAAATCTAGAATCTTTAGCAAGTAAATGTCATGAAAAAAAAACAAAAGAAAGAGAGGGGGAGTTGTTATAGATTAAATGAGACTTACAAAATATATCAACAAATACAGTATGTGAATTTTGTTGGGATTCTGATTCAAACCAATCATGTTAAAAGACATTTTTGAGATAATCAGAGAAAACTGAGTAGATTTGGGGCTTAGATGATATTAAGAAATAATTAGAAATTGTGTTGGTTATGAAAATGGTACTGTTATTTGCAAATGTTTTTATCTGTAGAGATACATTCTGAAGTATTTGTGAATGAAATGATATAATGTCTGATACTTCTCCAGAAAAAAAGAAAAGATTGGAATTGGATAGAGGAAATAAAAAATGATAGAATGTTGCTAGTTCCTAAAGCTGGGTGGTGAGTCTATGTAGGCTGACTGTTCTTTATGCTTTTGGGATTATTTGAGGAGTTGCAGATCAAACAACCTTTAAAAAAAGATGAACATTTTGTTACACAACATTTGTCCTCTCCTCGATAGGGTACCGTCACCCACTATTTAGAGTCAGAGGAGAAGTCTGTCATTCATCTCCCTTTCCAAATGCTCAAGCATTGGAAATGCTTCTACTTCTCAAATAAATGGTTCTAGTTCTTAGAGATCTATTCCATAATTCCCAGGTGCTGCTTTTGCTCGATCTCTATTTAATATGGCCTTTATGGGCTAGGGGTTCTCTGAAATGACAAAGGTCTCCAATAGTTTTATTGATTTGAAACCTTATGTATTTTCTGCCTCATTCATTTCTTCAAGGTTATGTGCCCATCAGAATAAGAGGCCAGCTATAGAAAGAACAGAATAGATTATATTATGGACTATAATTTTTATATGTGGCTGTCCTAATCAGTATGTAAAGGCTGAGCTGAAAGTTGATGACCATAATATTACTTTGAAAATTTCTATGGAATTCAACATTTTATAGTACTTTCCACCCAGGAGTAGATCTTCTGTAAGTATTCAAATTTTTAGACTCCCCATGAGAATGGAATAATAGTCACTGCCTAAAATGGATGAAGACTAAAAGCCAATACTAAGCAGTTGTACCTCAACCTCTTGGGGTCCCTGTTTTTAGCCCCAGTTTTGCTCCCAGACATAAAGGTGAATAACTTTGTCATCCGTTTCTCCTTACTAAATAAGCACCTTCACCTTCTCTCTTTAGTTACTCATCAGATTGACATTTTTGGTGTCTAATCCCTTTCAGATGTTCTGACTACCTTAAAGATTTTTAATAATTGAAAGATACTTCCTCATTAAAATATGTGTGTGCCTATAACCACAGAGTGGGAGTAGAATTCTGTGGTGTTAGGGAATGCATGCTGGATGGAATAACGCACAGTGTCTAGTTGCTGTTTTGTGGATTGTCTCTTTTGCAATTTTGCGGGAGGTTTTGTAAAATAGACTATATATTTCTCTGGTCCCCTAAATTCTGTGGCATGGATTTATTTACTTGTCATTCAAAATTATGTCTAATGTCATGTTATGATCTGAGGGTAACTCATGGAAGCACTTCAGTTTGGCTTTTTTAGAAAACGATGCCGTTGATGGGGAGTGGAAAATGACGTATTCTGCATAAGGGAGGGGTCAATAGCACTGGCTCTGAAAGATGGAGTCCTCGAATCTTTTCCTTTTCTTTGGAGCGGTTACCACACTTCCTTCTATTATTTACATAAATGAGACCAGGCCTGCGTTTTCGGGGGTTCTAAGAGGGAAATAATCATATAAGGTTACTAGCTCTCCCACATGACTTGGTCAAGTAGAAGTAGGGGAACAAAATGAAAGAATGATGTATGGGGTCTCTGACAGCTCAGAAGAGGAAATGACTAGAGTCTGCCTGGAGGGAAGGAGAGAGGAAAGATTTCACAGGAAAGGTAATACTTAAACTGAGTCTTAAAAAATGGGGAATGACATGCTAGGAAGGGGGAGGGATATGAACAAAGTTCGGGATATGTGAAATAGTATAGTACGTTCAGGGAACAGCAGCTCTCTCAGTAGTGCTGCAAGATTGTGGCTGGGAATGCAAGCTGGTGCAGCCACTCTGGAAAACAGTATGGAGGTTCCTCAAAAAGTTAAAAATGGAGCTACCCTATGACCCAGCAATTGTGCTACTGTTTACCCCAAAGATACAGATGTAGTGAAATGATGGGGCACCTGCACTCCAGCTTTCATAGCAGCATTGTCCGCAATAGCCAAACTGTGGAAGGAGCCGAGATGCCCTTCAACAGATGAGTGGGTAAAGATGTGATTCATATATGCGATGGAATATTACTCAGCCATCAGAAAGGATGGATACTGACTGTTTACATTGACGTGGATGGAACTGGAGGGTATTATGTTAAGTGAAATAAGTTGGTTGGAGAAAGCCAATTATCATATGATTTCACTCATATGAGGAATATAAGAAACAGTGCAGAAGATCATAAGGGAAGGGAGGGAGAACTGGGAAGAAATCAGAGAGGAAGACAAACCGTGAGAGACTCTTAACTGTGGGAAACAAATCGAGGGTTGCTGAAGGGGAGGTGGGTGTGGGGATGGGGTACCTGGGTAATGGGCATTAAGGAGGGCATGTGCTGTGATGAGTACTGGGTGTTATATGCAACTGATGAATTATTGAACACTATATCAAAAACTAATGTTCTATATGTTGGCTAATTGAATTTAAATAAATTTTAAAAAAGGATTGCATGCGTGTGTGTGTGTGTGTGTGTGCACATTTGCTCAGGCGGGTATGTTGTAGAGGCAGGGTAAGGATAGAGATGATTAGAGAAGTTATAACAAGAAATGTGATGTGAGCAAGGGCGAGCTCATAGAAAGTTTTGTGTGTCTTAGCCTGTAGGAGACGGGATGCCTTAGGTTGTTGACCTCTTAGTATTGCCCAGTCTCTGTCATGGGCTTTCACCAATAGCTTAGGCACCCTCACACAGTCAAAGGCCCATGATGACCTTTGGGGAGGTTATCATAATCAAAGCCAGATCTGTACTATGTGTACATTTGTATCAGTGTTGCTTGGTGGGGGCGGGGGTTGAAGTGCTTCAACTTTTGAGGATTTTGGCACATTTCCTTTTTCATAGGGCTAAAAGCATGGTGCAGGACAACAACCTGGCATAAGCTTATCATGGGTGGGATTTTTTCCAGATACAGCCTTTACAAGATGCCATCTTAATTAGTACTTCCAGAATAACTATACTTGGATTCTATGCAAAATCTTGATATGTCCATATAGAACTCTCTTGCCTTCATTCTGTCTTCATGTTTCACTAGGGTTTTTATTTTTTATCATTTACTTTAAGTTATCTATTGCACACACAATGTTTATGATTTAAAAAGGGGAGTTAATTTGCTACCATTGTAAATGGTTACAATTTAAGGTCTCTGATGTAATAATTTAGTCTTTGATTTGTATGGAAAACATAAAGCGTTTAGGCATCAAATATTTCTGAAATAACAGTTCCAATTATTTCCTTGATGAACTTCAGAGCAAACAACTCATTGTCCTTGAGAGAAGATAATGTTCATTCCCATTTATGCTCTAACAGGAGATACTGCTCTAAACCTCTGGAGTCAGAGGGTTTGGAAGAGGAAGGTGTCATGATAATCCAGTTCCCTCAGTTAATCAAGCAAATTGTCAGCTTCTTGAAGGGCTTAGATGCAATAAAGATATGTCTGGGGAAAAATCAGGAAGCTGCAGTTTTGACAATTTAGATTAAAAGCTACTTGCATGGAGCAGCATTTTTCTTTTATTAAAGTGATCCATTTTGCTCATCCTTGCTAGGCTCTTAAACACAGAAGGCACCTTGAGCTATTCTGTCCTTCAAGCTCTTAACCCTGAACTTACGCCTGTTTGCTGAAAGGAACCCTCTTTACTGAGCATTCTGGTTATCTATCGCTACTTAGCACACTGTCCCCAAATATACTACTATTGTTTTGGTTTTGAGGGTCAGAAATTCAGATACAGCACAGTGTGCAAGCCCACTTCTGTTCTCAGGGTTTTGGGCCTCAGCCAGATTGACTCAAATGTCTGGATCCTGGAACAGCTGGAGGCTGGTAAGTCATCGTTCTCTGTATGTAATGTCAGGGCTTCTCCTTGTTGTCTTTCCATGTGATCTCTTTAGCATGGTGGTCTTGGAGTAACAAAACTTCTTACACAATGGCTCAGTGTTCTGAAGGCAAGTATTCCAAATCACCAGGGTAAACAACCTGCTCTTGAAAGTTATAAGGCATCACTCCATCATATTTAGTTTGTCCTTCAGGGCTAGCCCCCAGTCAGTATGGGAGGGGACCTCACAAAGATGTGAATACTGGGTGGTGTGGAACATTGGGATAAGGGGTGGGGGTCATCTTGGTGGCTGGCTACCACACTGAGTCCTTACCAAGGGTAGTGAGCCTCACTTCTGTTCACTGTACTCTTCTTAGAAATGAAGAGAAGCTAGTTTTCTCAGAGGCATCCAGTGTTTCCCACCATACCTAGCCCCCTTCTCCCAGAACATTGTTTTCATGAGCAGCTGAAGAGACCTTAACAATTTTTATCTGATCATGAGTCTTCATGTTTAAAGCTTTTCAATGGCTTGTTATTGGTCTTAGGATAAAGACCTTCATTCATCAGATATTTATTGAATGCTAAATGTCTCAAGCAATATTCCAGCCCCACGGGTAGCACAATGCCTACAGCTGGCAGAAATTTCTGTCTTCATGGAGCTTGCATTCTAGCATGTGTGTGGGACGAAGTAAATTAGGGCAAACATTTACTGTGATTTATTAGGGATAAAAATAAACTGGGCAAAGAAAAGGGGAAGAGTGATTTGCAACTCTAAGTAGGGTAGTTAGGGAAAGCCTTACTGAGAGGACAACATTTGAGCAAAGAGTTGAAGTAGGTGAGGCTGAGAGCCGTGTGGGTGTTTGAAGAAAAAGGATATTGGTACAGCAAATAGCAAGCGCAAAGGCCCTGAGGGGGAAGCATGTCTAGCTCTCAGGGCAAGCTGGGATATTGGGTCTGGGGCACACAGAATGAAAAGGAGAGAAATGGGGGGTGAAGTCAGAAGCTTACTTGTAGACCAGGTTATGTAGGACCTTGTGGGCCATAGTAAGGAGAGACCAGGGGGTAGGGGTGAGGGTGGGGGTTCTGGAGACTTTGGGAAGGGCGGTGATATGGTCTGACTCATGTTTTAAAAGCATCCTCCTAAGGGGGCTATGGGAGAGATAGGAAGACCTTTACATGACTATTGCAATAATCTAGGAAGAGAGGAGATGGTGGCTTGGTCCAGGTAGCACAGTAAAAATGATGAAAAGAAGTCTAGTAAAGGGTATATTTTGCAGATAGGATGAATAAGTTTTTTTTAGTCAATGTCGGATATGAATGAAAGAGAGGAATCACGGATGATGTCAAGCAACTAACAGGATAAAGTTGCCATTTTTTGAGATGGTGAAATCTATAGGCAGAATAGATTAAGGGGAGTGTTCAACTTCGGCATATTAAAAAAATCTTTAACATGACCTTCAAGGACATACTTACCTCCCTATATTCTGACCCCCTTACTCCATACCTCCATGATTCAGTCCTGCTGATCTCTCACTTTTTTTGAGTGACCAGTGCCTCTTCTCCCTTTAGGGCTTTTGTACATACTTTTCCCTCTCTCTGGAATGCCCTCCCTACTCCCATGCAGCTAGTTAATCCCTAGACTTTCAAGGTCCAGGTCAACTATTACTTGCTCCAAGAAGCTTTCGTAGTCTCTTTAACTGCTTTATAACACCCTGTAAATAATGTTCAATGTCTGAAGGTTATCTCTGGCAGAAACGTGTGCTATGTGGGGAGATGTACCCTTCTGGGCTGCTCATCTTCTTATCCCCAGTACCTGCTTGGTGCCTGGAACCTGGTAGCACTCGGTAATTAGTTTAACCACCCTCTATACTTGTTCTAATATTGTAACATCATCACTCCACAATTTTTTTTTTTTAAACAGACTGCCCACAGACTACTTTATTTAATACAGAATCCTCCTTAATATGGATAGAAATTTGGCTAGTGGCTCTGGAAATCATCTCAAATGCCTGAGGATTCTTTTTTACTGTTAGTATGGCCATATCATATTCATCTTATATTTAGACCTGCCCAAGGCTTTTCTCCATCTGAAAACCCACTGAAGCCTTCCATGGGAGATCAGTTAGTACAGGGAGGGCTGCCCTGGTGTTTCCCACACTCTGGACCATCATTTCCTAAAGCCTCACATTTTCCCATGTACGGAGGCACTTATGCCATATGTATAAAGAGCCTAGGCTGTTTCAAGGAGAAGAGATGCTGATTCACTGCTAGTGAAATGTCATATTACTTCTTTGCTACCTTTCATGGAGATTATTTGTAGAAGTGACTTTTCAGCACGGGTGAGAAGGGAAACAGTAGTATCTGATAGATAGAAGGCAGTTTATTCCCAGCACATATTTAGTAACTTACTCTCTAGCTGCCCTGATGAAAGACACAGCACCGCACGGGTAGGGTAAAGTACTAGATGAGACAGTGCATTTGGGTGAAACTTCGTATTTTTAGTTACTTACAGTTTAGATGTAATTATTGTTAGTGGATAGATTTATCTCTATTTAAATTTTTTAAAAAACCAGTATACATTTTATTTTTTAATTTAAATTCAATTAGCCAACATATAGTGGTACGTCATTCATTTTTGATGTATTGTTCAAGGGTTCATTAGTTGCTTATAACACCCAGTGCTCATCACATCACGTGCCCTCCTTAATATTCATTTTTAAATTAAACTTGTATAGCATAATTTTCTGGGACTAGCAAGTGAAATATTTGGGGATCTGACATTTGGCCTGAAAATCTCTCTAAAAGTCATTATGGGCATTTTTAATTAACACCAAGGCATTAGCCAGACGTAAATTCTCTAGTGGAGATAAGCTGTAGGCAGGGGTCCTCTTTACCTGCTCTAGAGACTTGGACTGTGACAGCGGGTTACATTTTCAGGAAAATTGAAGTGGGCAGAGATAGTTCCCACATACCAGGCTCCTTGACGGCAGCCGTCTTCCTAGTGTTTTTGTGATTCCTGTCCTCTTCCCACTTGAGCTTGCCAGAGATATTAGCAGTTCATCTCTAGTTTTCGAATGAAAGAAGGCCTTACTCCTCTGTAAAGGGACTTCGGAATGTCACGGATCATTAATGCAGGATCTTTATATTGGGTAATGGTGCCTCTGAATACTCCAGAAATCTTACCATGCAGGCAAGTTTCTGCATAAGTTAAGGTAGGTTCAGGGGGCAGTTCTTCATCCCTTGCCTTTCCAGTTCTCTCCTGGGCCAATCATTCAGCTTCTAATCTCTCTATACTTGGCTTATTCCACCCACCAGCACTCCTGCTAGCATTTCCCTTCCAGTGAGGGTCGACCCTAGGAAAACTTGCGAGGAGGGAGAAATCTGTTCCTTTGGAGTATGTTCGGCAAAACTCTTTTGGTTGCAGGTGATCGAAAATACTAGCTTCAACTCAAATTAGTTTTTTTAAAAAAGAATTCATTGGTTCATTTAATCAGAAAAGTCCAAAGGATGAAGGCATGGCTGAAGGTATCAATAATAGTTTCAAATAATGGGGTCAGTTTCCTTGGTGTTACGCTCAGATTTGGGCTCTGCACAGGACAGTTCTCAAGCTTGCGGTCTCAGCGTAGGAGAGGCTCCCTCCTTCCTTCCCAGTATCTGTACCCCAAAAGATCTGGTGATCGAGGGTGATGGAATATATTGCTTAACCAGTTTGAGTCATATGTTTACTTCTGTGGCAGGGGAGGTAAGATTCTGATGACATTTCTTCCTAAGTCACATACGGTGGTACATTCCTCTGGGGAAAGAAATTCACACCCAACGCCTACTGGAGATGTCTTGCCGCTGCCCTCCCCACAGGGTGTGTAAGGACCACCCTGCTGCGGACGATTTTTACACATCAGGCTGTGGTTCATTCATCACCACACAGTGTTTTTTCTCCACCCAGCAGTCTAACTCATGCTGCAGAGGGCAGAAGAAGGATGGATAGACAGATGTTTCAGGGAAGTAAATTTCAGCTAAAAATAAGGAAGAACTTTTAACTAAGAAGAGTCTAAGGATGAACTGTCTTGAAAACAGTAGCTTCCATGTAACTAGTTTTTAAAAGGCTCTGCTGTCGACATGTAGAATATTTTTGGAGAGGATTTGCGTGGTAGCTAGAAGTGGAAACAAATGATCAGTACTTCTGACTGTGGACAGAAGGGCTTTCCTGATCATGCCCATGGGTACAAATGCAGTCAGGATGACAACACCCTTGCGGAACAGGTCTGAAGCTTGGGTCAGGGAAACATGTAGATCCTGTCACACACTTTTCTCTTTAAGTTCTTAGTTGTTGCCTCTTAAAAGATTCTTAAAATTGTCTTTTCCTCCCTCTGGTTTTATTGAAATATAATTGGCATAACCTGCTAAAGATGGTCTTTCATTTGTAAATTTTTTGTATACACATAAAAGACTAAATATTTTTCAGTTTTATACATTGAAAAAAATTTCTGCTTGAAATGGATTTCCATCTATTTATTTAGCCTTCATACCTTCATAGTTTCATTACTCATTTCTTTAGTATAACATGTAGAGACCTAATCCACACATTTTCTGATCTGCTCTAATATTTCTTGTGAATGCATTTTCATCTTCATAGGAATGCCATCAATAATTTGTAAACATGTTTTACCAACTTATTGCCTCTCATTATTTTCCATGAGTTAAAACTGAAACATTTGAAATACAGAGTTTTGCATTATATATTTCATTTATCAAATGAGATGCTTTTTTTGCAAGTGGCTGTGTTGAATGCATGGTATTTTTGTAATAAAGAAACAACATATTTGAGAATTTAGGGTTCCTCCAAAAATAAACTTTGTATGATTTGAGTTGTATTAAGTGTCTAGAGATTTAGAGCCTGCGGACTGGATTCAGACACCTGGGTTCATATCAAACGCTCGACCTAGAGGTGTGGCTTAGGAATGCTAACAACTATTTTATGTCTCAGTTTTCAACTCTGTAAAATACTGGCAATAAAAATGCCTGCTCTTTAGGACTGCGATGAATTTCAAAAGAGATAATGCAGGCAAAGTCCTTGGCCCAGCACCTAGATCTTGGTGACAATTCAGCAAACTCTTAGCTGTTACAATATTATTATTTTCTATGTAGTAGCTTCCACAGGTGTGAAGACAGCTGTGTGCCAGGGGAAAAGGTCTGCCTGTCATCAACAAATAGCAGTTTCAGTGGTCGTAGCGATTGAACTTTATGACTCTGATCATTTGCTTCATTTGAACTTTATTTTGAGGTGAGTTCAAGCCTTATTTCTTTCACGTCCGATAAGTACAACAGTTGTTAGAGTGTTGAAAGCCCTGGTATTAAGGTTAGGATTATGGCAGAAACTAAAATCATCGAAACAAAATGACTAAAATCGTAAGATAATTTTTAAAATGTAAGCGATAAGAAATGATGCATATTGTAGGTGCCTGTCATTCAAGCCACATGGGGACAGTGTCATGTCCTTCAAAAAGAGACAAGGGTAAGTGATCAAGTAGCCCTAACAATTTGCATATGGCTAGATTAATAATATTTGATATCCACCAAAGATGCCAAGGAGTTCCCTTCAAATCTGCCTCAGTAAGTTTTTAATGTAGATGAACTGGTAAATTTNNNNATTTTGGCGGGGGGGGGGGGAGGATAATGGGTTGTATAACACCAACGATAAGTAGGATATGACTGGCTTTAGTGTTTCAAAGGACTAATTTGTGCTCTTACTTTGAGGAAATGCATTTGGAAACTGAAATCTTAAACTGCTCTTAGTATGAAGTTACAAATCTGTAGGTTTATTTAGAACAATGTTTCAAAAGCGAAGAGAAGCTTCTATGTGATCCAAATAGTCTTATTTAGACAATATCCTATGAAATTAATTCCATGTAATTGGAAATGACATAGAAAGTATAATTTTGAAATGTAATTTGAAACACCATAGTAATCAAAGCCTCTTGCTTGGCCATAGGATGTGAAAAAAAAATGTCATGCTAGGAAAAAAAAATGTCATGCTAGAATTAATTTGATGGACCTTTGCCACAAAACAATCATAATACAATGTATTTTCTACCATTTTATTTTATTCTTTCCATTTATTAAAATGTTTTTTTTTTTGCATTATGAAACAAATTAAATAGCATTTTTAAAGGTCCTCAGCAAGTCTCCCATGTGTCAAATAGTTTCTTTATTTTAAATGATTTATAGTTTTTTTGGGGAGTAGAGTAAGATATTGCAGCATGTAAAGCACACTCAGGGAATAATTCACTATGATAGGGAAAGGCAAATGGGTCATAGTAAACCGTTCAATTTCCTTTTTCTATTTTAGGAAATATACCTTAAAGCATTTTAGAAAATAAATAATTTTATAGTGCAGATATAAAATCAGGTGAAGTAGACAAGTTAAAGGATAATGCTATACTTTGCATGTTATAGTAAAAATTCAGCCATCACTCATCCGAAAGTTAAACATCACAGTTATTTTAAGGTAACTATTGGAATGAGTTAAAAACTGAATTCTCCCGAAAAGGATATGATATGACTTAGAGAAGTAATCTAAGAGTTGAGTATGAATATATAACTTCAGATTTCCTCAGTCATAACTTTTCTTGTTAATGCAGGTCTTTTGGGCCCAATTACCTCCCCATCCCCCACCCCCACCTCCCACATCAGTTCTCTCCTGGGAGTTGCTATGGCGGCTCACTTTTGCTCAGCTCAGGATGGCACCTGCCCTTTCTTCTTGCCCTCCTTTGGCACACTCCTCAATGCCCGCTGCTCAGGTGTCTGCTGCTGATTGAGCTGCGGAAGAGCCCGCAGAGGAGCCGTTTCGCCTGGGAATCACTGTCTCCCGCAGGCTGTGGTCATGCCAGGTGTTGCTGCTCCCTCTGCTCAGGGCTGTAGTGCCCCACGGGTACCACACTGCTGTGTTCCTGGAGCCCTACACTTAGTTCCACGCAGAGACGAGGAGCACACTTCATGGTGGTACTAGTGTCATCAGAGTTTGCTTCCAATGTCCTACAGAAACAGCACCGTCAGCTTTGTGGCCAGACAGCCCTGTGTGTCCACCCACCCCCACCTCTTAGGTCTCTTTTTTTTTTTTTAATTTTTTTTTAAGATTTTATTTATTCGACAGAGATAGAGACAGCCAGCGAGAGAGGGAACACAAGCAGGGGGAGTGGGAGAGGAAGAAGCAGGCTCCTAGCGGAAGAGCCTGATGTGGGGCTCGATCCCAGAATGCTGGGATCACGCCCTGAGCCGAAGGCAGACGCTTAACCGCTGTGCCACCCAGGCGCCCCACCTCTTAGGTCTCTGACCCTAGTTCACCAGAAGGGGAGTCTTGAGGTGGTTTCTCCTGATCTCTTCCCTATAGACTGCCACTTCTTCTCCTTTCTCCTCCTTCTCCCCCCCTCCTCCTCTTCCTCCTTTTTCTTCTTCCTCCCCATCCTCCTCCCCTCCCCATTGTCCTCATCCTTCTTCCCCTTCTTCTTCCTCCTCCACCCCATTCCTCCTCCCGGTCCTCTTGCTCCTCCTCCTCCTCCTCCTCCTCCTTCTTAAGATTTATTATTAATTTGAGAGAGAGAAAGAGAGAGCACACTTGCATGTGCAAGTAGGGGGAGGGGCAGAGGGAGAGACTCTTCAATCAGACTCTGGGCCGATTGAGGAGCCCAATTTGGGACTCAGTTTCACCACCTACGAGATCATGACCTGAGCCAGAACCCAAGAGTCAGACGGTTTATCAGTTGAACCACCCAGGTGCCCCTTTGCTGCCACTTCTAATATTACTTGTTTTGACTGAGAGTGTTTGATACAGTATAAATCGCAGACAATTCAAGGTTTTTTTTATTTTTTTAGGACCAAAGGCACCAGGAAGGGAATGTCCATTTTTTGGGTCCTTGGTTTGTAAAATGTGATTGATTTTTAAGTTGGATTCCCTGACTTGTAAGCAGAAGTCTGAAAATTCATAAGGGAAAATATTACTTAACATTCATTAAATATTAGATAAAATATAACCAAATTCTTATTAATTCCAAATCAGTAAAGTTCAGATTAGTGAGATTTCCCTTATTTCTATTCTTTTGGGAAATTGGGTCTTTAATGCTTACCTCAAATTTTTGTCTTGAGGGATTCATAAGCCTTTGTTAAAGTCCCTCACTGGTAGGGTGCCTGGTACTTTTTATGGGAATCCCTCATGTGACTCCGAGATGCACAGGATGTCAGGGGCTGTGTAGCCAAGCAGCTGAGAACCCAGTCTCTGGAGCAGATAGCTGTGTTTGAATCTGGCTGCTTTATTTAGTATCTTTGTGTCCTTCAACAACTGAACCTTTTTGCTTCAGTTTTCAAAGTATAAAAGGGAAAAATGACAACAGTAACTACGTCATCAGGTTCTTGTGAGGACTAAATGAGTTTAAAACTTGTAAAGAGCTTAAAGCAGTACTTGGCTTATAGCAATACTTCAGCAAGTATTAGCTACTCTTGCTAGTAGATGCCAGTCCATGTTTTTTATTTTACAGAGGGAATTTCCCATTTGAGAGTAAAACTCAGGGAAATATTGCTATGATTTAGATCAGTGGTTTTCAGACTTTAGCCTTCATCAGGATCATCTGGAAGGCTTTTTACAATGTCACCCTCAGAGTTTCTGATTCAGTAGGTCTGGGTTGGGGCTGAGGGGGTGTAGTGCAGATCTGTATTTCTAACGAGTTCCTGGCTAGTGCTGATGTTGCTGGTCAGGACAAGGTTTGTATGTTTTTCAGGCAGCACCTGGGGTCAGACACGAGTGGAGGTAGACAGGGTTGTCAGTGGGGCTTTGTCGACTGTGCTGGAATGGAGAGCAGGCTGCTATGTCATACGGAGAAACTGTAGGGTGAATTCAGAACAGCTGCATGAGCTGGAAGGAGGGTATGGCGCAGCTCAGTGGGCACCTCAGACTGTGAGGTAAGGATGTGAGATTCTAATAGGTGCCAAATGTAGCGAGCAGCTGAGCGTCAAGCAGGTTGGAGGCATCGATGCCTGAAATTGAACACAACCAGGGAAGACAAAGTCTGATCAGGAAAGTATTTCTTCCTAGTTATTTTGTATCTTATCTGCCCCTCCCCAACATTTACTTCCTGAAAATAGGATGTGTCTGACAATTAAGTGTAGTGATTTTCACCTCCTCAGAAGGATTATTGTATTGCCAATGGCTTCTTAAAATTATTTTTATCATAAAATCAAAAAATAATAAACTTCCTTAGCACAAATTTAATCCTTTAGATTGGATTTAATTTACAAAACCTCTTCATAAATCCCCTTTATCTCTTCCCTCTCTTTCATTTGATTACCATTCATTTGTGCCTTAGAGCAGGTACTGCTTTTCTTGACAATGAATTTTTTTTTTATTTTGGGGCAGGAGCATCTCTCTAAATGCTTCAAGGTTGAATTGACCCTGGCATTCCTTATTTAATACCATTTAAAATCACAAAGGTAACAAGACCAGAAAAGTTTGTACAACTCTGGAACAGTTTCTTAGGACTCAAGCATGAAGCAGAAATACCATCATGTCTTTTCATATCAGTATTAATGTTGCAGTGTTGAAAAGAATAAAGGCTTGTTGGGATTTCTAAATTGAATAAACAGGAGAGGCAGAGAGGAAATATATTTATGCCACTCCACGTGTCATTTATACAAATGATCTCATACACGGGAGAAATGCTTTTAGATCAACAGATAGCATATTTACATAGGTATGTTTCTAAGCCTACTGGCAATATATTTGATAAATATCTTTTAATATTAAGGAACTTCAGATATCTGCTCTGGGTGGCACAAGGTTCCTCTGCTCATTTTTCTTTCTTGCTTTTAATATCAGATCCCTCTGAAGTAACAGACACACAAACATTAATGCACAAAAGAAAGTAACAATGCATGACTTGGAGCCTTTTATTGAATTTGATGACATGAATACCACAAAAGATTACTTGGGCAAATGTTAATGAAATAGTAGGGTTTTGTTTTTTGTTTTTGTTTTTTATTTTTTTTTCCATCATGATATAGCATAGAACAATCTTGTCTATCTATCTACACATGTGCCAAAATGTACGTGTTCCTGCAACTCTTCTTTTGTGTGATGGACCCCCCCCCATGCATTAGAAACCAATGAACTATATTTATCCTTTTTAGAGCAGTAGTAAAAGTAGTATTGCTTTGTTTTTTTGTTGGAGGGGGTTATTTTCAGTATAATTAAAGATCTTAGAACATGGTAAGATATTTTTCAATGTTGTTGAAATGACATTTGTGTTCTTGGCATTATCAAACAATGCAGAGACTACCAAACGTGGTCCCTTAGTGCCTCATTAACACTCCTGGAAATGACTTGGAAAACACAAAAGGTTCTGTGTAAGTAAATGTTAAGTGGCAATATAAAGTTGGCATGGAAGTTGCATAATTAAGATTTGGAAGGCTTTGTTGATATTTCTTCACAGTGTCCCGAGATTTCTTCCTGGGTTTGTTGTTGTTTCTAAACTATGTCCTGAGATTTCATGGTGTATTTCTCTGGTTGCATGGCAATTTGGGATAAATCTCTGTGACTTTGTCGTGTCACAGCATTAGGCAAATAATCAAATTCCTTTTCCAGGTCTGTCACTTTATCTGTTATGACGTATGCTTAGCTAGTAATAGAGATATAACATCAGCATCTTGGAAGATTTTTTCTTCTATTTTTCATGTAACAGTAAGTCTGAAGTAGGTAGTTGGTGTTGGGTTGTTAACTCAAGAATTCCTGGCCAAAGTCTCTGCAGTTCTTGTGTTCTTTTCCTCATGGTCCTAAGATGGCTGCTGGAGCTTCAGCCGTTGTGTCTGCTTTCCTGTTAAACAGGAAGGAGGAAGGGCATAGAGGTAAAACAGATTTCTGAAAAGTTCCAGTAAGAGTTTTGCTTTTATTTCATAGGCCATCCCTATCTTCAAAGGAGATTGGGAACTGGAATTTTTCAGCTGGAAATATACCCCAGGTTTCTGTTACTAAGGAAGAAGTTGGCAGGCACCCTCTGCCACATTGGCTGACTTCCAGAGTGGTCTCCAAGTAACCAGGAAAGCATGCAAGATGCTTCATATTCTGGCCCAGTCACTTCCCAACATACTACTCCCAAGTCCCATCACTTTAGACTTCTCTGCCTTTAGACATATTATCCACCGTTTTAGTCTGGCTGGTCTAGAAGCAGACCCTAAGACAAGGTTTTGCATGTAAGTGGTTTATTTGGGAGGCACAGTAGGGGAATAGGGAGGTAAAACACAAGGGGAGACAGCTAATAAAAGGTGTGTTTTTAAGGCTACAGTGAGTCTTTTGTAGGCAGCATATTGTTTGATCTTATTTTTTTGTAATCCATTCAGTCATTCTATATCTTTTAATTGGAGAATTTAAACCATTTACATTTGAAGTAATTATTGATAGGTAGTGACTTACTATTGACATTTTATTAATTGTTTTCTGGTAATTTTATAAAAGCCTGGATGGACTCAATTGGATTCTACACTAGGGTATCACAAGGCTGAAATCAAGGTGTCCAGTCTGTTCTTAGCTGAAGGCTCTGGGCAAGAATCTGTTCCAACTGACTTGTTGTCAGAATTCAGTTCCTTGTGTTTGTATGAGTGAAGTCCTTTTCTTGCTGGCTGTCAGCTGGAGACTGCCCTCAAATTCTAGAGGCTGCCCACCTTCCTAATCATGTGGCCCCCTCCACCTTTAAGTCGGTAATGACACATTATATCTATCTCATGCTTAGAATATCTCTGACTTCTTTTTCTGCCACCAGCCAGAGAAAGCTCTTTGCTTTTAAGAACTCAAATGATTTGATCTGGCTCATCTGGATAATCTCCCTATCTTGGGATCAACTTTGCCATATAACTTAACCTAATTGTGTGAGCAATATGTCATTGTACCTACAGGTTCTAGGGATCAGGACATAGCGTTTTGGGCAGGGATCATTTTTGAAATTCCACCTATCGTACTGATAAAAGCCCTTTTCTATAAAACATCCTTTTCCGTCTTCCCCTGCATTTTTTGCCACCACAACCCAAGTTCCCATTGTACTCTGTTCTTTCATTAGAGCATATAGAACTCTTTGTTGCACTGATTATTATTCTGAAAGGCAAGGTTTTGAATCATGCAGTGAGGATGCAAATATTATCTTGTGCTATAAGACTTAGAGCTAATTGCTGACCTCTCCACATTTTAATTTTTCTTAACTGTAAAATTAGCTTGCTGTGTTGTAGTGAAATGTAAAGGAGATATTGTATGTAAGCTACTTATTTGATACATCTATAAAGGTTCTCCCTAAATGGTTGTTTTTTATTTTTCTATGTTTATCTGTTTATTCATCAGAAGTCCTTAGTGTGGATAGTGTTTTTTGCATATTTGTATTTCTAGAGCTTTAGCATATTCCCTGTGTTCTTTGTGGGTTTAAATATTTGTTGAATACATGAATACATTATCTCCTTGTCTATTTCCTTACCTAGTAATTGAGAATATAAATATATTTCATCCACTTGCAGACTTAGTTGTTATGAACCTATAGGGGAGTTAATATAAATGCATTTTGTTAAATATAAAATAATACGTCAATGGCATAGGTGGGGTTGATGTACCCAATTGTTGATAAAGGCAGAGGAGGGAGAAGACAACTTTGATTTGTTAATGATTCTTATGCAGCCATTAGCTTTAGTTACATTTCCAGGTGTGGGGAGTTGGTTCTAAGCCACAAACTTGCAATAACTGATTTTGCCAATAAGAATACCTTTCATCTTTTCTTTCTTTCTTTTTTTTTTTTTTTTTGGTAGCCTGGGATTATGAAGATCAAACCACATGATACATAAATATATATATTTTCAATGGATCAAAAACTCTTGAGTGTAGTCTCTATAGTTTATTTTTGCTTTTGTTTCCCTTGCTTTCGAAGATATTTCTAGACAAATTTTTCTATAGCTAATATCAGAGAAATTACTGTCTGTGTGCTAAGATTTTTATGGTTTCAGCTCTCACATTTAGGTCTTTAATCCATTTTGAGTTTATTTTTGTGTATGGTTTCATTCTTTTGCATGTAGCTGTCTCGTTTTCCCAACACCGTTTATTGAAGAGACTCTTTCCCCATTGCATATTATTGCCTTGTTGTTATAGATTAATTGACCCTATAAATGTGGACTTATTTCCGGACTCTCTTTTTCTGTTCATTGACCTATGTGCCTATTTTTGTGCCAGTACCATACTGTTTTGATTGATTCGTTGTATACCTTGAAATCTGAAGTTGTGATACCTCCTTTGATTTTCTTTCTCAATATTGCTTTGGTTATTCAGTCTTCTGCAGTTCCATACCAACTTTAATATTACTTGTTTAAGTTTTGTGAAAAATGCTGTTGGTATTTTGATAGGGTTTGCATTTAATGTGTAGATTGCTTTGGGTAGTGTGGACATTTTTACAATGTTGATTCTTCCAACCCATGAGCATGGGATATCTTTCTATTCATTTGTGTCATCTTCAATTTTCTTTCACTGGTGTTTTATAGTTTTCAGAAAAAAGATCTTTTACCTCCTTGGTTAACTTTATTCCTAGGTGTTTTATCCTTTTTGGTGCAATTTTAAATGGGATTTTCTCATTTCACTTAAAGCTACTCCATCTTAGTACATGGAAACCCTAACAATTTCTGTATATTCATTTAGTATCCTGTAACTTTATTGAATTCATTTATTCTGATAGCTTTTTTGGTGGCATCTTTAGGGTTTTCTATGTATACTATTATGTCATCTGCAAATAGTGACAGTTTAACTCCTTCCTCACCAGTATGAATGCCTCTTATTTTTTTGATCTTGTTTGATTGCTACAGTTAGGTCCTTCAGTATTATGTTGAATAAACATGGTGAGAATGGACATCCTTGTCTTGTTCCTGATCTTAGAGAAAAAAACTCTGTTTTTCACCATTGAGTATGATGTTAGCTGTGGGGTTTTCCTATGTGACCTTTATTAAGTTGAGATATGTTTCCTCTACATCCAAATAAAAAGATTTTTTACGGGAAAGGAAACCATCAAGAAGAAAAGACAGTCTACTGAATGGGAGAAGATATTTGCAAAGAAACCATTGATAAGGAGCCAATATCCAAAATACATAAAAGAGTTATATAACTCAACACCAAAAAAAAATCTAATTAAAAAATAGGCAGAGGACCTGAATACACATTTTTCCAAAGAAGGCATATAGATGGAATCCAGACACATGAAAAGATGCTCAGCATCACTAATCATCAGGGAAATACAAATCAAACCACAATGAGATATCTCCTTTTACTTGTCAGAATGGCTAAAATAAAAAAGATAAGAAATAAAGAACAAGTGTTGACGAGCATGTGAAGAAAAAAGAATGCTTGTGTACTTCTCTTGGGAATACACAAGGGAAAACAGTATGGAGATTCCTTAAAAATTAAAAAATAGAAATGCCCTATGATCCAGTAATTTCACAGCTGGGTATTTACCCAAAGCAAATGGAAACGCTAATTTAAAAAGTAACTTATTTACAGATTGGAGAGACTTTTGCTTGAAAATGATTGAAACAAAGATACTAATATTGGTAGCATAAATTAATATCCTAACTGATTCAGTGGTTTGGATTATACTGTCAGATTTAGTCAAACAGCCTGTCAGATTCATTTTAATGAATTACTTTCACCTTTAAAATAATTCTCTATTAATTGGTTTTATTATCAAGGGTAGGATGTTACTAAATGAACTCTTTAATTAAGCCTAAATGATGGAAACAGTTTTATATGCTAAGTCCATCCAGTACCCTATTGTTCAAAAACACCATCATTAGATCATTGCCTGTCAGAATATTTTTCCAGTTTTCAGTGGATGAGCTACACAGTCTGTCTGGAAAATTCAGGCACAACTTCTGCTTTTATCGAGCAGGAGTAAAGACACATACTCACCAAGGGGCTTCGGCGATTCATGAGATTATTCTTTTTTTTTTTTTTTTAAAGATTTTATTTATTTATTTTGACAGAGAGAGACAGCCAGCGAGAGAGGGAACACAAGCAGGGGGAGTGGGAGAGGAAGAAACAGGCTCCCAGCGGAGAAGCCCGATGTGGGACTCGATCCTGAAACACCAGGATCACGCCCTGAGCCGGAGGCAGCCGCCTAACGACTGCGCTACCCAGGCGCCCTCATGAGATTATTCTAAACAGAAATTCTGAAAGGCAGTGTGATGGGCTTGTCAGGTCTTTTTTTTTTTTTTTTTTAGATTTTTTAAATTTATTTATGTAACAGAGAGACAGCCAGCAAGAGAGGGGAACACAGCAGGGGAGTGGGAGAGGAAGAACCAGGCTCCCAGTGGAGGAGCCCGATGTGGGACTCGATCCCGGAACGCTGGGATCATGCCCTGAGCTGAAGGCAGCCGCCTAACGACTGCGCTACCCAGGCACCCCATGGGCTTGTCAGGTTTTAATGCCATACAGAGTTTATTCCCCTCATGAGGGGCTTAGGTTGTCACATTGTAGGCTAATGAAGGGATATGCAATAGATTCTATTCTGCCAAACATATTATTTTTCAAAAGTTTTTATTTTTATTATTTTTAATATTATTTTAATTATTTATAATTAACATACTGTATTATATTAGTTTCAGGTGTACAACGTAATGATTCAACCATTCTATACATTTGCTCGGGGCTCATCATGATAAGTGGACTCACCACCTGGTACCAAACGGTGTTACTACAGTTATATTATTGAGCACAATAATTGTGAAAGAAATTTTGTAATGAGAAGCACTCAGCTATTCAGGGATACCATTTTTTGTTATTTAAAGTGACCAAAGATTTTTTGAAGCCCATAAGATAAATATCATATTTTTCTAGAGAGAAGCTTATGGCGAGCAAATGTGGCTAGTTCCCTTCCATTTACAGGATAAGAAAAGAACTTTTAAAACGATGACATATAATAGCTTTCATGAAGATAATTTTCCTATTTTTGTTCCACTGAAACTTGAGTTTTCCAGCTCTAATTGGGATTTCCAGCCATGTTGAAAAAATGTCTTAAATCCTTGTTGAGTGCTACATCCCCATTCACTAATAAGTGATGTGAAAGTAACTCGTCCCACACATTGAAGAGAACTATTTTTTTCTTCATTATATTCTGTGTTCAGTCATTGGATCAGAATTTTTTTCAAAGTAAAGTGTTATCAAAAGTGGGTTTATTCTCTGTTGAAATTTTACACAAGGGAAGAGAATTTGTAATGGTAAACTATGATTGACTAATTCATATCCTGTTGTCTTTTTCAAGTACCTCAGGTGGATCAGATCCGCTGATTGCTTTTTCTTAGTTCACGGTACACCGTTGTCAATTCATGCAATCATTGTCTTCAGTTTTATTATTATTATTTTTCAAAGATTTTATTTATTCATTTGAGAAAGAGAGAGAAAGAGAGAGAGAGACAGCACAAGCAGTGGGGAGAGGCAGAGGGAGAGGGAGAAGCAGACTCCTTCACTGAGCTGAGCTGGGAGCCCAACGTAGGGCTCTATCCCAGGACCTGGAGATCATGACCTGAGCCCAAAGCAGACACTTAACCAACTGAGCTACCCAGGAACCACGGTTTTATTATTTTTTAAAAATAATTATTTTTATCCTCAGTCTATCCTCAGACGCATTCATTCCTGCCCGTAAGCCTCCAGCATATTGTGTTTACTTAGACGTTTGTATAAGCTTTTGTAAATTTAGTGTTGGTTTTGTTTTGTGTTTTAATGCACAAAACTATGTATTATGTACAATTATATTATTATATAAATTTATGTTTCACTTAACATTAATACTGACCTCCATCCATGCTATATATTACTTCTGATTGCCGTACACTTTCCCATTGTGCAGGTGTGCTACATTTTCCTTTTTTATTCCAGATTCATTGACTATCATGCTGTTTCCCTCTGCAAATAAAACTACAGTACATGTTCTCATGCTAGGACCCATGTGTTTATTCCACCGAATTATGGAACTATAAATGTTCTCCATTTCTACTTAATACTAAGTTCAGATTGCTCCGTTTTCTCATTTTAGTCTCGTTTGCAGTGAATTCCTTTTTCCAGTTGCTCATTTGTTGAGGTATCTTTCTCAGTGCAGTGGAGTTTTAGTTCGTGCCTCAGCTTGAGTTGTGTTCTCTCTCTCTGCGTTCACACTTGCCCACCTAGCAATTTTCTGGGTACCTTCGGTACTTGAGCTTTCTGTCTCACTCTGATTATCCGTGTCACTGAGCTGTGGACCTAGGACTAAGGTCCCAGTTGGGAAGTTAATTTTGCTTCTTTCCGTCTCTTGAGTGTGCATACATGTCCCGGCTGTCATCTCAGTTTCTAGTGCGCCAGCGTCCTTCAGAGGGACGCGGCCCCACTCCGGTTGTGGTTCGAAGCAGTCAGCCGGGCTTATATTCTTCTCCCCTCTTGGGTTCTTTGGCGCCCCATTATTAATCATACTGGTCCTTACTGGCTGCATATCATCCTTGTTACACGCTTCTCTACCAGAAGTACATAGTCATGAATTTTTAAACCTTTTCTTTTATTTAACTGATTTTTACTTCAGTACTTGACGTGCCATTAAAAATATATACATATTGTCAGTTCCTGAAACTCTTGTTCTTTCTTCAAGTTGTTGGTTGTTTTTTTTTTTTTCTTTTTTCTTTCTTCTTTTCTTTTTTTAAGAAGCTGAAGTTTTTCTTTTTAGATTCTCTTGGTTCAGATGACATGGAGTTCAGAACTGGGTTGAAATGTCCTGAGAATGTGCCTGTTTAATTCATATGCTTTGTTACTGCAAAAACACAAGCTTTGTTCTTGGCACAAGTGTTCAGAGAATTATAGGCCATCTTTAGGCACTCTGATATTAGAACTTTTCACTGCTTTAGTCTGTTAAGATGTACAATAAAATGACTTTTTGAATTCAAGGGATAAAAATATACATGCGTTTCTTAAGCTTTAAATTGGGTAGTCAGATATGTTCTTTTAAGTAATATTATTCACCTCAGTGTTTTGGATGTGACTACTGTAATCATACTGTGATTCCCTGATCAGCAAACTCCCGCAGGACTCCTTCTCTGATTATTCAATAAGTGAGCAGATTTCTCCTCTAGTGAAGAGAAGCCAGCACATTGGAGCCTGTTTTCACAGCTTTCCAAGGGAGCTTCCTTTAATTGATTACAAATATCTACACTTTTTCTTTCTCCAAGGATTTGAAGTATCTTTACCTCAATTTTTGGAAACATTCTTGAAGGGAGGGGAGGCATCCCTGATAATGAGATTTGAAAATAGGCCTTTAGATGTGGACATCTTTGACTGTTTTTAGAAAATATGAAAGTTCAGCATTGGTATTCATTCCCCCATACTTTAGTGTATTTTTTAAAAAGCCTCCTGACAACAACTCTTACTTTTTAATGTATGATTTGATGAGTTTGACAAATGTTTAGAATCATGTATTCACCACCACACTAATATTACAGAGTATTTCCATCTCAAAAAGTTCTCCTGTACCCTTTGTATCCAGTATTCTACTTTGACCCTTTGGTATCTGACAACCAATGATCTACTTTATATCACTACATTTTTTGCCTTTTCTAGAATTTAATATAAATGGTATATAAAGTAATAGACTTATTTATTATTATTTTTTAGAGATTTTATTTATTTGTTTGACACACAGAGGGAGAGAGCAAGCATGCAAGGAGAGGGACTGGCAGGCAGAGAGAGAGAGAGGGAGAAACAGACTCCCTGCTAGGCAGGGAGCCTGTCATGGGGCTGGATCCCAGGACCCTGGGAACATGACCTGAGCCGAAGGCAGACACTTAACTGACTGAGCCACCCATGTGTCCCTAAAGTAATAGTCTTCTGCTAATGAATTGTCCCATTTATCATTACGTAACACCCCTCTTTACCCATGGAAACGTTCATTTTCTGACATCTACCTTGTCTGATTTTAACATGGCCACTCTCCTTTATTTTTATTAGTTAGAGCACAGTATATCTTTTTTGCAGAGGGCAGAGGGAGAGGGAAAGGGAGAGGAGAACCTTAAGCAGACTCTGTGCTGAGCGTGGAGCCTAACTTGGGGCTGGATTTCACGACCCTGAGATCATGACCCAAGCCCAAATCCTGAGTTGAATGCTTAAACAATTGAGCCACCCAAGCACCGCTATTTGTTTTCTATTTGTCCCACTCTTCTTTGCTCCCCTCCCCTCTTTAACTGCCTTCTTTAGATTAATTGAACATTGTTTCAGAATTCAACTTTATTGCTTTTATTGAATTATTAGCTTTCTCTCTGTCTCTCCCTTTTTCTCATGGTTGCTCCAGGGTTATAATATATATCTATAGCTTGTTACATTCTACATTCAGTAATATTACATGAATTTACACCTATTATAGGAATCCTGAACAGCACATTTTCATTTCCCCCTTCTATGTTTTGTGCTATTGATGTCATACTTTTCATCTCTGTATTCAAAATGTTATTATTTTTCCTTAAGCAACCAATCATCTTAAAAATAAAATTTTTAGGTAAGATAAAATTTTGTTTATTTACACATTTATCATTTATGGTATCCTTAATTCCTTTGTGTACATGGAAATTTCTATCTTGTATAATTTTTTCTTCTGTCTGAAGAAATTAATTTAACATTTCTTTTGTAGTAGCTCTGCTGGAAATCGGTATCTTAGCTTTTGTTTCTTGGCCAAATCTCTATTTTTGCTTAATTAATGAAAGATATTGTTGCTGGGCGCAGGGTTATAGATTTAAAATATTTTCTTCTGTACATTAAATATTTTCCCCATTGTCTTCTATCTTGCATATTTTCTGATAAGTCTCCTGTTACTGTTGTATTTGTTCCTCAGTATGTAATGTGTCTTTTTTACTCTGGCTACTCTTAAGAATTTGTTTTTATTAATTTGATTACCATGTGCCTTCATGTAGTTTTCTTTGGGTTTCATGTGTTTGAATTTCACGAGATTCTTGGATCCGTGATTTTATAGTTTTGAGCATGTTTGGAAAACATTTTGGCCTTTATTTTTCAAACACTTTTTTACTACAATTACATGCATTAGTTTGCTTGATATTATACAGGTCATTTTCTGTTCATTTTTTTAAGTTTTTCTCTTTTTTTCCCTCTCTGTATTTTAATTTGGATGGTTTCTTTTTCCTCCTATTCATTAAAAAAAAAATCTCATTGCCTTCTGGAAAGAAGATTCATACACAGACAAATGATCAAGCAGCTAATCTATGTTATCAGTGGGGAGAAGCTGTTTGCTGGAAATTGAGAATAGGAAGACTGGGAAATCCTTAACATGGGTATTTCATTTTTACCTCCCTATATCCTGTACCTCACCACCTATATATTGTAACTTCATGTAGACTGACTTCAGGAATAACCTGGGCATGTATGCCATGATTGCTGTGAGGACTATAATTTGTGACACTGTCCTAATTAGAGAAAGAAGGGAATGGTGAACTGAGACTATGGAAAATAACTTGTCTGGCATTCAGGAAGTTTCTGGTATACTTTAGAGAAATGTTGGAACCTTATCATGAGCCCATTGGAGGTAAATTATAATAAAATAAATATTTTCAACTGTCTTTAAAGGAAGAGACCAAGACATCAGTCCTCCTTCATTTCGTCTCTCCTTCAATGCTGTTGTCACCTGATAAATATAACCACACATATCAACTCCAGATGCAGGGTCCTGCTATTTAATGTCATTCTTCATATGTGGAACTTTTAGATGACAAAATAGATGCACTTCTAAATGATGAAGAAGGCAGAAACCAATATAAACATTCAAGGAAAACCCTTGTATGTGTGGCAAATTCAGAGGTTTGATGAGTGGTATGATTTGATATAATGCACTTTGGAGTAAGGGGAAGCTGCTGTAATATCACAGGTCTAAGGGGCTAAAAGGAAGACAAAGTTCTTATAAATGTGAAAAATGAGATAATGTATTGAGCATACTGTGAGAAATGCACCATGTCAATTAAGATTATTACACAAGTAAATTTGAAATTTCCTCCTTGACTCTGTATTTGTTCATTTATAATGGACCTGTAGTCTCATTTATACACCAAATAATCTGGTTCTCAAATTTTGGTATTGAGAGGGTGGCATCTAGTTAACAACCTGAAGTCTGTCCACATTCTCTGTGCAAAGGGTTACTATATCAACATGTACAAATCCACCAGTTTCAATGCAAAATGGGCATTCTTCATTCTTCCCTGACACATACCTCTCAGGAATCAAAGTTAAACTGAGTCCAAGAGTCAATAGAGTAAAAATTACTGGAGGGAGAGACGGAGTGACGGAGTGATAGAGAAAGGATATACTGGAATCATCACCAGCTTTACAGAGAAGAGCAGTCTTTGTTTTTACTTTTAAGAAAAAAGGTGGTTTAAAAATTCTTGTTTCAGTTTAAAAGTTCTTCCTTCTGTAGGCAGAAATATGCTTAATGAGTCCCACAGAAAGGTTAGCAACATGGGAGAATATGCCTCAGGGGTGATTATTTTTTTCACATTTGAGATTGAGGCAATAAGGTGAGAGATGTCACTCCAAGCACTCAGCTGCTCGGTGGCATATTGTAGTTTCTTCCAGTTCTTTTGCTTATCGTTGGTTGGTTTTCTTGTAGTTCATCATCTCTCTCCCATCCCTCCAGATCCTGGAAGCGGAAAAAATACTAGGCCAAGTTGAGTTTATTCTCAGTTGGACCATTGGTGAAGCCCGTCTTGGTCATCCACCCTGGGTGAGGGCACACACCTCTGCCAAGGGCAAGTCTTGAATATCAAGACATTGTGGTTCTTGGGGTAGAGCCGCCAGGCCAGAGGCAAGAATGGGCATCTATTTGGAGAGTTTCTTTTATTATGTCTTCAAGGTCACTGATGTTTCATTCTGTTGTTATATATAGATAATTCCATCTTGGTTATTTGTCATTTCATAATGTATATTTTGTTTCCAGAAGTTAATTTAGGGTGTTTTTATGTCTACAGTATTTTTCTTCTTATGCTCTTAATTTCTCCTAACTTAAACAAGGGAGTATAGATATAACAGCTCATTATCTATATTATATATAGATAAATGTTCTTAAATGTATGGACCATAGGTACAGGGATATAATATCTGCCAATATCTACTAATTCTATAATTTTTGTCATTTCTCTTTTTTAAGATTTATTTATTTATGTTAGAGAAGGTAGGGGAGGGGCAGAGGGAGAGGAAGAGAGAGTCCCAAGCAGACTCCATGCTGAGCACAAGCCTGAAGCAGATCATGACCTGAGCTGGAACCAAGAGACAGGTGCTTAACTGACTGTGACACCCAGGTGCCCCTAATCTTTGTCATTTCTGGGTCTGTTTCTATTGATTGCTTTTATTCATGATTATGGGTCACACTTTTCTGATATTTTTGCATGCTTGGTAATTTTATATTTGATGCTGGATATTGTAAATTTTACATTAGTGCTTCATGGATTTTGTTGTATTCTTTTATATACTGTTGGGCTTTGTCCTGGGAAGTAGGTCTATCATGTGAAATTAATTTGATCCTTCCAAAGCTTCTTTTAAAACATTGTTATTGTGGGTCAATTCAGCCCTTAGTCAAGGACTAATTTGTCCCCACTCCCAGAGTACTTTCTTTTGGAGGATTCCACTCAGGCCCTAGGTATTAGGAGGTATTTCCACTCTGGGTGATAGGAATAAAAACTATGTCTACTCCAGTGTGGATTCTGAAAACTTTTTGCTTACTTCTTCCAGGAAGTTGTTTTCTAAGGCCTTTGGTCCTTTCTTCTTGTATACAAAAAGATCAGTATTCAGCCAAAGACTTCAGGAAACCTGAAGACCTCTGCAAATAACTCTATATGAGGTTCCTTCCTTTCTTTTATTTTGTTCCACAAATTCTGGACAAGTTGGCTTCCACAATATCATATTTCTCTCTTCTCAACTCAGTGAGTTGGTTGGGCTCTGATTTCTAATCTAATTTGTTTCCTTAATATTAAGGATCACTCTCTTTTACTGCCTATTCTCCAATGTCTAAAAAAACCCTCTAGATTCTGTTTCATTTGGTTTTCTAGCTTAAAATATCATTTTAAGAATGGATCTGGTTCTTATTACTCAGTTATTGACTGAAGGGTGACCTGGTGATTTTAACCCCAGTAAAGTTTACCCTGGGGTTGAAACTGGGCCCTTGGGACAGTTTAAGACAATTTGTCATCCTTTTGATGGTTACTTCTAATGGGTGCTCAGGGCCTACAAAATTTCTCCCATGCAGAATTTTTATTGAAAATTATAAGAATTCAGAGAGGGGCACTTGGGTGGCGCAGTTGGTTGAGTGTCCTGATCCCAGAGTCCTAGGATTGAGCCCTGCGTCAGGCTCTCTGCTCAGTGGGGAGCCTACTTCCCCTTCTCTCTCTCTGCTTGCTGCTCCACCTGCTTGTGGGCTCCCTCTCTCCCTGTCAAATAAATAAAATCTTAAAAAAAACTCAGAAAAACAAATTAGAAGATCAAATCATATCTAAAAATAAACTGCACAGATAGTATTTCAAGCTAATGTTTCTAAGCTCAAAGAAAATAAAAACACTTAGAAGTACAACATAGGACATAAGTTCAATTTGCTGAAATATTAGAAAGATTTAAAGAATTTTGTAGCTCCAGTCTTTCAATGACATATACTAACTTGGAAGAATTATAAAAACATAAGGGGCAAAGAATGAGGTCCTCGTGATGATAGGTGTTTATCTCAATGAATGCAATGTGCATTATGTTAAACAGTGGTACATTTATTTTTATTCACGTATGTCAGTAGCCCCATCACCTTCTAGTCAAGTTAAAAGGCAATATTATTAAAATAGTGTTAAACTTACTTCTGTTGCTTGGTTGTAGAGCATCATAGCAAAGAGTTTGCTTTATTTTTCCAGGGACCTCCATTTCTCTCTCTATTCCATTTCCAAGACAGATTTCTTAGAAACTACCATAACTAGAGAAGTCATAAGGTGAAATGCAATTTAATTCAATTTTGACACGCCTGCTGTGTTCATGTTACTATATACTATTAAGACTGCAAAAGAAGTAGAATTCCCAGTTTTTGCTTTCCAAAACTGTGTGCTGTATTTGGTGAAACAAGATTCATCTAAATGAAACAGAATAAAGACAAACCTTCGCGCACATGATGTAGTCATCCAAACCATAAAAATGATGACAAAATGTAATATAGGAGAGACGGATTAACCAGACAAATGTTCACAAAAAAGAGGGGAGGTATCAGCTGATTTTTAAAGAAGGGCATTGTCATGGATAATAATAAAGGCTCATGTGCTAGAAGAGCCATGAGGACAATAATGATAGCAGACTTCTCAGTGTCAGTGAAAGGGATGACAGACTTCAGTGCTTGGTAATAATTTTAGATATTTTATCTGCACAACAGTAGGAACCACAGTAGTTTCTTAAAGAAGCTGGGATGGATGTGTTATTATAGGGAGATTATTCTTAAATGTGTATACAGGATTTCTACTTCTAATCCAGCTCTTTGGTCTGATTTTCACACCTACAGATCTAAGATAATTTGAACTCATGGTCTGCTTCCCCCAAACACATCTTCTTTTAGCATTTCCAGCACAGTGAAAGAAACCTTTGTCATCTTATCCAGTCATCTTACATCTACCAGACCTAATAATCATTCTCAAGACCTCTATCTCCCTATTCTTTCCTTCCCATATTGAATACATTGGTAAAGTCCTATTAACTTCATTGTCTAAAAAAGCTCTTGAACCCTCCATTTATCTCCATATTCACAGCTACCATCATTTCTTACCTAGCCTCCATGTAGTCACTCTGGCCTCCCTCTAATTGGGAGGATATATACCTTTGCGTAGAGTGAACTCTTTGCACTGCATTTTATGCCCTGCTTAAAATCCTTTAATGATTCCTCATTGCTTTTTGGCCAGTGACTCCATTCTTAATTTGAGACTCTGAGGGACCTCTAATATGCCTGTCCAGATTCAACTTGGATCTGTGCACTGAAATCACACAGATCTCCCAGTTCCTCAACTATGCCAGAGTTCCTCCCATCACGGGCCCTTTTGTGTGTAATTTTCTATACCCTGACTGTTCTTTTTACCGGCATGGTGGATTGAAGATGTGCACAAATTCCTTGACACTTCTCCCATTGAGAGATGGAGTCCATTTTCCTTCGGTTGTATCTGGGTGGACTGCCATTACTTTGACCAGAGGGGTATAGTGAAGTATGTCAGTTCTGGGACTAAACTTTAAGAGAACTGGTAGCTTCCACCTTAGTCTCATAAAGCCTTGAGCTTTATGAAGCTTTAGAAGTCTGCCTGTCTGTAGAGAGAATGTGGAAGGGAAGAGTGAGAAGGGGAAGATGGAGAGGAGACCAGGGAAGCCCAATTTTCGAGCTGTCCCTGTGGAGAATGCAGCCGTGTGAGTGAAGCCATTTTGGACCATCCAGACCAGCCCAGCTTCCAGCTGAATATCATGGAAAAACCGCTTTTGATGCCACATGGTGCAGGAAATTGTTTAGTTAAAGTCCTGACCCACAAATTTGTAAGACATAATTATTGGCTAGGTTTATAACCAGATTGACTCATTGAACAGTTTAGTCCAATTGTCAGTTAATGCCAGAGTTACCAGTTGGTTTGTTCTGTTTCTTAAAAACATGAGTCATATTGGTTGTCTGGTTGAATAAAATAAAGAAATATGTAAAAGAGTATGTATCTTTATCACATTTATATTTTATATTAGAGAACACGTATTTTAGATCATGAAGGAAGTGACAACTTTGATATGAAATTTGGCATCTGAAATGCTTCTTTTCCTGGAAACCTTAACATTTATGAAGAAATCAAAGTCAAATCAGTGAATTTTCTGGCAGTTCATATAATATTTATGGATGAAGTGACTCCAAAGGACTATGTCTGGTACATTTGAAGTTTCCTTCAATCACAAAACAATTGAATCCATCAACAAATATTTTAAAATATATCTATAGTGTGTTCTAGAACATGTTGGCATACTATGACTATCCCTTCCTACCCCATCTCTATCTGAGGTTGGCTCAGCTATAGGTGTCAAAGACCTCCCCCTGTAGGCTCAATGCTGGTCCTCCACCCCTCACATCTGCTCCACAAGGGCAGAGACCCTGTCTATTTAGCAGTCTGACCCTAACACCTAGCGCAACGTCAGGTTTATTAGCAATGTCTAACTCTTTCTTCCTTTCTTCCTTTCTTCCTTTCCTTCCTTTCCTTCCTTTCTTTCTTTCCTTCTTCTTTTCAGTTGTTCCCCATGGGTAAAACGAAGCCAGTCAAGCTGTCTGTGTAGAGATGTGTCACAATAGAAGTAGTGCTTAATCTTGGAAGAGAAGGTGGCAGGATTGTTGGGGAGAACTCCAAGAACTCATCCCAGAGCCAACTGAGTTGTGTGTTTACTAACCTTGTCAATAAAAAGCTGAGAAATGTGGCCTAAAAAGGAGTTGATTGGTGATCTGTATACTCTCAGATAACTACTTTTTAATTCTGTCAGGATAAATGAGAAGAAAATATTACATGCTAAAACTGTTTCTTTTTAAAAAGAAGTGCTGGATGTGTGTGCTTGGTGTAGTATGAATATGTGTTGGTTCTCTTGCTAAGAATTAGTGTTAATTAGTGTTATCCTTACATCTTGTTTATGAATGTGATCACATTTTGGGTCTCACCTCCGCATAAATCACCTCACAGAAAATAAAAAAAGAGACTGCAGAGAACTTCAGTATGACCTCAGAAATACATGCAAATGCCTGTATTGATATATTTCAAGGAAACATTAAACAGACCCCATAATAGCAGTGGTTCGTATTCATGGACAAATTGCTGTTCAGTTCTGTTTTATCATTCATTCATGAACTTCTGAAGTGACATAGGTTATTGCCAGAATTCTGTGTACTCATAATAATAGAGAACTACCAACACAAAACCCCAGAATGCCCATGTGCCTCGGGCTGGACCGTCACACAGTAGCAGAGCCATTCCGGAAATGATTACTGTCTTATGCTAAACCTTATGCTGGAGCATTTGGTCTGTCTTCTGAGCTGTAAGCCTAGGCAACCAAATAGCCGTGTCATTTATAAACAGTGAGTGAATTTGAGGTCAATGATACTTTTTAATGAGATACATATTTTACTCAAAAATTTATCTGGTGCCATTTACTCAGCTTATTACATGAAAATAATTTTTGTAGCAAGGGTTCTCACGTTCTGGTTCCTGACCAACAACATCAGCTAGATGTTAGAAATTCAAGCATTAGAAAATCAGATTCTTGGGCCTTATCCCAGAACTACTGAGTAGGAAAATCGGGCTAGGTCCAGAAGTCTTTATTTTAACAAGTCCTCTAATATGATTCTAATGTCTGCTTAAGTTGGAGAACCACTGGCCTATAGAATTTGGTGGGACAGTAAGTTTAACGGAATTTTTTTTTTTTTTAGAAAGATCAGCTCTGTTAAAAAAACTAAATTTTTGTGTCTGAACTTTTTATTTATAGATATCTTATTGGCACTATTTTTATAGAACTCACCACCTCCTTAAGAATGTTCTTAGTAGTTCACTAATTCATTGTAATAAAATAATATATTAAAGTTTTGAAATACCAAATACAAAAATATATGAAGTGCAAAAAATAATACATTTGTATTAAGTAGATGAAAAATGTTTCTTTCACAAAAGCCAAACAATAAAGACCATTCTATAATTAAACTTGTACTTTGTTAGACTATCGTTATTTAAATGGGATAAAACTCAGCTTCAAATTCCCTACTTGGTGGATATAGAATCAGATAGTCTCAGTGAGTTTCCAGATGTCCAGCTAGACAATTCATTAGTCTGTCTGAATCTCTCTCCCTATTCTTCAGTGCTTTCTACTGTCCTAATATCTAGCATTGACTCATAGCACTCCACCTGGGATGGCTTTCCATTGAAGTATCCAAGGACCTACACTTATATCCTCTCTTCTCTAATAATATCTCTTAGGGCAAATCTCTGTTAGTTGAGTAAAAAAAAAAGCCATAGGATCAACTTAATTCCTGTGAATTGCTTATTGGAAGTAGATACTTATTAGCACATGCTAATTTTTAACTGAAAGCAATTGAGGCATTATGCAGAAGTAGAGGAGATATTTTGAAGCACTAAGGGGCAGCTATTTTGAGTCATGCAGAATTTTTCTTTCTTTAAATCATATTGCATAGGTAACCTTAATTTTGTGTACTTTCCTACCATCACGTGCTCATTTAGCTCTGGGCTAAGTGTTAAAGGGACAGCAATGGCCTCTTTCTCTGAGGACTTTCTTGGACATGCGTTTAAAGCACACTTTCATGGAAGATCACAGCAATTGTTTGGACGATGAGGCCAGTTAAAACACTCGTGTAACTTTAGAGAAAATTGTGGTAACAACTACATAACACAATTTACCAGTATGGAACCATTTTTAAGTATAGAGTTCAGCAGTACAAAGTAGATGCATATTGTTGTGAAACAGATCTCCAGAACTTTTTTCATCTTGCAAACCTGAAATTTTGTACCCATTAAACCCATTAAACTCCACTTGCACCATTTCCCCCAGCTCCTGTGAACCACCGTTCTACTTTTTGTTTCTATGAATTTGCCTACTTTATATACGTCTAAAGGGAGAATCATATAGTGTTTGTGTTTTTGTGACTGGCTTATTTCATTTAGCATAATGTGTTCAGGTTTCATCCATGCTACAGACAGTAGTTCCTTCCTTTTTTACGACTAAGTAATATTCCGTTGTTTGTATATATTAATTTGTTTTTCCATTTATCTGTCAATGAGTGTTTGTGTGGCTTTTACCTCTTAGCTATTGTGAATAGTTTACTGCTATGAACATGATGTGCAAATATGTCTTTGAGATCCTGCAATTCTTTTGGTTATTTGCCTAGAAGAATTGCTGGATCATATGGCAATTCTATTTTTAATTTTTTGAAGAGCCACTACTGTTTTTCATTGGTTGCACCATTTTACAATTCAGTTGACAGTGCGCAAGGCACAAAAGCTCCACATTTTCTATATCCTCAGCAACACTTATTACTTACTGATTTTTAAAAAATATTAGCCATCCTAATGGATTTGGGGTGGTATTTCCTTGCGGTTTTGATTTGTATTTCTTTGATGTTTAGTTATTTTTAATACATTTTCATATACTTGTTGGCCTTTGTATATCATCTTTGGAGAGTCTAGCAAAACCCCTTCCCCATTTTTTTTTAAATTTAAATTTTGCTTAGTTAGCATACAGTGCAATATTGTTTCTGGGGTAGAATTTAGTGATTCATCGCTTATACACAACACCCAGTGTTCATCACCGCAAGTGCCCTCTTTAGTACCCATCACCCTTCCAGCCCATCCCCCACCCAACTCTCTCCGTCAGTCCTCAGTTTGTTCTCTATTGTTTGGAGTCTCCTATTGTTTATTACTCTTTTCCCTTCCTCCCCCCACTTCCCATATGTTCATCTGTTTTCCTTCTTTAATTCCACATATGAGTGAGACCATATGGTGTTTGTCTTTCTCTGACTGACTTATTTCACTTAGCATAATGCACTCCAGCTCCATCCACGTTGTTGCAAATGGCAAGATTTCATTCTTTTTGATGGCTGAGTAATACTCCAGTGTGTGTGTGTATTTGTGTGTGTGTGTGTGTATATATACACCTTGTCTTATTTATCCATTCATCAGTCGATGGTTATTTGTACTCTTTCCATAGTTTGGCTGTTGTTGATAATGCTGCTGTAAACATCAGGGTGCACAGATCCCTTTGAATCTGTATTTTTGTATCCTTTGGGTAAATACCTAGCAGTGGAATGGCTGGATCATTAGGTAGTTCTAGTCTTAACTTTTTGAGGAACCTCCATACTGTTGTTCACAGTGGCTGCACCTGTTTGCATTCCCACCACAGTGCTAGAGGATTCCCCTTTCTCCACATCCTTACCAATACTTGCTGTTTCTTGAATTGTTCATTTTAGCCATTATGACAGATGTGAGGTGGTATCTCATCATGGTTTTGATTTGTATTGAGCATTTTTATGTGTCTGTCAGCCATCTGGATGTCTTCTTTGGAGAAATGTCTGTTCATGTCTTCTGCCCATTTATTAACTAGATTATTTGTTTTCTTGGGCGTTAAGTTTGATAAGTTCTTAATAGATTTTGGATACTAACCCTTTGGCCAGTATGTCATTTGCAAACATCTCCCATTCTGTAGGCTGCCTTTTAGTTTTGTTGATTGTTTCCTTCTCTGTGCAGAAGCTTTTTATCTTGATGAAATCCCAGTAGTTCATTTTGGCTTTTGTTTCCCTTGCCTCTGGTGACAAGTTTAGTAAGAGTTTGCTACAACCAAGGTTGAAGATGTTGCCTCCTGTGATCTCCTCTAGGATTTTGATGGTATCCTGTCTCACATTTAGGTCTTTCGTCCATTTTGAATTTCTTTTTGTGTATGGTGTAAGAAAGTGGTCCGGTTTCATTCTTCTGCATGTAGCCGTCCAGTTTTCCCAACACCATTTGTTGAAGAGACTGTCTTTTTTCCACTGGATATTCTTTCCTGCTTTGTCAAAGATTAGTTGACCATATAGTTGTGGGTCTAATTCTGGGCTCTTTGTTCTGTTCCATTGATCTATGTGTCTGTTTTTGTGCCAGTACCATACTGTCTTGTTGTACAGCTTTGTAATATAGCTTGAAATCTGGAATCGTGATACCTCCAGTTTTGTTTTCCTTTTTCAGGATTGCTTTTGCTATTTGGGGTCTTTTGTGGTTCCATACAAATTTTAGGATTGTTTATTCTATCTCTGTGAAAAATGCTGGTAGTATTTTGATAGAGATTACATTAAATGTGTAGATTGCTTTGGGTAGTATAGTCATTTTTAACAATATTTGTTTTTCCAATTCATGAGCATGGATTGCTTTTTCATTTCATTGTGTTCTCTTCAATTTTTTTCATAAGTGTTCTATAGTTTTCAGAGTACAGATCTTTTCTTTCTTTAGTTAGATTTATTCCTAGGTATCTTCTTGTTTTTGGTGCAATTGCAAATGGGATCGATTCCTCGATTTCTTTTTCTGCTGCTTCATTATTGTTGTATAGGAGTGCAACAGATTTCTGTTCATTGACTTTATATCCTGCAACTTTGCTGAATTCATGTATTAGTTCTAGCAATTTTTTGGTGGAGTTTTTCATGTTTTCTACATAGAGTATCTGCAAATAGTGAAAGTCTGACTTCTTCCTTGCCAATTTGGATGCCTTTTATTTCTTTTTGTTGTCTGATTGCTGAGGCTAAGACTTCCAGGGCTATGTTAAATAGTAATGACAAAAGTGGACATCCTTGTCTTGTTCCTGACTGGTGGAAAGGCTCTGTTTTTCCCCATTAAGGATGATATTAACTGTGAGTTTTTCATAAATGGCCTTTATGATGTTGAGCTATGTTCCATCTATACCTACTTTATTGAGGGTTTTTATCAAGAAAGAATGCTGTATTTTGTCAAATGCTTTTTCTGTACCTATTGACAGGATCATATAGTTTATATCCTTTCTTTTAATGTGGTGTATCATGTTGTTTGATTTGTGAATATTGGAACACTGCTACAGCCCAGTAATAAATAACACTTGATCGTGGTGAATAACTCTTTTAATGTGCTGTTGAATTTGATTTGCTAGTACTTTTTTTTTTTTAAAGATTTTATTTATTTATTTGACAGAGACAGCCAGCGAGAGAGGCAACACAAGCAGGGGGAGTGGGAGAGGAAGAAGCAGGCTCCTAGCGGAGGAGCCTGTTGTGGGGCTCGATCCCAGAACGCCGGGATCACGCCCTGAGCCGAAGGCAGACGCTTAACGACTGCGCCACCCAGGCGCCCCTGATTTGCTAGTACTTTATTGAGAATGTTTACATTCATGTTCGTCAGGGACATTGGCCTGTAATTCTCCTTTTTAGTGGAGTCTTTGTCTCGTTTTTGAATCAAGATAATATTGCCTTCATAGAATGAGTTTGGAAGTTTTCCTTCCATTTCTATATTTGGAACAGTTTGAGAAGAATAGGTATTAACTCTTCTTTAAATGTCTGGTAGAATTTCCCTGGGAAGCCATCAAACAAATCTTCACTTGTTGGGAGATTTTTGATTACTGATTCAATTTCTTTGCTGGTTATGGGTCTGTTCAAATCTTCTGTTTCCTCCTGTCTCAGTTTTGGTAGTTTGTAAGTTTCCAGGAAGTTGTCCATTTCTTCCAGGTGCCCAGTTTGTTGGCATATAATTTTTCATAATATTCTCTTATAATTGTTTGTGTTTCTGTGGTGTTGATTGTGGTCTCTTCTCTTTCATTCATGATTTCTCTTTTCTTTTTGATAAGTCTGGCTAGGGGTTTATCAATTTTATTAACTGTTTCAAAGAACCAGCTCTTAGTTTCTTTGATCTGTTCTCCATTTCCCCCATATCATTTATTCTTTATTATTATTTTATTCTTTATTATTTCCCTTCTTCTACTGGCTTTAGGCTTTATTTGCTGTTCCTTTTCTAGCTCCTTTAGGTGTAGGGTCAGTTTGTGTATTTGAGACTCCTTGTTTCTTGAAGTAGGCATGTATTGCAATGAACTTCTCTTTTAAGACTGCTTTTGCTGCATCCCAAAGGTTTTGGACTGTCATCTTTTCATTTTCATTCAGTTCCATGTATTTTTAAAATTTCTTCTTTAATTTCCTGGTTAACCCATTCGTTCTTTAGTAGGATGTTCTTTAACATCCATGTACTTCGGGTGATAATGATGGGTTATGTAGATTCGATTACAACAGACTTACCACTCTGGTGGCGCATATTCATAATGGGGAAGGCTGTGTATAAGTAGAAGCAGGGGATACATGAAAAATCAATTTTATTGTGAACCTAATTCTGTTCTAAAGAATATAGTCTATTAATTTTTTTTCTTGTGATAAACTTCAAGTTTCATAGCATTGTGTTCTGAAAATATGTATGGTATGATCTTGATATTTTTGTATTTGTTGAGGGCTGATTTGAGTATGTGATCTTTTCTGGAGAATGTTCCATGTGCACTTGAAAAGAATGTATGTTCTGCTGCTTTAGGATGAAATGTTCTGAATATATCTATTAAGTCCATTTGGTCCCGTGTATCAGTCAAAGCCATCGTTCTCTTGTCGATTTTCTGTTTAGATAATCTGGGGTGTTAAAGTCTCCTACTATTATGGTGTTGTTATCAATGAGTTTCTTTATGTTTATTATTAATTGATTTATGTATTTGGGTGCTACTAAGTTGGGGGCATAAATATTTATAATTGTTAGATCTTGATGTATGGACCCCCTAATTATGATATAAACCCCTTCTTCATCTCTTGTTACAGTCTCTTTTAAAATCTAGTTTGTCTGATATAAGTATGGCTACTCCGGCTTTCTTTTGACATTCATTAGCATGATAGATGATACTCCATCCCCTTACTTTTCAATCTGCAGGTGTCTTTAGGTCTAAAATGAGTCTCTTATAGGCAGCATATAGATGGATCTTCCCCCCCCCCCCCATTCTGATATCCTTTGTCTTTTGATTGGAGTATTTAGTCCATTTACATTCAGAGTGATTATTGAAAGATATGAATTTAGTGTCATTGTGTTAGCTGGAGAGTTGGTGTTTCTGGTGATGTTCTCTGGTCCTTTCTAGTCTTTGTTGCTTTTGGTCTTTTTTCCCCACTCAAAGAATCCCCCTTAGTATTTCTTGCAGGGCTGGTTTAGTGGTCATGAACTCCTTTAGTTTTTGTTTGTCTGGGAAAGTCTTTATCTCTCCTTGTATTCTGAATGACAGCCTTGCTGGAGAAAGAATTCTTGGCTGCATATTTTTTCCATTCAACATGTTGAATATTTCCTGCCACTGTCTTCTGGCTTGCCACATTTCTATGGGCAGATCTGCTCCTAATCAGATCTTTCTTCCCTTGGAGGTTAAGGACTTTTTTTCCCTTGCTGCTTTCAGGATTCTTTCTTCATCTTTGTATTTTGTGAATTTGACTATGATATGCCTTGGTGATGGTTGGCTTTTGTTGAACTGAATGGAGTTCTCTGTGCTTCTTGGATTTTGATGTCTGTGTCATTCTCCAGATTAGGGAAGTTGTCAGCTATAATTCATTTGAATATACCTCCTGCCCCTTTTTGTCTCTCTTCATCTTCTGGGACTCCTGTGATACAAATGTTATTTTATTTTAATAAATTGCTGAGTTCCCTAAGTCTACCTGAGTGGTCCATTACCTTTCTTTCCCTCTTCTTTTCAGTTTCATAATTTCCCATAATTTTATCTTCTGTATCACTGACTCTTCTTACTTTTTTTTTTTTTTTAAGATTTTATTTATTTATTTGACAGAGATAGAGACAGCCAGTGAGAGAGGGAACACAAGCAGGGGGAGTGGGAGAGGAAGAAGCAGGCTCCTCGCGGAGGAGCCTGATGTGGGGCTCGATCCCATAACGCCGGGATCACACCCTGAGCCGAAGGCAGACGCTTAACCACTGTGCCACCCAGGCACCCCTCTTCTGTCTTACTTATCCTCATTTTTAGAGCCTCCATTTGGGACTGCATCTTGGTAATAGCATTTTTAATTTTGGCCTGACTAGATTTTACTCTTTTACCTCTGCAGTAAGGGATTCTCTAGTGTCTTCTGTGCTTTTTTCAAGCCCAGCTGGTATCCTTATTTTTTAAAAATATATTATTTATATATTTAAGAGAGAGGGAGAGAGAGAGTGAGCACAGAGGAAGAAGCAGACTCCCTGCTGAGCAGAGAGCCCGATGTGAGGCTTGATCTCAGGACCCTGAAATCATGACCTGAGCCAAAGGCAGACACTTAACCGACTGAGCCACCCAGGCACCCCTTAGCTAGTATCCTTATAATTGTTATAAATTCTAATTCAGACATCTTACTAATATCTGTATTGATTAAATCTCTGGCTGTCATTTCTTCCAGTTCTTTCTTTTGGGGTGAATTCCTCCGTCTTGTCATTTTGGAGAGAAAAAAAAAGCAAAATAAAACAAAATATAATTTTAAAAATTGAAGAAAAAATAAAATACAAGAAGCTAGATATTAGATGTGTTTTGGTTTGCTTGTTATGAGAAACTTGATAGAAAAAAGGTAGAAAGAAAGAGAAGAAAAAGAAGTAAAGAAAAAAATTAAAATTTAAAGAAATACATATATGAAAATAAAATAAATAAAAAATGAAATATTCTTTCTGTATCCAAAAAAGCAAAGAAAAAAAAAAAAAAAAACCAAACAACCCAGACAAAACAAAAACAAAGATAAAAACAAAACAAAAAAACCCCAAAGGATGTTAGATCCCGTTTCCCCTAGAGCTGAAGCTTTGCAGCTCTCTATGATCAGCTGACTTAGTGTGGGCAAGGGATTTGTGCTGGTATTCTGGGCGAGGGGCGTGCTGCCCTGATTCTCAGGTGGTTTTTGCCCTAGGAAGATGTGCGCCCACAAGGTTCAGGGGGGAGGGGCACGGTCGAGTGGCTCATTCTCCACTTGGTGGCGCTGTTTAGTTTACTGAGGTGGACCAAGCTGCTGGGCGAGGGGAGAAAATGGCTGCGCCCTGTTCATTGTGTCCCAAGGAGGAAATGCAGGGCACCCTTCAGTAAGCCCTCCAGACGCACAAACAGTGACCCAGCCTGTGTCCCTGGTTTCTGTCAGAATCACACCTTCACCCTGCGTCCAAGCTGTCCATCTGCCAAACCATGCAGCACTCCTGTGTTTTATTTCAGGTGAGGCTGTTTCAAAACCCATTACTTCAGAGAGCCCTGCATTGCAAACCCACACTGATTATCTGGGGGAGGGTTTCCCTGCACTGTGGTCGGTGCCAGCTTGTTGCGGAAGGTAGCCACGTGACGTGGAGTGGTTCAGAGTTTATGGTAAATCATAACACACAGCCTGCGCCCGGGTTTGCAGTGCTCTGCCAGTGTCTGTGAGCCTATACTGGTGAGCAAGATGGTTTGATGGCCCCCACAGGGTCCTTTGCCCCAAGAGAGGGTGTATCACCTCTACCAAATGCGCTATAAACAGGAGAACCGCTTCTCCCTGGGTGACCCTGGGGATCCTCGGGCTGCCTGCTGCTGGGGCTCAGCTCTGTTGTCCCACCTGAGCACAGCTCATCCATCTCCTAGGCGGGAATGTGGCAATGTTACAGACCTCTGAAACTTCAGAATCTGCGCTCTGCTATTTATAGAAAACTAGTGGTATTGGAACCCTCTCCTTTTTCCCATCAGAGGTTTTGGGGAATAGCTTTTTGGTTTAGTCTTCTGCACGTGTTTTCACTCCCCCCGCCACTCCCCCCCCCCCTTTATCTCTCTTTTCCTTCTCTCTTGCTACTCCCTCCACAATCAGGGCTCCCTCCCTGGGCAGTGCCCATGATTCTTTTCTTCCAGGAACTCTCTGCAGTTCCTACCTTCCACGGGTTGTCTTTTTGGTTTATAGATGTGCAGCTTTGTTCTGTAAGACTTCAGATTGACTTCGTGGATGTTTAGAATGATTTGATATTTATCTAGCTGTGTTCCAGGGAGGAGGCAAGCCTAGGATCACCCTACTCTTCCACAATCTTACCTCCCCTCCCCATTTTTTAATTAGGTAATTAGATTTTGTTGTTGTTGAGTTGTACGAGTTATTTACATATTCTGGATATCAACCTCTTATCAGATGTATGATATGCAAATACTTTCTCCCATTCTGTAGTTTGCCTTTTCATTCTGTTCTTTGTGTCCTTTGATGTACAAGGTTTTTACTTTGATGTAGTCCCATTTGTGTACCTTAGCTTTTGTTTGCTGTGCTTTTGGTGTCATAGTCAAGCAGTCATTGCCAAGTCCAATGTCATGAAGCTTTTTCCTTATGTTTTCTTCTAACTGCTCATGTAGTTTTAACTTAAAGAGCTAAATTGTCACTCTTGATAATTTTTTTTTTTTTGGCAAGATATGTAATTTTAATCACAAGTTGTAACATTATGGATGAAATTAAAGAAAACATTTATTTGAGATATTATCTGAAGAAAGAAAGGCACAATTCTAAAATTTGTCCATTCTTGAGAAACTTTATAGCATGACTGAACTATTTCAAGTCTTTTTTATAACAAGGGCATAATAATATCTTTTTAAATTTAAAATGAAAATATCTTTTAAAGTTAGGAGTATACCTTGATATATTGTTTCAAGCAAGGAAGACAGACTTTATTTTTTATTAAACTTTAAGACATCTCCTATTTATAAAACGCTTGGCTTTGAGACTTTTTTGCGTTTCATTCTGACCAACTTACGAGTGCTAAAATTTCATATTTGGAATATGGTGCAATTGAAAAGATACAATCAGTGATCTCAGAACCAGCAATTTCTCAGGGAAAAGATTGGCTATTTGGCAATGAAGAGATGACATTTCAAAGTTTAACATTTGTCTGTAATTCTGGAAAAAAACATCAAACCACCAATTGAAGAGTTGCAGATTTAACAAATTTGGCTTTATACTTATACACTCTTCAAGCAAAATGTAGGTTCCAAGGTACAAAGAATTGGCTTATGACAAGCTATTTTCAGAATAAAATGAAATATAAGTAATTTAATTCTGAAGATATGATGGGATGAGAATGCAGTGATTTTCTAAAATGGGCTCTCTTGAATTCTGTGAAATATGTCTAAAATAAATGGCTAAGCATACCTCACCCCCCCAAAAACCCACAGAAATCAAAGAGGCACTCTTATTTTTTGTTCAAAAAGTTATCTCTTCGTAAGATAACTAGTGTTACGAAAAGAAAGTATAGGAGGACGATTTAAAGCTCATTGATAAAGAACAATAATAGACTGAATAACATTTAGTAATATTTTAATAACACAGAAGTAAATAACTTCAGCAAATTTAGTATGTATTTAAGTCTCCTCTCTCTTTTCACTAGGGAGGAAGGGAGTTGAGGTTTTTCACAAATCACTGGTAGCAGGAGGAGGGCTGAGTAGCTATTGTTCACCTGATTCACAAGGGGAAGGGCCAAGTAATGGGCTGACTGGGACAAAGGAGATGATGAAAATTACTTGTGACTTTCTGAGTGGCATGATGAAAATAATTATATTTTGTGCATTGATTCCACAACAATTTGAATACCCACTATGTGCCAGGTTCTAGTTTAGTGGCTGGGGATTCACCAGTGAAAGAAACCAGCCCACCAACCAGCTATTCAACCAACCAAACAACCAACCAACCAACCAACAAGTGCCCATTCTCATTGAATAGAGAGACAGAAGGTGAGATAAGGGAGATGGTTTAATCAATCAGTTGAGATAAGGACTATGATAATAATAATAATAGTAAAGAGCAGTGCCAGGGGGCTTGTTACCTTAGATAGGGTGGTCCCAGAAGACCTCCCTAAAGAAACAAGGTTTGAGCAGAGACCTGAGTTCAGGAGACAGCAAGCCCTGTGATATCTGAGGGGAGAGAGTTCTAGCAAAGCAAACAGCAAATGCTAGGGTCCTGAGATTAGCATGTGCTTTAAGGAACAGCAAGAAGGTCAATATGGTTGGAGCACAGGGATTGAGGGAGAGCGTAGAAGGATTGAAGGCAGAGAGTGAGGCACAGGTAGGATCACAAAGTCCTTATAGACTTTGGATTTTATTCCAAGGTTGTTGGGAAGGCCCTGGATGTTTTGAGCTGAGGCTGAAATGAACAAATTTGCTTTTTAAAAGTTCTGTGGAGAATAGGTTGTATAGGGATAAGAGAGTCTGTTTCTGAAGATTCCTTTATGCTTCTATATGGGTAAATACAAGCATTAAAAAATTTTGTACAGGGATGAAACTGATGGTTGACAGAGGGAGAAGTGTAGAAGGATGGACAAAACAGGTGAAGGGGAGTGGGAGGTACAGGCTTCCACTTATAGAATGAATAAGTCACAGGATTAAAAGGTGCAGGACAGGGAATGTAATCAATACTATAACAAGGTTTTATGGTGACAGATGGCAGCTACACTTGTGGTGAGCATAGGATAACCTAAGAGAAGTTGAATCACTATGTTGTACACCTGAAACTAACATTGTCTGTAACGTTGTATGTCAACTACACTCAAATTTTAAACAAGTAAAAAAATTAAAAATTTAATATCATACAATAATATATTAACATTTTAGAAGGGGTATAGAATTCCATGAATATTTTCTTTTAAAGATTTTATTTATTTATTTGAGAGAGCAAGAGAGAGAGAGAGAACACAAGCAGGGGAGAGGGGTAGAGGGAGAGGGAGAAGCAGACTCCTCGCTGAGCAGGGAGCCCCATGTGGGACTTGATCGCAGGACCCTGGGATCATGACCTGAGCCAAAGGCAGATGCTTAACCAACTGAGCCACCCAAGTGCCCCGAAATTGATGAGTTTTAACATATGAGTTGATTCATGAAGTCACGACTATAGTCAGGATGGACAACCAGGATAAACTGTCTCCTGTTTTACCTTTATCATTACAACTTCCTCCCACCTCTAACCATCCAGCAGATAGATCTGTTCTTCATTACCATAGTTTTATATTTTGAGCAGTATTGTATAAGTGAAATCATATAAGGTGTAACCTTTTGAAGTGGGCTTCTATCTCTGAGATCATCCAGGTTATTGCATGTTTCAACAGTTCCTTTTTCTTTGCTGACTAGTATTCCACCGAAAGGATATGCTGTGATTTGTTTATCCGTTGACTGGTTATAAGACATTTGGGTTGCTTCCAGTTTTTGGTGATTATGAGTAAAGGTTCTATATGCATTCTTGTACAGGTTTTTATGTGAACATGAGTTTATATTTCTTGAGGGTAAATACCCAGTGCTGGGGTTGCTGAGTCATATGGTTTGTGTATGCTCTACTTTGTAGAAACTGACAAACTGTCTTTCAGAGTGTTCGTACAATTGTGCATCCCTACTAGCAATGATTGCGAGTTCTAGATGTTCCATATTTTTGCCAGCACCTTGTATTGTCAGTATATTTCATTTTAGCCTTTCTAAAGAATGTGTAGTGGCATATAATCATAGTTTTAATTTGTATTTCCTGAATAACTAATAATGTTGAACAACTTTTCCTATATAAATATAGGAAAGTTAACATCCTTATATCCTTTTGTCGAATTGTCTTTTGCTCTCTTGTTGTCTTTGCTCATTTATTAATTGGGTTGTTATCATATGAGTTTTGAGAATTCTTTATATATTCTGGATAAAAGCCCTTTGTTGGATATGTGACTTGTAAATATTTTCTTCCATACTTTGATTTGATTTTTAGTTCTCTTTACAGTAAGTAACATTTACAGAAAGAAAGTTTTTAAGTTTGATTAAATTAATAATTCTTTTCTTTTACAGGTTATGTTTTTAGACTCATGTCTGAGAACTCTGCCTAACCCTTAGATCACTACTGGTTTCTTCTAAAAATTTTATAATATTGTGTTTTACATTTAGATCTATAATCCTTTTATCATGTCATATTTTTTTACATATATTTTCCTTTATTCTTTTAAAAACAGCTTTATTGAGGTATAATTGTTATACCAAAAGTTGGACATATTTAATGTACACAGTTTGAAGAGTTTGGAGCTATGTATACATTTTTGAAAGCATCACCACAGTTAAGGTAATATATCCCTCTGAAAGTTTCCTCCTATCCCCTACCTTTTTTTTTTTTTTTTTTTTTTTTGTGGCAAGAACACTTAACATGAGGTCTTCCTTCTTGGCAAATTTTTAAGGGTACAATACTGAATTATTAACTATAGACAATATGCTATACAGCAGATCTCTTGAACTTATTCATCTTTCATAACTGAAACTTCACACCCGTTGAACAACTCCCTACTTCTCCTTGCCCCCAGTCCCTGGCAACCACTGTTCTCTGTTTCCATCAGTTTGACTATTTTAATTATATAACTGGAATCATGCAGTGTTTGTCTTTTTGTGATTGGGTTATTTTACTTAGTATAACATTTTCCAGGTTCATCTGTGTTGTCACAGATGGCAGGATTTTCTTATTTTTAAAGTCTGAATAATATCCCATTTTATATCTTTACCACATTTTCTTTATCCAGTCATCCACCAGTGAACATTTATGTTGTTTCCATATCTTGGCTCTTGTGAATAATGTCGAAGTAAACATGGGAATGCAGGTATCTCTTTGAGATCCTGATTTCAGTTCTGAGAACTACAACACATTAATGAAAGAAATTAAAGAAGAGACAAATAAATGGAAAGACATCCTGTGTTCATACATTGAGAGATTGAATATTGTTAAAATGCCCATACTACCCAAAGTGATCTACACATTCAGTTCTATCCCCAGCAAAATGCCAATGGCATTTTTTTTTTATAAAAGTAGAAAACAACAATCCTAAAATATATGTGGAAGCACAAAAGACCCCAGATAGTTAGAGCTGTCTTGAGAAAGAAGAATAAAGCTGGAGGCGTCGCAGTTCCTGGTTTCAAAATATGTTACAAAGCTATAGTGATTGAAACAGTATGTTTACTCATACAGCGACAGAGACATATAGACCAATAGAACAGAACAGAGAGTTCAGAAAAAACCTGCATATATAGACAACTGATTTTTGGTGAGAATGCCAAGAATATACAACGGGGAAAAGATAGTAGACAGTGTCTTCAACAAATGGTGCTGGGAAAACTTGATATGCATACGCAGAAGAATGAAATTGGGCGCTTATATTACCTCATACACAAAAATCACCTCAATGGATGAAAGCCTTGAGTGTGACATTTATAACTGTAAAACTCCTTAAAGAAAACGGGGTACAAGCTTATTACTATTGACTTCAACCATGATTTCTTGGATCTGACACCAAAAGCACATCAAACAAAGCTAACATAGACAAGCGGGACTCTGTCACACTGAAAGCTTCTGCACAGCAAAGGAGGGAGTCAACAGAATGAAAAGGCAACCTACTGAGTGGGAGAGAGTTTTGCAAGTCATTTATCTGATAAGGAGTCAATAGCCAGAATATATAAATGACTTCTAGAACTCAGTAGCAAAAAACCAGTAACCTCATTACTTACTAGACATTTCTTCAAAAAAGACATAAAATAGGTGACAGGCATATTAAAAGTCTCAGTGTCACTAATCATCAGGGAAATGCAAATCAAAACCACAACGAAGTACCACCTCATACTTGTTAGGATGGCTATTTTGAAAAAAAAAAAAAAAAAGAAAAGGTAAGAAGCGTTGGCACAGATGTGGAGAGATTGGAATCCTTGTACACTGTTGGTGGGATTGTTATAATAGCACAGCCACAGTGGAAGACAGTGTGGAAGTTCCTCAAAAAATTAAAAATAAAACTACCCTATGATCCAGCAATCCCACTTTTGGTTACAATCCCAAAGAATTTAAATCAGGATCTCAAAAGAGATATAATCCATTTTGAGTTGACTTTTGTGTAACATGTAAAGCTTATATTGCAGTTCATTATTTTTACGTAGAGATGTTCAGTAGTTCACTACTAGTTGTTAAAAACATGATTGACTTGGAATAAGAATTCCCATCTGAGGGAATTATATGCTGGAGAGGCCCCACAGAGCTCGTGTCCTCACATCTGTGCCCTATAAGAGCGTTAGCTTCTATTCACCAAGGTGGTTGTGACAATTCAGGCTCAGCTAGATAAGCAATGACAACAAAAGAAGGTGGCAGCAGTGACCATAAGAGTCATGTGTTCTTTCTCTCATTTTCTTACCTCCTCATCTCTCTGCATCAAAGTAAAAGGCTTTGAAAAGGAATGGGGGAGAAGTGGTCCCAGAGGTATAACATAATTCCTCTGCTCCAAGGTCATGAATGGGCAGGAGAGGTAAACAGACAAATCCTGTCTTTTTTGCTTGAGACTCTCCAGGTAGCAGATGCAGCTCTTCTGGTTTGCCCAGAACTGAGGGGTTGTCTGGGGACAGGCTCTCAGGGCTAAATCTGGGCAATTCCAGGCAAACTGGGATGGCTGGCTTTACAACCACCAGGTCTCAAGAATGGGTTGTAGTAGGGGACAGGGAAAGTTGTGAGTGAAATTTGAGTTGGAGCTTTAAAATAGTCAGTTTTTAAATTGTGAAATACAACATATATTAAAAACTGTATAAACCATAATGCACAACTTAAAAAAATCATAAAATGAACCCCCATGTACCCAGGACCCGTGGTAAGTAGACCATTATATGTATCTTAGAAGCTCCCTGTATGTCCCTCACTGTGGCGTTCTCCTTGCTGTACCAGAGGTAATCACTATCCTGATTTTTATCAGTGCTTGATTTTACTTATAGTCTAGCCACCTATGTATATATTCTGAAAATGTTATATTTGCTTCATTTTGAATTTCATATAGTTGAATAATACCATATGTAATCATCTATGACTTATCTCTTTGGCTCAGATTATATTTTTGAGATTTGTTTCAAATTTGACTCTATGAATATTTGTTATTTTTCTGAAGGGTGTTTGGTTGTTTCCAGCTTTTGCTTTTACAAACAGTGCTGCTCCGTACATTCTTGTGCATACCTGTTTTCTGGCGCAAATGTACTTTATCATATATATTTAGAATTGAAGTTGCTGCATCATAGGGTTTGTACTTAATAGACTTTACTGGATCGTTCTGAACCTTTTCTCAGTATGGTTGACTAATTTGCATTCCCACCCACAGCATATGACAGTTCCCATTGCATTACATTCTCACCAATATTTGATATTCTGGCCTTTTAATTTTTGTCAGTCTGGTGAGAAATGGTATCCCACTATGATTTCAATTTGCATTTCCCAAATTAATAATGAATTTGATAATTTTAATATAATTTCTTACTAAAGTTTAATATACTGTATTTTCTATCTTCTGGAATAGTTGCCTGGGGTTTTTATTGTTGTTATACTAGGTTTTTTAAATTGACTTATGGGAGTTCTTTACATATGTACACACACACACACACACACACACACACACACACACACATAGAGTTGACCCTTGACCAAGTGGAGGATATGGGCACTACCCCCCCAACACAGTTGAAAATCTGTGTTGAACTTTTGACCTCCCTAAATCTTAACTATCGTAGTTCTCATCCTTTGTTGGTTATATTAGTTGCAAAGATTTGTGATGTGGCTTGGGTGTGGCTTGTGCTTTCCCATTTTTCATTGCTGTCTTTTAATGATGGACGAAACTTGCTAAGTCTTGTTACAAAAAACACTTTCATACTCTAAGATCATAAAGATAGGTTCTATCTTAGAAAAATTTTAAACATTTTTTGTTTTGCATTGAGTTTTCTTTTAATTCACCTGGAAATGATTTATTTTATATGTGTATGATGTAAGGTAGAGATATGATTTAATTTTTCTAGATATGCAATTAATATATATTAATATTTTCTACATATAATAAACTAACATAATACACATTGAGGAATAATTGACAAATATAATTGTATATATTTGAAGTATACAACATGATGATTTGATATACATATACACTGCGGAATGATTGCCATGATCAAGATAATTAATACATCCATCACCTCGAGTAGTCGGCCCTTCCTTCCTTCCTTCCTCCCTCCCTCCCTCCCTCCCTCCCTCTCTCCCTCTCTCCCTCTCTCCCTCCCTCTCTCCCTCCTTCCCTGCCTCCCTCCCTCCCCTTCTTTCCTTGCTTCTCCCTCCCATCTCCCTCCTTTCCTCCTTCTCTTCTCTTCTCTTTTCTCTTCTCTTCTCTCTCTCTTTTTTCGTTCATTCTTTCTATGATAATGCTTAAGATCTATTCTCAGCAGCTTTCAAGTACACAATATTATATTCATAGCAAAGACTATAATACTGTGCTGTACATTCGATCCTCAGAACATATTCTTTTGGGATTGAATTTAATGTTTTTGAAATTTTCTAGAACCCCAAGGTAAAGCCATCCAAGTATGGTGATTTTTTGGTGGTTTGCGTACTTTTAAAGCAATGATTTGCTTTTCGTGAATGGTTATATGTTGTCTTTGGTGTGTGGATTCTTTCACCTAGTATAACTTTTTTGAGATGTATACAAGTTGTAACATGTATCAGTAGTTTGTTTCTCTTTATTACTAATAGCAATTAAGTTATTTGATTTTTGGGTTTTAAAGCACTTTTTATATTCTAGATATAAATTTTTTATCAGATAAGAGATTAACAAATATTTTTTCAGTATTCTTCATGTTGTCCTGTATATACAAGTCATTGCCATGTCTTTCAGCCTGAGACACTTCTTGTAGGATTTCTTATGAGGCGGATCAGCTAGCAGAAAATTGTTTCTGTTTTTAATCTGTATTGAAATGTATTGATTTTGCTTTCATTTTTGAAATAATAGTTTTCCTGAGTGTAGAATTATTGCTTGACAGTTTGTTTGTTTTCCTAGTACTTTAAATATTCCTTCTACTGCCATCTGGTCTCCATTATTTATGAAGAGAAGTCACCTGCTAATCACATGTGTTTTCCTGCACATAATGACTCACTTTTATCTTGCTGCTTTTACTATTTTCCTCTTTTTTTGAATTTCAGCAGTGTAATATGTTTTATCTAGGTATGGATCTCTTTGTATTTGTCCTTCTTAGAATTCATGGAACTTTATGGATCTGTAGAAAAATATTTTTCAACAAATTATGCTTTTAATAACTGTTTTTGGCCATTACTCCTTTTTATTAAAAGATTTTATTTATTTATTTGATAGAGAGAGTGCATGAGAGTGCACAAGCAGGGGGAGTGGCAGAGGGAGAGGGAAGAGCAGGCTCCCTGCTGGGCTCAATGCTGGACTTGATCTCCGGACCCTGGGACCACAACCTGAGCTAAACCAACTGAGTCACCCAGGCGCCCCGGCCATTAATTTTTCAAGTATTTTTTGAAATATTTTTCTGTCTCCTTTTGGGATTTCTCTTTTACGTATGTTGGCATGTTTGATGGTATCTCCTAAGTCTTGGTTCATTTTTTTCAATCTTACTTTTTCTCTCTTTCCCAAATTGGATTATTTTCATTGATGTAGCATTTAGTTTCCCAATTCTTTTGCCATTTTAAATTTGCTGTTGTGTCCATCTAGTAAAATTCTCATTTCAGTTATTGTGCTTTTTACCTGTATATTCCATTGGGTCCATTTTGTAGTTTTTGAGTTCTCTATTGAAATTCCTTATTTGTTGACTCTTGTCATAGTATTATTCCTTTAATTCTTGCATATAGTATTCTTTAATTTTTTGAGTATATTTGTGATCACCACCTTGAATTTTTTAAAGATATATTTATTTATTTTAGAGAGAGAGCATCCAGGGTGAGGGACAGAGGGAGAGAGAGAAAATCTCAACCAGATTCCCTGCAGAGTGGGGAGTCCCACTAGGGTCTCAGTCTCACGACCCTGAGATCATGACCTGAGCCAAAATCAAGAGTCAGACATTTAACTGACTGAGCCATCCCCCACCCACTTTTAAATTTTTTTCTGCTAAATCCAACATCAGTGTTGGTTCTACTGATTGCCCTTTTCTTCCTTTGTATGAAGTCACAGTGTTTTTCATTTTGTTTTGTTTTTTGGTGTGCTTCATTTTTTGTTGTTGTTATAATTAAAACTGGATATTGTAGCAACTCTTGATTTTTTTTTTTTCCCTAATAGCTTTGTATTGTTCTTAGTAACTAATTTGGACTTAACTTGTGTACCTCTTTTCCCCTGTGGTGTATGGCTGCTGCCGTTTCTGCTTAGTTTGTGTTATTATTAATATTTTAAAAAATATTTTGTTTATTGGAGAGAGAGCGAGCAAGAGTGGGGGCAGGGGCAGAGGGAGAGGCAGACTCCCTGCTGAGCAGGGAGCCTGATGCTGTACTCGATCCCAGGACCCCGGGATCATGACCTGAGCTAAAGGCAGACACCTAACTGACTGAGCCACCCAGGTGCCCCATTATTACTATTTTTTTTGTGGTGTTAAGTTTATTGCTTTACTTTGATTTTTAGAAAAGAGCAGTCTAATTGAGATATAAGTCACATACCATACAATTCACCCATTTGAAGTGTACAAGTAAATAATTTTTAGTATATTCACACAGTTGTACAACTGTGACCACTGTCAATTTTTAGGACATTTTCATCACCTTTAAAAGAAACCCTGTATGTATCATCAGTCATACCCCATTTTCCCCCAAATTTCCCTGTTCCCTGCCCCTCAACAACCACTAATCTTTCTGTCTCTATAGATTGGCCTGTTCTGGAGAGTTCATATAAATGATATGGTCCTTTGTGATTGGCTTCTTTCACTTAGCATAAGGGTTTCAAGGCTCACCCATACTGTAGCATATATTGGTAATTAGTTCTTTTTCATTGCCAAATAACATTCCATTGTGTGAATATAACACGTTTTATTTATCCATTCATCAGTAGGTAGACATTAGGGTTGTTTCTACTTTTTGGCTGTTATGAACAGTGTTGCTATGAACATTTGCATATAAGTTTTTGTGTGTATAGTAGTTCCCATTTATCTGCAGGGGATATGTCCCAAGACCCCCAGTGGATGCCTAAAGCTGCTGATAGTACTTAACCCTATATATACTGTTTTTTCCTATACTATGTAACTGTGATGAAGTGTAATTTATTGGTTAGGCACAGTAAGAGGTTAATAACAATAACCAATAATAAAATCAAGTAATTACAACAATATAGTGTAATAAAAGTTATGTGAATGTGATCTTTCTCTGTGCCTTGTTGTACTGTCCTCACCTCTCTTCTTCTAGTGATGATGTAAGATGAGAAAAGGCCTGAGTAATGAGATGCAGTGAGGTGAATGATGTGGGCATTGTGATGTAGCTTTGGGTTACTGCTGGCCTTCTGACGATACATTAGCAGGGAGATCATCCGCTTCCAGACCGTGACTGATCACATAGAACTGAAACTGCAGAAAGAGGAACCCTGGATGGAGCGGGGGCTACTCTACTTATGTTTTCATTTTTCCTGGGCATATACCTAGAAGTGGAATTTCTAGGATATATGATAATTCTGTGTTTAACTTTTTGAGAAATTGCCAGACTGTTCTCCAAAGCAGCTGCCCCACTTACAAGTCTCCCAGCAGTCTATGAAGATTCTTGTTTTTTTCAAATTTTTTCCAACACTTGTCATTATCTCTCTTTTTAATTATAATCATCCTAGTGGGTAGTTTGTGCTTTTCTTATTTTAGAGCCTGACTTCGTAGAGGTCACCCCTGTGTTTATGTAACTTGATGACAAGTCAGTGATTTGGGCAGAGATTCTGCTCACACACCTCAAATGTGTAAGTCATCCACCCTCTGCTGATCTGGTTGGAGATGGTGGGTTCATTTTAAGTTCAGCCAGTTGTCAAGTCTGTCTTGGCTTTTATTTTAAGCTTGGCTCTTTTGGAGTTCCCCTGCACATGTACATATTTTCAAAGAGATCCAGGATGGGGGGAGAGCACATACAGCCCCCTTGTGGGTCTCTCATTTCCAGGATCTCCCCACGAAATTTCTGGTGGTCTGTCACTTACCCTCATCAGAACAAATATCCAGGCTACAGATCTGTAAGTTTTCTTTGTTTTCTACCAAGTCAGATACTTTTACTGTCAATGTGTCAGGCAAGGTTTTCGTCTTTTACCCCAAATCAAATCCTTTTCCTGGGGCAGCACACGGGCTGGTATTCATGCCCAGCCCCATGCTGGTAAAACTTTCAGTCTTACTAAGTGAGGGGGGAGTGGTGGTGAGAGCAGTCCCAGCTGCAGAAGCCTCAGACGGACATGTCCTTATCCACATTTCTCGTGGTATTTCATCAATAAACATGTCTTCATTTGTTGTTTGCTTTTAGTCCATTTCCAAAGTCCTGCTGCAGCTGATTTAGACAATGTTGCCGTTTTATACTTGTTTCTTTGAGGGTAGAATTTGCTGAACTTTTGACATGTTGAGAGCAGAGAGTCCTGCCACCATAACTTTTTAAAGATTGATTCTACTGCTTACTTCTACCTTATCAGATAGGCTACTTTTCTCATTAGTATGAGACTTAAGTCTAATGTAAGCTTTCCCTTTGAGTACTGCCTTAATTGTATCCTTCATGTTTTGATTTGGAACTTGTATTAATTATCATTCAGTATAAACAGATTCTAATACCCATTATCATTTTTTGACTTCCTCATGGTTTAGAAATGTTTTATGCTTTCTTTCTGAGATATCTTCCCGTTATTGATTTCTAAATTCATTCCTCTGTTGGGGAAGTATGTGGTCAAATGTTGGCTCTTTCCACACATACTTAAAAGTAAAGGTGGGGCTCCTGGGTGGCTCAGTTTGTTAAGTCCTGGGATCGAGCCCCGCATCGGGCTCCCTGCTCAGTGGGGAGCCTGCTTCTCCCTCTCCCTGTGCCTGCTGCTCCCCTCGCTTGTGCTCTCTCTCACTCTGTCAAATAAAATCTTGTAAAGGTTTATTCTCCAATTTTTTTTTAAAGACTTTATTTTATTTTATTCGACAGAGAGAGAGACAGCCAGCGAGAGAGGGAACACAAGCAGGGGGAGTGGGAGAGGAAGAAGCAGGCTCATAGAGGAGGAGCCTGATGTGGGGCTCGATCCCATAACGCCGGGATCACGCCCTGAGCCGAAGGCAGACGCTTAACCGCTGTGCCACCTAGGCGCCCCTTATTCTCTAAATGTTGAGTGTGATATTCCATATATGTTCATCATCAGACTTGTCATTGATACTTTTAAGTTCCTTTTAGCCTTCTTGATTATATTTTGCTTGTTTGATCAAAAAGAGAGGAGTGTGTGAAAATCCCCCACTGTGATTTCCCCCTGGTACTTCTGTCCGTTTGTTGTGTCTGCTGTAAGGCACAAGAAAACCGAATGTTGTTTTATTATGTAGCAACCATTTCTAATTGTGGTTTTGTATTTTGTCTGAAAACCTATTTTGTGTGCTACGAGGGTAGTAGCTACATCATTTTTTTGTTGTTATTGTTACTATGTGCCTGGTATATTATTATCTGTTTTGTATTTGTCTGATTATTATGTTTTTTCTTTCCTACATTCTTTTGGATTTTTACCCCATTGTGTCTGCTCCCTCTTTACTGTTTTGAATTTATCTACTCCATGTGTATTCTTTTAGTAGTTCCCCTATCTATTTTAAGTATGCATCATACTTAGTCTAAAATTGATGAATACTGTTACTATTCTGAATAATAGATCATTTTGCTCCTAACTTACACGCTTTTACATCTCCCATGGCCACGCACATCCCTAGAATCCAGTAAATCCAGAATTTAAATTCTGTGTTCTTATTCTGAAGACTTTTGAAGGGTATGTGAGATTTGTAGTATTCTCACTTATTTTTAGTGGTTTCCGCGCTAAATAGCAATGCTGAGCTTGAAAAGAGGGTGAGGAGAAACCCGGTCTAGTTTGCCTACTGGTAACACTTAGCTACAAAGGAAAACAGTATCACTCTGTTTAATTCTTTTGTGTTTATTCACCTGCCTTTCTCATTGGGTTCCTTTCCTTTCCTTCATCTGTTGCTTTTTACTCTTTCCTGTGGGAACTCTCTTTACTCTTGATTTTGTTATGATTATAACTTCATATTACAGGACTCCTAAGAGGTGTTCTATAAAATACTCCAGCTTTCTTGAGATCTGAAACCCCTTTCAAAGTGCTGGTTACACAGCATGGATACTGCTTCTAGTGTTATGATGATGACAACAATGAGACTTACAATTCTGGTTTCACCTTTCTTCTGAAATGTCCCACATGCCACTTACTTCAAGTTAGTTGAACTATCTAGGTCTCCTTAACAGAATGACGCATGAACGTGATGTCGAAATGCACATTTAAAGTAAACAGATTTGATTTCCGACCTAGTGCCCCCTCTTCTTGCAGCAGCATTTAGTATTGATTATAGTTCTCATCTATATCTGAGCATGCCCTGCCTTTCTAGCTCATGGGCTGTCCCAGCTCTTGAATTCTTCCTCCAGATGTTCCAACAAAAAACACAATTTGAGGCATTGATGCCGAATATCAAAACTATACCCACTCCAGCTGTCATGAAAAAGCCTCTGTCCAGCTGCCACTAACTCTGCCTTTAAATGCTAGTCAGGGCATGTGAGATCGAAGTAGGTGGCAGGGTGCTGGGAGTCATCGGGATAAGTTAAAGCATCTCATTGATACTCATCAAGGATGAAAAGTGAGATGGAGTTTTACATACAAATGAGAAACAACCTTAGAAAAACAAGCCGTGCTTCTGAGCCAGCTTTTGAAATTAATACGCAAAATAAGATGGTAGGGGCAAAAAAAACTTTTCGGAAATTCGCTTTAGAATTTTTGAATTTATCAAAACACGAAGAGGTAAAAGCTGTGCCCATTCTGTTACTAAGTCAAAGCTCAAGGGATCATAGTTCAGGCTGGTTTGGAAAGTATGGTCTGAAATTGGAGGAGACGTGATCACCATCACCACTTTCTCTTCTTTTCCTCCTCCCTCCCACTTACGTTCCTGTAAATGCCCTTAGCCAAAAATAACTTTGTGCTGATTGGATCTGCTTACTGAAAACGGAGAGTGGCGCGTCTTGTGATTCAAGACTAGATACACATCTTTGTGGCCAGGGGTATTGCTGGAAACTTACCTGTGCTTTTAGAAACCCTGGCGTCATCAGCAATAATGGTAGTAATAGCATATGTGTATATAGTGCTTACACTGTGTAAGGTATAGTATTAAGTATTTTACACATATTAACTGTTTTTATACTTGGCAAACTCTATTACTGATGAGGAAACCAGGTGATAGTGATCTTGGGTTACTTGCCAGTAGTTGAGAGCAGATCTAGGCTTTGAACGAGATGATCTGGCATTCTGAGTTCAGCCTCTTGCCCTCTCTTCCACACTAACGAGTAGATGGCGTTGTAGTCTAGCCTTCACTGAGAATTTGACAGTGTTGGATGGTCCACTACCCCAAATTACACTCTCGTGGCTCCATCCCACACTGTGGAGCCCTGCCTTACCCACGCCCATCTTCTCAGGGCTTGAATTCTAGCAGTGCTTTCTCCACTCCCTAAGTTTGGTGGATTAGAATGTATTTGAATAGTCCTTTGTTGTTGTTGCTCTTTAACTGTCCCATGGACCCGTTTTCTCTTCTGGCTTACAGTAAAACGTTTGGAAGCTAGAGACTGTGTCTTACACCTTTATATTGTTACCAATCTTTAGTGCAGTTCTCTAGACCTATTGCCTAGAAACTATCTCTGTTATATTTGTAGATAAATGAAATGAATAATTGGAAACAAGGATTGAAAAATTGTATGAATATCTGGGAGAGAAAATTCCAGCCTAAAAGTAGGGTAGGGATGGAAAAAACAAACAAACAAAAAATTGAAAAATTTTGTTTATTTTAAAAAAGTAAAGAAAGAACCTATCAATTTCCATGTGGAAGGATTTCAGATCAGAAAAATAGTAGGATGAATTAATCTGACAGTCACAATTCTTTCTTATTGAGAGAGGGACAAAGCTGGCCTTGGAGATTCCTCTGTGATTTTATTTTCTCATGTATATGTTGTACCCACATATCTACTCATTCCTTCAAGACAGCCATTTTTCTTGTACTCAGGAAGACCAGCCTGACAATAATATTGCTGTGATAAAGAGTCACCAGGAAGATGAATAAAAGGATCTGTAAGGGAATGGCCCCATTCTAAGGTCAGAGCCACAAGGAAAATCCAAAACTCTTGGAAACAGCAATGAAATTAGGCACTTTGCTAAATCGTCCCATTAACCCCTTGGTTCACAGAAAATTCCTCCAGAGATCTTGAAGTTTTCTGGCAGAGTGGGTATCCTGGCCACATTAGCAGACAATTGATTCTTTAAAAAAGATTTATTTATTCATCTGAAGCGGGGGGGTGAGGGGCGGAGGGAGAGAGGGTCATTAAGCAGACTCTGCACTGAGTGCAGAGCCCGACATGGGGGCTCAATCTCATGACCCTGAGATCACGACCTGAGCTGAAACCAAGAGCCAGATGCTTAATTGACTGAACCACCCAGGCACCCCTGTATTGATATTTCTATCATTACATTAGAATAGAGTAAGGGGAAGTGTGTTTTAATTAGACAGATGAAAATTTTGAAAACACTTGAAAGGTCCAAGTGAAGCTTAGAGAAATGATGTTTCATCTGGTCAAACATTACATTATGAGATTTTTGCAGAGACTATCTGTGGTTTTCAACTGGATGCACATATTTGTGCCATTAATTTTAATAGTATACTTTAAATAAATCAACTGAATGATCTGTTTTTGTATTTTAATCTAATATTCTTTCATAAATCATATTTATAGGCAGTATTAAAGAGTTTGCTTTTTTCTCTAATAATGTTTTGTGTTTTTCTCTCTCCAGACTTCCCATTAGATTTTACTGTATTACTCTCTAAACTATTTCTGAAATAAGCAATTTTAAGGAAGTCCTGCTCCCACCACGATCTTCTGGAAGACTGTTGTTCCAAGATAACCACAATTAATTCACTAATTTCCTTCAGAGTCTAATTAGCAGCTGTTATCATATTAATCTGAAATTACTTGGAAAGAGTTCATAGAATAGTTTTAACAAACATGAACTTTCAGCCAAGTAAAATTTTGCTTTGAGTATTTTTAATCCACTTATCATGTTAAGGTTCTAATTGCACCTCCTACATAGTTGCTTATAATGGCTCAAAAATCTAACTCAAAGTTCTGTTGTTGTTGTTGTTTATGGAACAGTTTGTGAAAAAAGAAATTTAAAACCATTCACTTCAGCCCTAACCAGTGAACGAGTGTGTTTTCTCCCCTTTGGCAGTTCTCTGTGGATCTGCATGTGGGTGCCTGAGGCTGTCCTTGATCCATGGGCTTTAAGGTCATTTGCACAATTCTCCTTCCTCTGCCTCTATGCACACCGCATGATTCTCTGATTATGTTTGACTTCCTGAATGGATTATCAAAGAGAATGTCTGCATCCATGCGCGACACTGCAAATCGTGGTCCACTTTTTCTCATTGGCATTTTGGTGGCTGCAGCAGGGTTTAACGAACCTGGTTAACATGAGAGAAGAGTATTAGTTCCTTAAAGAATGGTGAACTTTGGGTACACTAACAAAATAACAATTTTAGACTTTAAAATCCAGACTGCACCAAGGAAAGGCCACTCTGGCGAGGTCTCCCTAAGGCACTAGATCATCGCACCAGGTGGCATCTTCTGCTAAAGCTCTAAATCCAAATGGGTCTGATTGCTCTGAAGTGCTACCTGTGACAGTGGAGGATCGGCTTCCTTGAACACCGGGGGGAGGGGGGGTCTTCATTGATTCTCTTCCTAGCCAGCCAGATCATGGGGAGGAAAGGGTTTTCTTGCTTGGCAGCTCCCTTCCTGGGAAAACCAGAGTAGAATTCTATCTTCGTCCAACTTCATGGAATAATTCCATTCTTCTCTGCATGACTTAGCTTTTCCTATTCTTTTTTTCCCAATCTTATTTTCAGAGGTGAGCCACACATACTGTCTACATTTTAACTCTGCAAATGCTGCTAAGTATTACCAAGTACTACTTTAATAGTTATATCGCAAAAGAGAGCGGTGAATTCCTCTTGTACTTTGTTATATACAGAATAGCATATATAAAGTTTTTACTTCAGCAAACACTGATCACTCATTAGTTGTTCACCATGCCTAAATACAGATCCTTTCTTCATGGAATCACATGAATAAATTCCTTTCCTTCTATTTCTTTTAATACCTCATAGACCAGTTCCTCGCTTGGGTCATGGACTATTGACTATGCAGAACTCATAGTGTTTCTTACAGGCCTTTAATGCTACGTGGGTATAGTTCTAAGAACTTTGACCTGGGAACCAGGAGATACATGTCATGAATAAATGTGAGTGTGAACAGGTCAGTCATCTACCCAGACCTCAGTTTTTGAACATGAAGGAATGGGGATAGGCTAGAATGTTTTCAGGAGCTCTTGCTGTACCAAAGGAGGATTGCTTTGGCATTCTTACAGCCCCCACCTCCACCCAAAGTCTCCAAAGGCTCTTTACTCTTTAAAGAAGAAACTTGAGGAGCTTAGATCTTTATATTCTTTATATTCTGGGAAAGGCTAATTTAAAATACTTTCTTCCTATTTGATCTAATTTTACTCATATTTCTACACACGTGGCTTACATTATTGGCTTTTCCCTTTTTGCTCTTGTTGCTCTTCCTATCTCTTGCTTCTTCTGTGCTTAATTGAGTCTTATGCTTCCTACGGTGTCTAAATCAGCCTGTGTACCCATGACACCATCTCTGATCCTCTTCCAGTACCCACTGATTTGCCTTCCTTGAGCTCCCGTTTGGCCTGCATGTGTTCCTGGAAAGTGTTGTTTTCTGCACAATAATGTACTGAAAAGACCAGAACTCCTAGGGAAAATGGGTTTGGGGCAGATCATTAGAAATCTCTGCAAATTTGTGACCACAGCACTAATGAAAACAAACATAATCATAAAAAATTTTAGTATAGTTTCAAAAGACCTGTTCCATTTCTGAAAAATGAGAAATGCTGCAGTAAATGTAGGACTTTATGTAAAAACAAAACAAAAGGTACTTTGATGGAGGGAGAGTGGGGCAAGATATGAGGCAAGGGCAAGGCTGCTGAGTTGAGACAAGAGCAAAATGTACAAGAGCTGGAAGAATCTACAAACAAGGTCTTCTAAGACAAAGTACTTGACTATGGAGTCAAGAGGAAGGACCTGGGGCACAGGTACAGCAGCTTGCTTTTACCCTTTTTACTGAGCTTTGTTAGTGTTGTGTGAATTCCTCCACGAATACTTGGCTGGCACAGATCATTAATGGGCTAAAAAAGAAAAAGATGTATAAATCACTGCAAACGTTATGCTATCCTGATACCATTCTCTCATTTATCAATCCCATATTAGGTAATTTGCATTATGGTAACAGACATTGTGCTAACACACACTATTCCCTTCTTTTGTCTCAGGTATTTTGTGTGTCACCAGATATTTTAATTTATTTTAATAGTAATGAAAAAGGACTCAGACCTATGAAGAACTTCACTGGGTGCTAAGCTTGCTCATCTGTTTTCTGTACAAACTGTTTCTGAACACAATGACTTTCAGGATAGAAATCTCTTTTCCTGTCTTCTAAATTCCTTGAAGAGCACCATGGCTGAGAACTGTTTGGTTTCCTTCACGTACTGTGTTTTGACCCAGAAATCGCTGAGTATCTTCTTGATTAATGACTGATTGCCCAAAACACACACACTAGTATAATTAGAAGTAAATATTTAAACCTTATTTCTCCAACACATTTGTCTTTAAACCGTCATTTGAAATATTTCTCTCACTGGTCACAGATAAAATGATGGAAGTAAGTGAGCAAGGTTTATATTCAGTAAATTGTGGATGGAAAAGCTGTGCAATTATCTGTATATTATGGCTTGTTGAATTTGTTATTGTTCTGATTAGAAATGAAATGCAGCTCCAAAGGAAGACAACCCACAGTATACCAGCATCTCTTCTGCCATTGTGGGCCTGTAGACAGAAATATTCTAAGCATGTCCACAGTCCTACCCTAAGAAAATTAAAAGTGTTTATCACAAGGGAATGGAGTAGCAGCTATTAAGAACAGAATGTGTCTATTCCACATACGCGTGCGAGATCAAGCATGCTGCCAGTGCTTAACAGGCATATGGTGTCTGAGGGGGCAACTCTTCAATGAATGTGTGAATACGCCATCACGCATTTTGCACACGGAGTAAAAGCCTTTGGGTAAAGGTTCTGTGTTGCCAGTGAACATGTTGTTAAAACTGCGTTACTCTGCAAATAATCAGAATAAGAAAATATGTTTTCTCTCTCCTCTTTCTAACAGAATGCCAGCAAAGTGGTCCCTAGGGTCTCCACGAGCTATGTGGAAGTCAATATATTCCAAATTGAGAGAAAGGAGAAAACAGAGCATACCCTTTTTGAATCTGGGGATTTTTTTGGTGTTCCTGAGAAGCCACTTTGGCAGAAGAGAATTTGATGTCAGGGCAGCTGAAATTATTAGCTTGTCTCTCTGGGAAAGGGATATTGCTGTAGGAAATAGACGAAAGTTACTCTATGAGGCACATGCTGCCCCGGAGCCACCGTTGGTGAGCAGGGATACTAATAAAATAGGACACCTTCTTTTTAAAGTGGGTCTCATGGTAAAGGAGAATGACTGAAGAGAGGTGTAATTCCAGGAACAGTTGGAGTCATCGAGCATGGAACCCCAGAGTTCCAAATAGTTACTTGGTTATACTGTGGCAATTAGCAACCAGCAGCCAACATCTTTTATCTGCTAGATGTGACTAAAAAAAATTTGACACTAATTATGGCAAATGACAAATATACTGAAAGTTAGAGTCCAGGGTTGAATGCTTGAGGTCCTGGTAGTTATTAATGTTATTCTGGTTCTTACAAGAATTCATTTCAAACCTATTAATTCTATGGCCATATCTCCTCTTTTAAACATATCAGGACAGTGATGCTTTTTATTAGGCTATTTTTCCCTTGTGTTTTATAAATTTTGGGAAGTGTTATCTCTTTTGATTGGAAAGAGTATGACATGAGTCGGTGTAGCGTATAGAAAAATAGCAGCCTTCAGTACTTACTGTGTGTCGGAACCACTTGGGGAGACGTAAAGAATACGGATGTCCAGGCCTCACACTAACAGGTTTTGAAATAGTTGGTCTGTAATGGGTCTGAATGGCTGTATTTTTTGTAGCTCTTGAACTTCTGTGGTGCAGCTGGGATTGAGGACACACTGCTTTCAATCACACATGTAAAGGTAAGATGTTACGAGGATAGTGCCTGCTACGAGCCATTGTTCAATTAATGGTAGGGCTGCTGCTGCTGAGGGTGATACGGTGGGAGAGGAGCAGGAGACAGAGGAGGAGGAGGAAGAGTAAGTAGATTCTGACTGACAGTGTCTTGAGGCCCAACTCCCTTTGGGCAAGAAATGACATTACCACTGGTTTCTGTCAGTTTATTCTTCTTAAAAATGAACTCCCTTTGTTCCTTTTGGTTATAAATAGGTTCATCTATATTCTTGGATTTTAAGTCCCTTTTTCATTCCAAGGTGATCAGCAAATTGATAGGAGCTCTTTTTCAAGGGAGGGGGACCATGGGTAAAAATACACTCAGTTAATTTACATGTCATTGCAAATCACATTCTGATTTCAGGAATGAGTAACGTGTGGGAGAAGAGTTTGTAAAGATGAGAAAATAGGCTGTGACTTTCCCTTCCTATTCAAGTCTGAAGGACCATCACCCTGTACAATTAGTTTAATTAATGAGGCGAGCCTCCAGGAAAGTTTTTCCATTTACAAGTGACATAATAAAATCATCTTATTCAAGAAAAAAATAAATTTCCTCTATCTTTGCATTTCAATAAAGTCCAAATCACTTGTCTCTTTTAAGTACTACTTTCAAACTTCAAATATGGTCTATTATTGATATTGTTGCTTCAAATCATCAAAATAGTTTCGTCGTTCACCTTCAATTATGTTTAGCTATTATGCTTATGAATACCAGCTACTAAAAACACTTGCTAAACCAGCAGACTAAACTTTTGAACTGGTTAGAAGTGTTCTTAAGGTACAACTGGTCTACTGAGAAAAAAAAAGTTACACATTACCTACAGATTGAATTATATAGTGACTCAGTAGATCAAAAAAGTTTATCCGATATGAAAACACAAATTACATTTCAAATCTTGAAAGATCTTATAATTTGGTCATACATTTTGATACAGAATTTCTATCTTTCTCTTTTTATCTTTCATGTTGAGAAAATAATTGTCATCTCAAGAGGATGTTAAATTTCTCAGAAATTAGCAGTATTAGCTATGAAAAGGATCTTATCAAAGGAATTTTCATTAACCATTTGATCTTTTTCCTTCCTTGGAGTAATCTCTTTTTACAATGGTTCTTATAATTCACATATAATATTAGAAAAAAGGGAGCCGCTGGACTTTCTCTTTCTGGACTACATAGACCAGATAAAGCCTTCGTTCTCTTCGGGAGTAGAAAACTAGCTAATGGTATTATTCTATCTCTGATTGCACAAGGAAGCCAGAGAGATTCCTAATACTGTTCTGAGAAACCCTGGTTTTCTAGACATACTCTTGTGTATTTGCTATTAAGCAATTTTACCCCTCCTGCAAGTATAAAATCAGAATAGCTAATTAACAATGCCAGGGTACAGGCACATTGAATTTTTGTTGTCCCCCATCACTGCCATGTTTTTATTTTTGGAAGGCATTGGAATATAAGAGACTCGAACTTTTGATGTAAGCTTTTCACTATGAGCATGACATGTGGGGAAAGGAAAACAGGCAAAGATTGTACCTGCAAATTTTCTGCAACTTGCCTACTATGAGAGCATCTCCCCCACCCCCGGCCAGCTTTATTGAGATATAATTGATAATTAATGTTGTTTAAGGTTAAGATGTACAAGGTGTTGATTTGATACATTTATATGTTGTAAAATGAAAAATACCATGGTGTTAGCTAACACCTCCTTCACATCACATGGTTACCATTTTTTTTTTTTTTTGGTATGTGTGTGGTGAGAACTTTTAAGATCTACCCTCTTAGCAACTTATAAGTATGTAATATAGTATCATTAACTATAATTGCCATGGTGTACAGTAGACCTGCACAACTACTCATCACTGGAAGCTTGTATCCTTTGAACATCATCTCCCCATTCTCCCCACCTCACTCCCAGTGGTAACCACTTCTTTGCTTTCTGTTTCTATGAGTTTGGCTTTTTTAGATTCCACATATAAGTGATAATCATGTAGTATTTGTCTTTCTCTGTTTGATTTATTTCACTTAGTTCTCACGGTCCCTCCGTGTTGTTGCAAATGGTAGAATTTCCTTCTTTCTCATAGCTCAGTAATATTCCATTGTCCATATATACCACATCTTGTTTATCCATTTATCCACTGACAGACACAGTTTGCTTCCATATTTGGCTATTACAAATAATGCTGTAATAAGCATGGGGAATATAGATATCTATTCAAGATCTTGTTTTCATTTCCTTTGTGTATATACCCAGAAGTGGAATTACTGGATTATAGGATAGCTCTGTGTTTTCTTTTAGGAGTTTGATGGTTTCAGATCTTCCATTCAAATCTTTAATCCATTTTGAGTTGATTTTTGTGTACAGTGTAAGATGGTGGTCTGCACTGCATGCATGTAAGATGCGTGTGACTGTCCACTTTTCCTGGTACCATTTATTGGAGAGACTGTCTTTTCCCCATTGTATATTCTTGGCTCCTCTGTTGTAAATTAATTGATCGTGTATGTGTTGGTTTATTTTTGGGCTCTCTATTTTGTTCCATTGATCTATGTGTCTTTTTAAGTGCCATTTCCATACTGTAATTATTATACCTTTGTACTATAGTTTGAAATCAGAAAACATAATTGCTTCCAGCGTTGTTCTTCTTTCTCAAGATTCCTGTATCTATTCTGGTTCTTGTGTGATTCCTTCGAATTTTAGGATTATTTATTCTATTTTCGTGAAAGATGCTATTGGAATTTTGATAGGGTTTGGAGTGAATCAGTTTATGGATATTTTAACAGTATTAGTTCTTCCAATTCATGATCATGAAGTGTATTTCCATTTATTTGTGTCTTCTTCAGTTTCTTTCATCAGTGTCTTTGAATTTTCATTGTATAAGTCTTTCACCTCCAGGGTTAAGTTTATTCTTAAGTATTTTATTCTTTTCAATGCAGTTGCAAATGGAATTGTTTTCTTAATTTCTCTTCCTGATAGTTCATTATTAGTATATAAAAATGCAACTGATTTTTTTATATTGTTTTTGTATTCTGTAACTTTATTGAATTCATTTATTAGTTTTAAGAGTTAGGTCACTTCTGACAAAACCTGGTTAGGGTCTGGTAAAATAGTTTCTCTTAAGGGCATATTTTGTTCAGAATAATGGAATTCTCAGGTGTATAAAAAATTACTACTTTTCCTTTCCTCTCGCTGGAAGGCATATTTTATCTGATTTTCATGGTGAGAACCTGGTAGGGCTCCTGGAGGTAAACCCCACAAAACTGTGGGGTCTTCCATATGAGTTGGGTCCCCTAGAGTTTTTAGCTCTGAGACATTTGTACACTGAGCCTCCTGCATTTTTTTCAGTTACAGTGTGTGTTTTCCTACCCTGATCCTGAATTCTGGGGAAGTTTCTTCTCCTGGATTTCTGCTCTGGTAAATTGTGATTCTCTGTATTCTCTTGCAGATCTCTTCCGTTTGGGGGTGGGTAGTGATTTGCTCTTATTACCTTATTTCTCTGACAGATCTAAGAAGAGTTGCTGAATTTCAGTTTGTTCACCTTTTTACTTGTTAGGGCGGAGTGACAACTTCTGAGCTCCTTACATGCTGGACTGGAAACCAGAAGTCTTACGTTACCCTTTCCATGTTAGGTTTATACCTACGTATTTAATACTTTTTGTTGCTATTCTTTTTTACAATTACATATTCTAACTGCTGATGTTTTATACATGAAAGTTATTGTTTTCTGTATACTATTTTTTTCCAGTCATCTTACTAGATTGTCTTACTCTTTGTAATAGTTTTTCAGTAGATTCTATTGGTTTTCCAGGTGTGCAGTCATGCCAGTTTGCTACACTACACAACCACGCTACAATGGTGGTGATGGTCCCAGAGGTTGTGAAGCATGATGGTCCTGTGGATTCATCTCACCTGGAGGAGAGAGAATTCTACCTTCCCTTTTACAATTTTTATGCATCTCATTTGTTTGCTTTGCCTAATTGTATTGGGTAGTTCCTCCAGAACAATGTAAAAATGACAGTGGAATTATTCACTGTGTTTACCATGTTCTTGACTTCAGCAGGGACAGTGCTACTATTGTTTCCTTTTAAATATGATCATGTTCGAGATATCCTGAGTTCTTTCTATTTGTTTTAAGTTTTTTCTTTCTTTTTTTAATCAGGTTGTAGGAGAGAATTTTGAATACAGATGATATCTGAGACCATAGATGTCACCATGGTTGCAAGAAAGGCAACTGTATATTTAGAAAAAGGAAAGGGCCAGGAGTTAAACCCGAAGAAACACCTGTAGTTAACGGTGGAAGGAGTAAGGAAATAAAGAAGCAATGAGAGGAGAGTGCAGGCCAAGGTAAAATTGCATGATGGTGTTTTGAAAACTTGTCAGCACTATTTAAAGAAAGAAATGTAAGCTATTCATGCTTGAACAGAAGGCCCAGCGACCAGTAGAATAACAAAATCAGGATAGTGCTTCTTTGGTTTGGAAGAATAATGTGTATTGGCTTTGTAGAATTGTTATAGAAGTTATAAATGATGTATGAAATCAAAAAGTATCTCTGTGTGCTGCAACATTGCTTTCAGAGGCAATCAGATAGGTCTATTGAGCTCAGAGCCCAAGATGAAGTAAAATGAAGCCCTTTCCTCTATATTCAGAAATGTTGAACTATTTCTGGTTTTCCTAATGTTTCACAAAATTGAATCTGTTACTCTAGAGAGATACCTCATCTTAGTTCTCTGTTAACAGGGATAAAAAAAGTGATTCTCAGTTGTGCAAAGTTTCCTCAAAAATATTCTGCATAATGCATATTTCAGTGATGTTCTTTGAAGAAATGGTCAGTTCACTAAATTGGAAAGTATAGATGGAGGCCCTGGAATAATTGCATCAACAGTGAGATCTTGAATATATTAGACATACAGAAACACACAAAATACAATATTAAGGAAAGAATTCAGAGAATACGTTAGTTTACTTTGAAAATGTTCCTACAACTGGCTTTCTGTTTTCCTTCTTTATCTAATATTTGTCTACCTAGGGAGTTCATTAATTATCTGGAGATACATTTTTGACAGGTAATGTAAATCTAGGGCATTACTCTTTGAACTCATTCTTTTACCTAATTATGGAACTGTTGGTGGGCCCGCTAGAAGTTGATTTGCAAGAGTCCACTCTCATCAGGATGTTCTTTTAGTGAAAGGAGAGAGGATAGACACAGAAAGACACAGAGCCAGTGGGAGGGAAGAAGCCCGGAGAGTATGGAAGGCATTGTTCATATATATCAGCCCAGCCCCCACGATTTCAACCTGAACTGTAGGAAGAAAGGCTGCCTGAATAAGCTCTTTGTATAAAACATTTTTTAAGATTCTGGGACACAGACATCATGGATTTGCTACCCAGAAGATAAACTGATAGAGTGAGTGCTTTACCCTGGTAGCTAAGAGAGAGCCCTGGAGACATTTCCTTGAGTTTTAATCCTAGCTGTATAAATTTCTGCACAATATGACCTTAGAAAAATTAGTTCACTAAGCCTCAGTTTCCCAGCTGTATTATTGTTCTGTGGCTGCCATAGCAAATTATTACAAGCCCAGCAAACAGAGTTTTACTGTCCCACAGTTCTGGAGGCCAGAATTCCAAAATTAAGGGGTTGGAATGGCCGTGCTTCCTTAGGCTCTTGGGGAGAATTTGTTCTTTGCCTCTTTTAGCTTCCAGTGGTTACTAGCATTTTCTAGAATTCCTTGGTTTGTGGTTGCATCATTCCAAGCTTTGCCTGTCTTTACATCCCTTTCCCTCTCTGTCTCTCTTGTGTGAAATCTCCCTCTGCCTCTCTCTTACAAGAATTACTTATGATTGGATTTAGAACACAGGTAGATAATCTAGGATAATCTCCCCACGTCAAGAACCTTGACTTGATCACATCTGCAAAGAGCCTTTTCCTTTATAAGGTAACATTTGCAGGTTCCGGGAATTAGGACCTATAATTTTTGAGTAGTCATTATTCATCATACTACAACATGTTATAAAGTAGTGACAATGCAAATGCCTGTCTCCTGGTCTTGTAACGATGAAGGAGCAAACAGAGACAACATAGTTAGCATAATTCCTGGAATACTATCAGTAAGTGTTAGATATCCTTCTTACTAAACTCTAAGCTCTTTGGAAGCAGTTACCATGTCCATCTTCACAAACCATTGTAGCCCTAGGGACCAGCACGGTGCTAATCAACAATAAACATTTGTTGGAAAAAGTAGAATAAAAGGGAGCATTGTCCCCAAATTTGTTTGCTCAGAAGGTGTCATGGATATAATGAGGAATCTGGAGAGTACAGCAATACTTAGGAGAGTTGGCATTTGCAGCCTTGGGGCCATTCGGAGATAACACCTGTGGGAGGAATATGAATGTTATCAAGTGGGGACCACATGGCAGGTAGTGGCAAGGAGGCTATCTCCAAATGGCTGGGAGTGAGAGAGAGCAGTGTTCATAATTACCTTGGGGCAGTCTCAGACAAATCAGGATGAATGGTCACCCTAGGTAGAGGTCCCGAGTTGCTACTTTAAAGAGATGTGGTGTATTTCCTCTTATCTCAGGACATGTCTGGCCATGGATGGGGAGACCAGAGCCTAGAATCAGACTTACCTACAAACTCAGGGAATTACCCCAGCTGAAGATGCAAATGTAATAATCAGTTTAGCAAGCACATCTAGCATTCAGGTGGTGTAGCAACATTTCTCAGATAAGCAGACCATCTATGACAAAAGACCAAGATAATGATATTACGTTAGAATAGGTGAACAGAAAACAGAAATGGGGAATCCAGATAGTTGTCAATAAAAACAGTCAGGTCATGCACTCAAGAAAAAGATGCCTGTTATGATTTCAATCTTCTTAATTTATTGAAGCTTATTTTATGGACTAATATATGATCTATTCTGGAGAATGTTCAATGTGCAATTGAAAAGAATATGTATTCTCTTATTTTTTGATAGAATGTTCTGTACATATCCATAAAGTCCATCTGGACTAAAGTGTTTTTCAAAGCCATTGTTTCCTTATTGATTTTCTGTCTGGGCGATCTATCCACTGATGTAAGTGGAGTGTTAAAGTCCCCTACTATTATTGTATTATCATCAGTTTCTCTCTTTATGCCCCCTAATATTTGCTTTATGTATTTAGGTGCTCCAGCACTGGGTATGTAGATACTTAAAATTGTTATAGCCTCTTGTTGGATTGATACCTTTAGCATTATGTCCCTTCTTTGTCTCTTGTTACACTCTTTGTTTTAAAGTCTATTTAGCTTTCTCTTTATTTTTTGTCTATCTATCATAGGTTTGGGGTTTGTGGTTACCATGAGATTCATGTATAATATCCTAAGTAAAGAGAAGTCCATATTAATTCGATGGTAATTTCAGTTCAGATACATTCTTTAAAAAAACAGGAACAGAAAAAAAACCTTTTCTTTTTCTTTTTCTCCTTCTCTTCCTTTGTTGCTTCCTTCTCCACATCTTATGTGTATGTCATATTTCACATCTTTTTATTCATATTTTTCTTATGTCTAATTATGGCCATTGCTTTTCCACTTAAAGAAATCTCTTTAACATTTCTTGTAAGTCTGGTTTATTGCGACATATAAACTCCTTTGTCTTTTGATTGTCTGGGAAACTCTTTATCTCTCCCTCATATCTGAATGATAACCTTGCCGGGTAGAGCATTCTTGGTTGTAGGTTTCTTCCTCTCAGCCCTCTGAATATATATATCATGGCGCTCCCATCTGGCTTGCAAAATTTTGCCGAAAAGTCAGCCCATAGTTTTACAGAGCTTCCCTTGTAGAAAACTTTTTGTTTCTCGCTGCTTTTAAGATTCTCTCTTGATCTTTAACCTTTGACATTTTAATTATTATGTGCTGTGGTGTGGACCTCCTGGGTTCATATTGTTTGGAACTCTCTGGGCTTCTGGGACTTAGATGTCTATTTCCCTCCGTAGGTTAGGAAAGATTTTGGTTATCATTTCTTTACATAGATTTTCTACACCTTTCTCTCTGTCTACTTCTAGGACCCTCATAATGTGAATGTTTATTTGCTTGATGTTGTCTAAAAGATTTCTTAATCTGTTCTCATTAAAAAATTTCTTCTCTTTTTGCTGTTCAGCTTGTGTGTGACGGCACTTGCTTAACCAGCTGAACCACCCAGGCACCCCACTGATATATTCTTATGCATCCTCTAATGTACTGTTGATTTCCTCTAGTGTATTTTTTATTTCTGTTATTGTATTCTTCAACTCTGATTTTTTAAAATATTTTCTATCTCTTTATTGAAGGTCTCTTTGAGTTCTCCTATTCTTCCATCCCTGCAAGTATCTTTATGATCATTACTTTAAATTTTTTATCGGGCATATTGCTTATCTCTGTTTCATTTGGTTCTTTTTCTGACATTTTTTCTTGTTCTTGGAGCATATTCCTCTATCTCCCCATTTTGCTTGACTTTCTGTGTTTGTTTCTATGGTTTAGAAGAAATGGATATTTCTCCAAAAGTTGAAGGAGTGGTCTTTTGTCTAATGTCCCCTATGCGGATTATGTATGCTTGGTGGCTTTTGCTGGCTGGCTGGAGCTAGGGTTGTATATGTTCATCACTCTTTTAAACTCTGGCAGGTCCCTATCAGTCTTGCTCTTCTCTTGCCATTCTCTCCATCTTTGGTTGTTCAGTAGCTGATCAGTCAGCCCTCAGGTCTTCTTCAGGAGGGATTGTTCTAATAATAGGTGTAATTTGGTATATTCTGTGGAGGAGGTGAGCTGAGAGTCTTCTTACACCACCATTTGTAACTGGAACTCAGGAACGGAGAGGTTTTTATAAGCACATGGAGGCAGCAAACAAGTCTGGATGTGTATTGTGATTCTGATTTTCTGCCTTTCATAACTAAGGGCCTTTTGCATGTTTTCTCCGTGCTTATTTTATTTGTAGGTGCTGCTTTGTATGTTCATGCATGTTCCTTCTCTGCCTATTTCTCTTTCAGGACCAATGACTCATTTTTCTTCGATATATGTCCCTTTGTGCCTGTTGCTGTACTTACCCCTTATCTCCTATTCTATTTTATCACCTCCTTCTCTCTCCTTGCTCGGTTTCTTTTATCTAAAAATAATACAAAATGGAAGTTTATTTTGTATTTGTTGTATTTATTAGATACCATTTTATGTTTCTTGCTAATTTAAAAAAGTCCAAGTAGAATGTTTGTTTTACTCTGTTTAATAGGAGAGCAACAAAAGAAGATGAATTGCATTACTTTTAAGTTATATGGCCTCCAATTGATTTTTTCTTGCTCCAGTAGATTAGTGGTTCTTTACTAGAGGGGAAAAAAGATTTTTTTTCTTGATTTAAGTGTTTTATTTCTACATAGAACTTGATGTGCTTTATAGTTATTGTTGCTTTATCCAATTACCATCTGTGTAAAGTGAGGAAGGACAAATATTAACATTTTCATTTTACTGAGAACAGATAAAGTAAGTAATCTGTTCCAGATCAAATAGGAACATTAACATCAACATTAGAATTTAGTGCTTTGAATTATTATTTTAGTGATTTTTAAAAAACGCTGAAAAAATAAAGTACACAACTTAACAAATATTCATGAAACTATTACCCAGTATCTTTTCATCCTAACACTTTGCAAGTTTTAGTTATATTTTTCTTTTTTTGGGAAGAATAAATAGCTCAGATACAGTTGAAATATATACTCCCCTATATTCCTTAATTTTCTCACATTTCTTCTTCTCTTCCCTGAGGTACCCATTTCTGAGTTGAGTTTCAATCATTCCCACATATTCTTTTATACTTCTAATTCATATGTATTAGCTCTTACACAGTATACAGCACTGTTCTGAAATTGCAAATACTTACATAGATTGAATAGTAAGTACCATTTTGCAACTTGCTTTTAATTGCTCTGATCATATTTTTGATACTTATCTATGTTGGTACATGTACTTGAAGTTCATTTATTATAATTGTACTGTAACATTTTATAAATTGTATTAATATACACGATTTATAAATTCATTTCAGCCTAGAAGTCTTTCCATTAGATTTCATAGCACAGTATTTACATGATTGTGTTATAAGTTGTAAGAGGAAACATTCAATCCATATTATTACACCAGTAAACCTTTCTCTAGTATTTCCTTAAGTATTCAATTGTATCAGAGTTTCTGCTTCATTTTAGCAACAAGGACTATTTCATTAAGTGTATCTACACTGGTATGGATTTTAGGAAGTAAAACTAAAGGTAGAGAGTAGAGTTTCATTTGTTGTGACATCATTTTTAGGTCACATGGTTAAGAATATGAGTCCAACAAAGGTGTCTATGCTTGAACATTTTAGTGAAAAATAATGAGATATTTAGGATTCTGGGATATTTACTTTTGTTTTCTTTATTGCCCCAAACAGAGATAATATTGTACAAGCTCATAACAAAATGAGGGAAAATATAGAGAACAGTTAAGTAAGTTGTGCTGTATTCATCCATAAGATGAAATATAATGCAGGTAATAAATTGCCATTTAAAAGACATTTTAATTAACAAACGGGACAAATGTTAAGGGTAAAAATACATAAGTGAAAATTAAATACAATACCATTTTTAAAAATCAAGATGGAAAAGTCACTAAGGAAAGCATTATAAAACCTACTTTCTATTTTTCTGTATTTTTCATATGCTCTTAATCTTGGCTCTGAATCAAAATTACTTGTAAGAAAAAGAATATGGTCACAGATCACCCCACATTTGTTAAATTAAAATCAGTAGAGTTAGTGCTTGGGCTCTATATTTTTGAGGAGCTCCACAGGTAATTCTAATGCTCAGGCATGTGAACTAATTGGTTAAAATATACATTCACAGCATGAATGAAAATATAAGATTAATCTCAATAAAAACTAGGCAGGATCCCTTTGGGGGGGGGAAATGAAAGATGTACCGTATTCAAGATGAGGGCAGTCAATATAGGAAAGATGGTCATCCTTCCCAAATTAATGTACATATTGAGTTCAATAAAATACCAGCTAAATTTATTGGAACTTGGCAGAGTTATTCTGGAAGAATATGGAAGTTTATATGGAAGAATTATCAAGTCAGGCAAAGTAGCTAAGAGAAAAAACCCAAATTACTGTTATAAGCGTCAGTGTTTTATGTTGATGAAGCAGAAATAGCACATTTTTTAAGTGACTAAGCTCATCTGCAAGTTGGAAGGCAAGAGATGACCAACCAGAATGATCTTTTAGAAGTTAAAAATACTGAAGTAAATTAGAAATACAAAACTGTGTTAAACAATGAATTCAGATTAAAAAAACTGAACTGAGATCAAGAGCTCATATGTGTAATACCACTACTGTCTAATTCCCATAGAAATGATCAAAGATAAAAAAAAGATAAAACTTTTTATCAACATTGAAAATTAGACGTGTGGATTTTTATTTCATACCATAAACTGGAAGAAGAGTGCAAAAAAGAGATTAAGAGATACATGTCTTACCACATATTAATATATTATAAAGCAGTATCTCTAAATAATTTACTAGAACTTGAATAGAAAGACAGATCAAAGGATTAGAATAGAAAGTCCAGAGGCAGTTCTACGTGTATAAATGCCTATCTTATAGTTTAAAAGCAGTGGGCAAAGGATGAATTATTCAATGCATGTGCTGAGAACCATGGCAAAACATGTTTAAAAGAGAAAAAAGCCCTGCTATCCTACCTTACTTCACTGAACAAAGTACATCCTAGGTGTACCAAGACAGAAAATCCAGGAGGAGATTTGATGCCTCTATGACGTTGAACTGGGCACTTCAACACAGCCTAGCAATTCTGCGATATTTATCTAACCAGCTTCCTTTCCCCTCTCTCACACCTTCCTTAATCCGATCAGGGTCTCCAAATGTCTGTGTCCCTTACTCAAATGATGATCTGTCTCTCACAGAAAAAGAAAAGCCACTATTTGGGTACAATTTACCTACTTATTTATTATTTTTTAAAAAAGATTTATTTATTATATATATAGGGAAATAGAGCTCAAGTGGTAGGTAGGGGCAGAGGGAGAAGGAGAGAATCTCAAGCCGACTCCGCACTGAGCAGGGAGCCTGACTCCAGGCTCGATCTCCGGACTGTGAGATCACCCTTAGGCTGAAAACAGGAGTCAGACCCTTAACTGAGCCACCCTGGTGCCCCCAGTTGGGTACTATTTAAACTGTTGGAGATAGTAAAAACAAAAAAACCCAAAGAAATAAAACAGAAAACAATGAACAAATGATCAGCTTACCTATACATACTCCCATGTTGTTTTACTTTCTTTTGCTTCCGTGGAACTGGTGTCTCTCTTTTCACAGGCCAAAGTTTTTTCTACCCTTTGAGTCTTCCTATAGTCTGAAGTATTTAAAGGTGTTCATCCCTCCTCTCTCTACTCGATCTTCACTATCTTTTTCTCTGTTAAATTTTTCCCATCAGCATAATATGCTTTAGTCACTTCCCTCCTAAGCAAATTATTATGTATATGTGTCTCCTGTTTTTCTCCTCCCATTTACACACTTCGGGGAAAGTATTTTCTCAATGCTCTCATGTCTCGTTCACACCTGCACCCGCTTGAATCTCCCCACCCTGCACTTTACCACAAAACTGCTCTCACTAAAGATAACTTCTCTTTTGCTAATCTAGTGAACACTTTGTTCTTATAAATTATCTTTTGGTTTTCTTTTATTGTAGACTTGTTTTTAAGTTTAAAAATGTAACATATATGGTATAAAGAGCACCCATTTTTGAATATACTGCTCAAAAAAGTTTCAGGAAGTGAATATACCAGTGTGACCACCATTCAGAAAAGTTGATAGACCATTACTTGTTGCCTGGAATCCTGCTGTCCATTCTCATTTCCTAGTGGTAACCACTGTTAGGCCTTCTCTCACCACATACTACTTTTGCCTATTTATAAAATATGAATCTTAACAATATGCACTCCCCAAAATCTAGCTTCTTTCATTCATTGCATCTAGGAGAGTCATCCATGTGGTAGGTTTCATTTTTATTGCTGAATAGTATTCAGTTGCATGAAAATCTCACAATTTATTTATCTGTCGACACATCTGTGGGTTATTTCCAGTTCTTAGCTACTATAAATAAAGCTTCTATAATGGAACTGGAGCCTTTGAGAACCCAAGACTAAGCTTTTGTGCCTTTCTCTCCCAGGCTCCAGTAGCTGTTTGGATGTGTATTTCAGTTTCTGCATTCCTCAAAGAAACAGTACAATTTCAAAGATGTGATAGGTTTAGTTCTGTGTTTTGTAAGACTGGTTTACAAAAGAATTTTTTTTCTGTTCAATTGTTCACGTCCTTTCCTTTTTTAGCTTCTTTGTTTCCTGCTCTTTTTCATAGCATTTCCAACAGGAGTAGAACCCCAATGTTAAAAAAAAAAAGAAGAAAGAAAGAAAAGAAAAAAGAAAGAAAGAAAGAAAGATAGAAAGAAAGAAATCCGATAGGTTAAAAAAAAGTGCTGTTGGGCAAGACTGGAATTATAATTAAATAACTGAATAAAAATTCTCTTCTCTTGTGTATTGCCTCTGATTGGCTCTAATATCAGTGTTATAATGGGGTTCTTTGTACTTATTTGAAAATGGGACTGAGTGAAATTCTGCTAATTCTGTTGTATATGCTCTTCTTGCTTAGTCATACCTGTTTCTAATACTTTGCCCTTGTTCACTTTTGCCTTAGGAATTATTTTCCTACAGATGAGACAAAAAATTTTATCAGAATTTTCATATGTCTTTTTTCTCATTTCTGTAGAAGATATAAAGCAAAAGGAATTATTTTTAATTTTTTAACTCTCAAGAGGGAGGACAGCCTTCAGTGGGTCTGAGTCTATGCTCTTGTCTTAGAGATTTATTTAAAAACTTTTCTGTTTTATTGCCAACATTAGAAGTTACCAAGCATCTGAGGACAGTCTCACACACAGGATTTTGAAGGATGTGAGAGGCCTTTGAGAAAAAGGGACTTTGGAGCTCATGTTGGGGGTTGTGGAGGAGGAAGACAGCCCTGTATAACAGAGAGACAGATAGCTTTTCTGAAACTGGGAAGGAGATGGGTTTGGAGGATCCATGAGCAACAGAGATATAAGCCCTGAGTGCTGCAGGGCCCCCACTGGCCCAGTGGCTCAAGGAAGGTTCCAGACGCAGTGGTGGGCTATTGAAGACAGGATCGGAGACTGAGCCTGTTTATAGAGAAAGTCACGATGAAGGGCTTCTGTGGACAACCAGGACCGTGGTGTCTGATGGACAGCAGGGAGTGAATGTCAGCAGTGACATCATAGTAGAAGGTGTCAGTGTTGAGCAGAATAATGGCTTCTCAAAGATGTCCATGTTCCAGTCCCAGAAATCTGTGACTATGATACTTTACATGGCAGAAGGGACTTTGCAGATGTGATTGGTGAAGCATCTTGAGATGAGAAGTTGATGTTGGATTTATCTGGGTGGGTCCAGTGTCATCACAAGGGTCCTAATGAGGGAAATAAGGAAGCAGGAGAGGCAGTGGCAGAGATGTGGGGGTAGAAACAAAGGTAGGAGTGATGAAATTGCTGGCTTTGAAGGTAGAAGAGGACCATGAGCCAGAGAGTGTGGGCAGCCTCTAGGAGCTGCAAAAGGCAAGGAAAGGCCTCCTAAAGTAATGCAGCCCCACCAACACCTTGGTTTTAGCCGTGGGACCCATTCTAGCCTTCTGACCTCCAAACCTGTAAGATAATATGTTTGTGTTGCTTTAATCCACTATATTTGTGGTCTTCTGTTATAATGGTAGTAGAAAATTAATACAGTGGTCACAGAAGCCTAAGGGTCATGTCAGCAGTGACATCATAGTAGAAGGTGTCAGTGTTGAGCAGAATAATGGCTTTAATGAGAATAAACCCTCATTTTTTGGGTTTCCCAGAGGTTCTTCTGAGTTTGAGTTTGTCCTAAGGAAGTAAACCTTTCTCCCACCTTCAAAACAAAACAAAACTAAAAACCAAAAACCAAAAACAAAAACCAAAAAACAACACACACACACAATAATAACAGATCAAAGATTTTTACCATTCGAACGACTGGAGCTTAGAGTCAGATATAATTTTATTAAAGAAAAAAAAGCTGTTTTGTGCAACAGTATTGTGACACATATGTGTTTCTCAGTGTGCATGACTACTTTAATTGTGACTCAAAGCAAGCATCATAGGAATCTCAAAGGGTTAATCCTTATTTCCTTAAAATTTCTCTACATTAAAAGTTTAACCCATATGTACTGGTAAGAAATATTTGACTAATATTTTACAATGATGAGGTCTCTAACAGATGTAGCCATAATCTTAGGGGCAGAAAGTTCTCTTGCCATGCCATATAATTGTTACACAGTATTTGCAATGGGAAATAGGAAGGGCAGCTTGCAGCACTTATTTAGACTTCAGGGAAAAGAAGGGGGGGGGAGTCTTTTCAAAGAAACTTCTGGAAGCTAAGGAGATAACACATAGTTTTCACATAGCAGAACAAAAATAGTTCTTCTTCCTACCAGCGAGAAAGAATCATTCTTTTCCTCGTCTAGGAGTAAGCAGTCCTGGCCTAGCACAGAGTAGGAAGGTACAGAGGCAGGAAGAGGCAGAGAAAAGAGCCAGGAGACACCGATAACAAAAGTGACAAGAGCACACGTTGTGCAGTTTGTTGAGAGCCCTTTGAATTGACTAATTTCAGAGGAAGCCTAGGCACTGAAACAAGGGTGTAGCCAAGGTGTGTATTGTGTCTGGAGAAAATGGCCCAGAGAGAAAGTTTTAGAAGACAGTGAGTCGGGAACAATGAAGATCATGCATGGGGAGACGAAGAAATGACAGTAAGCCTTGGACATAGTGTATGTCCCTGATGATAGTGACTAAGTGGAAAACCAGATCCGTAAGGACAAACCCTAGGAATTTAATTCAGCAAGAAGTTATCATTAAGCTGTGCAATTATGGGTGACTGCTTTTTCCCATTTTCAAAAGTTCTGAGAGTGATAATAAAATTTCTTAAAATTAAAAAGTTGTTTGGGAAAACTATCTTCAGAAGACACTGCCGCCTATTCCTTTGCCTCTTTCTTCCCTCCATCAGTGGTGTCTTTGCAGCCAGTCTCCAGTCTCCAATCTCCTTGCCTGAATCTCCTTTTTCCTTCATGTTGTACTGAATCTTTTCTAGAGAGAGGCTCATTGTCGTGGACTCAGACTGCACAGCGTGAGCGTGAGAGCCACAGAATCCTCTCTGTAGACATTATCGGGTGCTTATGGGAGTGTTTTGCTGAATCTGCCTAAGCAGTTGCAGATCTCCGTCCTGGTCTTCCTGCTTGCAGATCTCCGTCCTGGTCTTCCTGCTTGCAGATCTCTGGTGAAATGATGGAATGTTAGGAAGGATGCAGAAGTTGAACAGCAATGAGGGCACCTCTCTGTGGTTGTTGCCTCCCACCATGCAGAGAAGAGCACTTGGAGTCCTTCCGGACTGGATGATTTGGAGCTTCCAGCTGAATTTTAGGGGGGATGGCACAACAGATAAGGTAGATGAAGAGGTTATGAACCGAGGGAGCTCCTCCTGCCTTTATGTTCCTTCCCTTAGTGAATCCGGGCCCACCTCCTCCTTTCCCGTAATTTCAGGGGTAGAGGAACCTGGTGCCAGACAGGAATTCAAACAGATACTCTTAAGCTTTTTGTTCCCAGAAGTCTAGACCTTCCAAGGGAGTAAATGATGAAGATTTGACTTGGCAATGGTCTTTTCATCCATGGTCTTTTATTTGGATTCAGGTCCAAATAAAATGTCACCTAGGATTGTGTCCTTATGGATATGGTTTGATGATTAGTCTGAGACATTTTTGTTTTATTTGGCATTTCGTTCAAGGGTGGTGAGAATGCCGTAGGAGAAGAAGGTGAGCCTTCACATCCTTAGCAATGATGGGGAGGGGGAATCCTTCAGTGTAAAAACACATCATAGTTGTGCTAGGCGAGGTCATCTATTTTAAGCAAGAGAGAGGTTCATATTTTCTGTAAGTGCCACTTCAAAATATCCAAGGGTAGAGCTAGTAATAGAACCAGGAATGGTGATCTTCTTGACCTTATTACGGAAGTAGTGTCAGGACAAAGGCCCTGAAGCCAGTCACCTGATGAGAAGGATGGATTTCAGACTGGCTTGGGGTTGATTTTCTACGAACTGGGAGGCAACTTGATGGGAAAAGTAGAGGCTTGTTCCTCATTTCTATCTTATTACTTACACCTGTGTCTGCTCAGCCGCTAGCAAGATCTGACCTTTTCGGTGTGGGGCTGAACCTAGACCCCCTTGTGGATGTGTGGTGCTCTGGGTAAACGCTGCAACACTGAGAAAGAGCTGAGCTCCAGTCATGACCCCAAGGACAGAGCTCGAGGAGACACTACCCGCTGCTCTGTTAGGGCCCATGGAGTTTGCCTGTAAGCCCCTGCTGAATTTTGTCATCTTTCCCAAGGCGGCCCTCAGAGTCAGAGGGAACTGGGCTGAGCACGTTCCGAGAACAAAATATATGAGAATGACAGAGGCTGTTTACTAAATTCCTGAGACATCAAGGAGAAACGGACACTAATTTTTCTTTTTCTTATTGCTGCCCTTGTCTCAGAGTGTGAGCATTCAACTTTGATTAAAATGTGCCATTTCCAGCCATCAGTTTATTTGTACTTTAGTCAAGACAGACAAATCCCTTAGAAGATGTTATCAGGCCGGTGCAGAAGAACTATTATGGATGTGTGACAGTTTCAAGACACAGAGGGCTGATGGAGCTGACGTGTTGTTGCTCATCATTCAAGAGCAGTGGTGCCAGTCTGGAAAAACGAACAGATTCTTCTTAACCTTATTACTTGCATCAGCATTAAGAAGCCCCCCCTTTTTTTTCTTTTTAAGATGGAGCATTCATCTCCACATTTATGTGCAAAATGCTTTTCCAGGACTCCTGTTACAATTTTTGCCAGACACTCATGTGATAAGCCTTAGATATTGCTGAGTGCAGTTTTTATTTACAAACGAACTAGTTCTGATTTGTGTGGGATTGTACAGCCTGCATAAGAAGAGCAAAGGACTAGGAAAGAAATGACCGGACTCCATTCCCTTCATCTCCACTTACGGATTTGACGTCCAGCTGCTCACGGTGACCCACGTATTCCGGTATTGTGTTTTCCATATTTGTAAATAGGGTAAGCAATGCTTCCACTACACAGAGTGAAGTAAAAGTGAGGTTTGTTGAAAGCAAGGCATCTGGTAATTGCTTTTCATAGATAAAGCAGCAAAACCAATCCAATGCTCATCAAGTCAGTCCTTGAAAGAACAGAGGCTGGTGTTCTAGAATTTCCCTGTTAAAATAGGCAGTGTTCAAAATCACAGGCGCCCACTTTTCAGTGGAATACTTGAAGGCCAATCCAAAATTTCTTCAGAACTTCAGTTGAAAAGGGCCAACTTTGATTTACAATGTTCTTATGGACTAGTCATCTGGAGAATATATCCTATCAAAAATTTTAAAAAATACCTATTAAAATATATTTTAAAATGGCTAAGCTAATAACAAAGTAAGGAAAATTAGAGTAGCCTAGAAACAATGAGAAAGCATGAGTCTAGGCAGGTTGTAAATATTGTATCTGGCCTTTGCCTACGGGCATTTGTCATGGTGGGTTACACTTTAGAGGGTCACATTTATGTATGGGTGGATAAAGGCTACCTATGAGGAGGGTGGAGGTCAAATGAGAGGCCCTTGAATAAAGTTAATTCTCCCATAAATGTAGTAGGAAGAAGCCTGCATCGTGCAGGCAGATGGTGGAATTAACCGTCTGTTTTTACCTTAGTTCCACATAGAGTGGGGAAAACACATCTTTCTAGAAATTGTTCATTTCATTCCCATAGTTACATGAATTTGGGGATGGAAATCACACTTCCCGTGGAACCTGTGGAGAATTTAGTCTAGTGTGCTGTTGGATTGGCTGTGCCTCCAGACCCCTGGAAGAAGGAAACATATCTCTGAAGGAAAACATTTTAGACTGACTTCAAAAGATTCTTACAGATAAATTCCTGAAAAACACGTGTGCAATTAAAAAAAATCACAAAACATATGAAGAGTAAGTCACCATAAGCAAGAGTCTGTTGGAAGAAAAAATAAACGAATCATACTTTCAAGAATAAAGATTTTGGAATATTCACATACCAAATATAAAATAATATGATCTAAGGAAATAAACCATTGAAGGTATGGCAAAAGAACTCATGTTTATTGAAAATAATTATGGGTATTTGAAAAAGAACCAAGAGAGAACTTTTAGGGAAAAAAATATATAACTCAAATTAAAAATGTGGTACAAGCTAAACAGCAGGTTAGACACTAAAGGGAAATGAAACAGTCAGCAAACTGGAGGGCATCCCTGAAGAAATTGCTCAGAATGCAGCATCAAGAAACAAGGAGATGGGACTATTACAGAAAGATTTCATACGTGTTGGGATCACATGTCTAATATCTAGTTTGTTGCATTGAGAGTAAAAGTAAAGCTAAATCATTGGACAACAATTTATAAATCAAGAAAGTGGATTATAGGAGTAAAAACATTCTGAGGTCTGGGTTTTTGTTTTTGTTTTTGTTTTTTTTGTTTTTTTGCAAATATTGGTTTACTTTAGACTTTAGTAAATTAAATACTCACATTAAAATTTCAAGGTAATCATCAAAGAATGAAAGTAGAGTTTATATCTTCTCTCCTAGGTTAGAAAAAGTAGAATAGGGAATAAGAAATAAGCCTTATTCTTCAGGAGAAGAAAACAAGGACATAGAAAATATTGAGCAAAGAGGAAACATAAAATAAGGTAGTGAAAAGAACTTCAGTTACATTAAATGTAAATGGCTTTATGCCCTACTTAAGTTACAAATATTTTCAAACTGGATTAAAAAAAATCCCAGTTTGCTGTTTACAGGAGACAGAGTGTCTTGTGCTGTTTATAAGGACCCAGAAAGAGTAAAGGTAAAGGAATGGAAAAAGATATACCAGGAAATATAAAGCAGAAAAGAAAGTTGGTGTAACTGTATTAATTAGAAAAAAGTAGCCTTCATTGTAGAAAGCATTACTAGAAATAAAGAAGTTTATTACATTTTGATAAAACTGTCACTTTTTCAGAAAGATTAATAATTTCTATTTTGGAAGTACTTGATAACATAGGTTCAAAATATGTAAATTGAATGAAGTAGAAAAATTGAACTAAAATATAAGCAGAAACTGACAAACCAGTTATCATAGTGGGAGAATTAATTTCTCTGTAACTGATAAGTAAAGCAGACAAATATCAATAAGGATATCGAAGATTTGAAAAATGTAATCAGCTGTCTTGATCTAATGGTAATCTTTTTTATTTTTTAAAGTAGTTTTAGTTTCACAGAAAAAATTGTATGGAATGTACAAAGATGTCCCATATACGCTTTGTCCCCACAGCTGCATAGCTTCCCCCATTATGAACATCCTTCCCTGTAGTGGTACAAGTGTTAGAATTAATGAACCTATATTGAAATAGCATAGTTACCCAAGTCTTTAGTTTACGTTATTGTTCCTTCTCAGTGTGTACATTCTCTGGGTTTAGACAACTGTGTAATGTCATGTATCCAATTAGTTATTATTTGAACACTGACTGCTCCCAGCATTTGGAGAAGAATAGATAGATAGATAGATAGATAGATAGATAGATAGATAGATAGATAGATATAGATATTTAAAAATACAAATTTTTCCTAGCTTATGAAGTATTTACAAAAAATGGACATGGTCTAAACCATACAGTGTGTTTCAACAAATTTCTAAGACACTTCCTCATAGGCAATATTCTCTGACCTCATCTTAGAAGCACTTAGAAGAGAGACTCATGTACTGATGCTACAAAGGAGTCAACCTTTATATATAGTTCCCTCCATTTCTTAATACCTGGTTCTATTTAGGAGACAAGGCATAGTCCTTTTTTTTTTTTTAAACAGTTTGAAATATTAGATCAAAGGAAAGAATGTGTTTATGAGAAGGTAAGGAGAAAAACAGTGCTAGAATCCTCCCTGTGATCCAGGCATGTTATCAGTTTCTGAAGTTCCTGGTGCTACATAGATATTTTGACATCTTGCTGCCTTACTGCTGTACAAAACCAAACATGCTAATGTTTTCAAGTTGTTTACATGGTGTTTTGGTGTCCTCCATTGTGAGGATCTTAAAGGAGAGAAGGCACTCGGGTATGAGAAGTAATATCTGAGGCATCCAAAAGAATAGCCAAAAAGAATGGTTAATGAATTTCTCTTATGAGACTTTATCATTTATTATTTCAGTCAGGCTGATCGACTTTTTAAAAACATTTTAGTCTTTTTTCGTGGCAGCTTGAAAAGAATTATATTTAAATAGATTTTAGAGCAATTCTTAAGAGGTGTTCAAGTTTGGTTTTAACATTCTGCAAGTAACATTCTGCCTTTGCATTGCTCTGCTGATTTGATGTAGTCTCCCGAATCTCAAAGCCTTTGGAATTGCATTTACTTTAAGCACTACATATTATGAATTCATTAGTTATATTCGTCGACTTCTTACATTTTACAGAGATTTCTGATTGTTCAAAAAAATATCAAAACCTTAAATATAGAGGGTAAAGTCAAAATTAAATTATCTCTAAGTTAACTACTCTGATTCTCAATTCTTCAGCTTCAAACAAAAATTGTGCTGCTTTCGTGGCATAAACTGTCCAATTGATATGACATAGCTTTAAAATTTTTCATTGTAGATATTTGAAAACTAATGAATTATCATTTCAGTAGAAATCAGTTAACAACAGGGAATAAAATGACTTCAGTAGAATCCTAAATCTAAAGTAACTTGAAAAGAACCACCAATAGAGGATAGAAGAAAATATTCCAAATACAGATTCAGGAAAATATTAAATAAAGTCTCATAGTTCTGCATCTAGCATCATTCTAGCTTTTATGAGTCTTATTTAGAAAGTAAGCCATAGTCCTTATGTTACATAAGGAATAACCCAGTATTAAATGGGGTTCATGAGAACAGCAAGGCTCCAAGTAAGAGAAGTTAACATGGGTTGGAGAAGTTAGGAAGTTACCCCAAATAAATAGGGGCCCTTGAAGGACAGTGAGGAATGTGGGAAAGAAGAGGCCAGGGGAAGAAGAATGAAGTCTGGGAAACAGAATGAGTATGATGTGTTTTATGTGGAATAGTCATTTTTTTCAAATTCATTCATCCTCATTCATCTGATAAAAATTATTTCCTTCCAAAGGCAAGTTACTTCCAAATGCATTTGAGTTTATATGCAAGGTATATTAGTTTGATATGACAGGTGAGCCACCATAGTTGCAAAGTATCATAAGGATTTTTATGTTGGTCATTGCTTTTTTGATTTTGAAGGCGGGGCACCTTGGTTGAAGATTTCTCATTTGTCTGGTAGTGCTTGAACAGTCACTGCTTTTATTAGCTACTCCTTGGTAGGTAAATAAGATAAAAAGGTAATGGCTGCTGGATTTTTTCTTTTCCTTAGCTTGCTTTAGAAGATATAGCAACTGGAGGGCAATTCAAAGATGAAAGCAGCCTTGACGTATGAAATGTCACCCTATTGATCAGCAAGCACTGCTGTTCCTCTTGAGGGTCTCAATTTCAGCTGAGCAAGAGCTGATTCATCATGGGAGATAGGTTTTTGTCTGAAAACCAACATAGAACAAAAACTTCATCTTTTTGTTCTTTCGTTTTTTGTTGTTTGATTGTTTGGCTTATCTGAAAAAATTGTTAAGGTGAACTGTGGGCTTCTATGTTGTGCTGATTCCAGGGGCATAGGGCTTCTCAATTCTGTTCCCTAGCTGGATTGACCTTTCGCTCTTGTGAGTTCTAGTCATAGCTAGGGCAGCTATTGAGAATTTCTTAGTAGCCTAGAATTTGATCAATTTTTGTAAATATTTTCTGAATATTTAAAAGTAATCTATATGTCTTCAGATACAAAATTTTTAATTCTACAATTATATTTCTCTGTTAAGAACTAACATAGTATATAAAATCTTCTACTTTAATTGGGGCTATTGAATTTATAATTTATCATTGTTTTTCTGATAATTAGGTTTTATATATGCCTATCCTATTTTATTCAGCCTTCTGATTTGTAAATGTTTTCTTGTTTCCCTTTCATTTTTCTGTTGCTTAGGTTTTCTTTGCAGTTTGCTATTTTACTTGATATTTCTTTTCTTCTAGTGGTTATATGAACTCATACTCCTCTCCCTAAAAAATTTAGCATTTTTTTTCTTTTAGCAACTTGAGTGCCTGCTATGTTCCAGGTAGCAAACTCAATGCTTTGCATATGTTATTTAATATTTGCAGCAGCCCTGTAGATATTAATATCTCCATTTTTTGATGAGAAGATAGATTCCTTGACATTGTCTCATGCTTTAGAGAACAAAGCTCAAAACTGGCAGTATCAGAATTTGAACCCAGGCCCGTTGGCTCCTTTTATGCACTAACCTCTGTCATCTTCCTGCCTTAAAATATTTTTCTCTCTGTCTTTTCTCCCATCTTAACTTGTTTCAACTAACATGAGCTATTAGATCAAGATTTTTGTTACTATCTCCTTGTCTAGGTATGAATTTTTATTTTAAGGTTCATATACATTTCCATTAAATTTCACAATAATGTTAGTGGTCCAACTACTTAAATAGAACCTGACGTTTTACTGATTACATTGCATTTTTTTCTGTGTAATTATTACTATTATTAATATTATTTTTGCTGTCCCTGAGAGACACTTTTCTACTTAAAATTTAAAACTTTATTCAAGATCTGTAGAGATGCAGTACTTTAATTTTTCATAATTAAATGTATAAGTGTACTAAATGGACCTTTTCAATCTGAAACCTAATGTCTTCCTTTCTTTCTTTTTTCAAATCAGGAATATTTTCTTGCATTATTTGTTTGATTTTTACTTCTCACCCAGCCCTTCTCTTCTCCTCCAGTACTTTATACTCTGGATATCTCCCATGCTGCTAGGGTTTTGTTCATTTTTTTTATCTCTGTAATTTCCTTTTGCATTCTGGGAGAGTTGTCAAAGACGTCCTCTAGTTCATTAGCCTGTTTTAGTGTCACCTAATTAATTGCACTTTACTACCTCCAGTAAAATTTATCTCCCTCAATTTTCACCTGAAAACAATCTTTCCTAACTTACATCATTTCTTTTTCATGCAAGCAAATACAATTGAAAACGTGAGTAAATTACTTTTTGCAAACTTTACAGTATTTGTCACAGTACATTGCAGTTATTTGTTATGATTCCCCAAATAGTTCACTTTCTTTTAAACTACGAAAATGTTTCTGTTGTCTAGTAATTTTTGTCATTTGTCATCTTCACACATAGATGATTTTATATCTAGTATTTAAAGTTGAGCTGTATTCTATCAGAAATTGTTCCTTTCACTCCTTTGGTTCCAGATACATGGGAAAGTAGAGGTATATATTTTCTGATGTTTTGATTTTATCTCTTTTGGAAAAAGGCACAGCAGCACTTCCGTGTCTACACACTTCATTATTCTAGCAAAGAATTTATCTGTTCAACATATTTTTATTAAGGGCCAGCTCTGTGTTTGACCCTGCTGAACACT
>NW_024426663.1:40148493-40236711 GCF_017311325.1 Ursus maritimus | reverse complement strand
GAGGATATGGTGATTAATACGATGATGGATCCTTGCTCTCATACCCTTTGCAAGCTCCTGGGGAAGTCATATATCAAATAATTACACAAAATCTTAATTACCAATAATGGTAACAGTTATAAAAACTTACTGGGCTCCTGGCCAATTGGACTGACAGGAAACTGTTGTTCAGAGTGTAGTGAGCATACAGAAGAGAGATGGGAGGAGTCTGATCATGCAGAGCCATGAGGCCGCACTGGGGACACTGAGAATAATCCAAAAGCACTAGAAAGCCATTGCTGAATATGAGGTGGATGAATAGTATATTTAAATTTGTGTTTTAAAGGCCTACTGTAGCTTCCATTGTGGAGGACAGATTGCAGGGGCCAAGTGGATGGGGGGAGACCACTTTAGAATGCTCTTGCATCCATCCAGAAAAGACATGATTGTGGCTTGGACCAGGCTAGTAATGGAGATGGAACTAAGTGAACATATTGAGGAAATACTTAGGTGGGCTAGTGCCATGAAGAGGAACGGATGACTGATATAATCTCATATGAAAAAAGGATTTCATTTTCTTATTTGTCACAGTAGCCTAGAGTTATCTGGTAGCACACTTCTCTCTCTGGCACACTGCCTGCTTAGGAGCTATGACCTCATTTAGCATACCATTACTCCAGGGGGAAATGAGACTAAAGATGGGTTCCTCTACTCATGCCACTCTTCATGTTGGCATTCTGCTTACTGAAACTCATGGTAGATTCTAAATGTTCTGCCAACTGCTGCTTCTAGGACTCATGAGGTAATATAGGATTGAGAATGCAGATTCTAAGGCCAGATTCTAGGTTCAGTTTTGATTCTGCCACTAAATGCCAGAGTGGTTTGGGGCAAATTGCTCAGTTGTTTTGGCTCACTTTTCTATACTTGTAAAATGAGGCTAATTCTAGTACCTACTTCATTGGAGTGTTGCCAGGCTTGAGTTAAAATTTACAAAGTACTTAAAAAGCACCCGGCACATTGTAAATGCTCTAATGTTAGTTACAATTATTAATCTGATTTTGCAGTGGCTGGAGATCTACTAGGCATCTTATCTACTCACTTTCTTGGCAATCACTTCCAATTTCAATAAATCTTTTTCCAGTATGGTTCCATATATGCCACAGATTATGTAATCAAAAAAATTTTTTTTCTGGCTTATCAGTATTACCCAAGTAAAAAATTAATATTTTCCTCTCTTAAAAATTATTTGTTCACTTAATTGGGAAATTGGGCTTTACCTCTGATTCTTTTCCCTTATTAAAACATTTTATTTTCCTCTATTGTAAAAATTCTTTGCTCACTTAATAAAGAAATTGGGCTAGGACCACTGCCCTTAAACAGAAATTCTCCAATAACTCTTAATGGTTACCAGGTTGTACCTTTCTGGTATATTCATTCTGGTATACTCCTGATGTAGTGTATCTAAGAAGCTGGCCTGTGGACATGAGCAGGAGGCAGATTTGTGACATAATGAATGGTTATAGAGGAAAATGTATCAGTCAGGACTCAGCCAGAGAAACAGAGCCAGCAGGAGGTATGTATCAGGAGACTTATTACATGGCATTGTGATTGGCTTATGTGATTGTGAGGGCTGGCTGGGCAGATCTGAAATCCACAAGACAGGACAGCAGGAAGGGTTGCTGGGACTCTCAGGCCCAAGTGAAGCTGCAGTCCACAGGCAGTATTTCTCCTCAGGAAAGCGTCAGTTCTAATCTTAAAGTCTATCAGCTGATTGAGTTGGGAGCACCCAGATTATTTAAAAATAATCTTTGTTTAAAGTCAACTGATTATAGGCTTTTTGTCATATCTACAAAATCTTTTCTGGAACACTTAGATTGGTGTTCAATTGAATAAAGGGGACATAACCTAGCCAAGTTGATACATAAAACTGAGCATCACAGAAAATAATACTTGAAAGCTCTTAGAAACTAGTTCGTTTCTTTTTGGGGGAGTAGGGGAAGAGGTTGTATGGTCTAGGAATGCAGTCTTTGAGAAATCAATTTCAAGTGGCTGGAAAACACTTTTCTCACACTTGAACTTAACAATTTGAATTTTAAAAATAACTGATGGGTTTTGCTATTTCAGATGTATTTATGCTGTATTAAATTTTTATCCTTCTTCCTCCACCGTTACCTTCCCCCAACACAATTTACTGCATTCTGAGTCAGGTGACAGAAGCATCCATGAATTTTTGGTTGTGCAATCTTCTATATAGCTTTGTTTTCCAACTCATTATTTAAAAATTCATAAACCTGTTTACCTCTGTTCTTTTCAAAACTCTTCTCTTCTCAAAAACAAACAAGCAAACAGCTACAATGCCTTCTCTCTTTTTTGTAATCTTAGATCCCCAGATGGTCTTCTATGTAGTACTACCCCACCTCATCCATTACCACCTCATACCAGAGGCTGGTCAGGATTTACTGTTCTTCAGGATCTCTGGCCAGCAGGAGAGCCAGTCAAGTAAATAATGTTTTTATACTGTGTGGGTGGACTTTTTTTGACCCTACAAAAATAAGATGGGGCACATTCTGAGGTGAGCCTATCCCATTTATGTTACTTTAGTTGTCTGAATTTCATTTAGAATGTTGAGTTTTAGTTAGCCTAATCTTCATTAAGTTGAAATCAGCTAGGGGTAAAACCAAAACAACAGGAAAAATCTAGGGGAGTCAGCAACTCACTGATAGCAGTCAGAATAGCATGCTGTGTGGAGAGGAGTTCCAAGAATAGAGGAAAAAGAGGGCTAAAACAAGTATCAATCAATTGAATGACAGTGGTGTAAGATAAAGGGAAATATCAGGGACATGGCAAAAGCCACAAAAGCTAAGCAAATGGGGAGCAGACTGTAAAACAAAGGATGTGATGTCTGGAAAAATATGGCAAAAAGACTTCGAGAAAGGAAAGTTTATTGTCTTCAGCTGTGATGTACTGACTTCCTTAATGTTATGTTTGGTCAAAAGCTCCTAAGAATTATTTCATCAGGATTATTTTTTTTTTAACTTGCCATTAATCTATTTCTCCTCCATTAACTCAAGTAAGTATTTTCCCCTTGGTTTCTTTCATTTTTTCAGATATACTTTAAACCAGAGGTTTTCAAAGTATGGCCCCTGAACTGCTGTGTTAGTATTATCTGGGAACTTGTAGAAATGGAAATTCTCAGGCTGAGTCTCAGATCTATTGGACTAGGAACATTGGGAGCAGGGCCCAGCAATCAGTTTTATCAAGGCCTCCAGAAAACTCTGATATAAGCTCAAGTCTTTTTTTCTTCTTTTAAAGATTTTATTTATTTTATTTTTTTAAGATTTTATTTATTTATTTTAGAGATAGAGCACATGCGCATAAGTGCAAGTGGGGCAAGGGCAGAGGGAGAGAGAATCTGAAGTGGACCCTGAGCTCAGCTTGGTGCCCCATGCAGGGCTTGATCCCACCACCGTGAGATCATGACCTGAGCCAAAACTGAGAGTCAGATGCTTAACTGACTGAGCCACCTAGACGTCCCAGAGATTTTATTTATTTTAGAGAGAGGAGGAGGGAGGGGCAGAGGGAAATGGAGAGAGAGAGTCTCAAGTGGAGCCTGACTCTGGGCTTGACGTCACGACCCTGAGCTCATGACCTGAGCCAAAATCAAGAGTCTGACGCTTAACCGGCTGAGGCACCCAGGGCCCTGATGTAAGCGCAAGCTTAAGAACTACTGGTTAAAATATAAAAACTGTCTTCAAGAATGCCAACTTTCAGTGTTCCATACCAAAATTTTCATTTCTTGAGTTCCTATTAGAGAATGCTGAGCCCAGCGCCTAGTCCATTGCTTCTTGTAGATCTGTCATATTTGCAATGTCATCTAGACTCATTTGTGGTATGTGAATCTCTTTCCTGTTCCTGAAGAAATAAACGGAAGTTTTATCCTTGCCTTCTAAGTGGAAGTACAAAAAGTTTTCCTCACATTTCTGGTCCTTTGTACCTTTGTGCTATCCTTAAAATAAATTCAATTTCTTTCCTGGTCTGAAGCACACGTAAAATTCATATATTTAGGGATTTGGTATATTGCAAATGCCCCTTGGGTTCATTTCAATTGAATTTATAATCAGGTTCCCTAATACACATACACTGCAAGTCACTCTCTCAACCTTTTGAAGTGATACACAGCAAATCTTCCTCGAAGGGATCCTCTTACAGAAGTTATGTATGTTTGATCATTCTTGTTCACACTCTCCTGTAGTTTTCGTGAAACATAAAATAGACTCACCAGGGGTATTGACTTCCTTTCAGTGTCCCCTTCCTTCCCTCTGTATTACTGTACAATTTTAGCTCAATCTTGTCTTTTTATTTTTTCTGATATCCTGTTTGTAATACATGTCAGATACACTGTCCGTGTGCATTACAGATTTCTTTCTACGTGAAAGGAATGAGGAGAGGATGGGGTAAATGCATAGGAGGATGGATTTGTCAGTTGAAAGCTAAGGGAATTCCGATGGCTTTAATTTTCCCTGTGGAGTAGGAGGTGGGGTCCTCTGTTGGAGATTGGGGCAGGGGGTGGTAGAGTGAGTGAATTGGAGACATGGAGAAATATGGCCATATAGGTGCTTAAAATATGGAAATACTCCTAAACTGTGCTGAGTCCTCATTTGCTCTATTCCTGTGCCCTCCCTTTATTCAGGATTTCCAGACCTTCCCAAGATCCAGGATCTAGAAGATAGTTCTGTCTGGCCCCAGTGCTACCTATGACCTCTTTTCTGATCAGTGGATGCCCATTTTTTACTGGTAGCTAAATATTTTGAAGATTACCATCATCAGAGGTTTTATGAGAGAGGAAAATATTTGTCATAGATGTTATATAGAATGGGACAGTGAAATGACCATAGAAATGCAGTAGAATTCCTGAAGGCCATATCATTGGTTCAGTTGCCGGTGGTCATTATGAATTTATGGTCTTCATCATTCTGGGATTTTTCTCAAGTGCAGGCAAGGAGAAAGCAAATAGTTGACTCCATGAGGAGTTGGGGTTTTAGACGAGTTCAGTAAAAAGATAAAGAGGCAGAAAATAATTCTTATCTCTATATATCAAGAAAATTTGTAAAACAAAAAATAAAATGAACAAAAAGGAGGGTGTTCTTGCAATGGAAGCTTGAAGATGTCTACAGTACTCCCCTAGGTTTTTTCTCAATCCAGGAGTTTGTATCTTTCCTTGTCTTTGAGCTACTTCAAAACTCTGTAAGTTGTATAAAACTGATGGTAATGAATATTTTTTTTTTGTCCATAAAGATAAACTAATTTTGTTCAGTGGAGTTGTAATTGGCGCTTAACATGTGGATGTTTATTCATTTTACATCTTTTAGCAAATTCATTTCAGCATTCTTGATTGCCCACATATATGTTGGTTCAAGTTCCCCTTTGAATTGTTTTTGTATATCTTACTGGATTTCTCATGAATTAATGAGTTAAACAAAATCTCTTACACACGTTCATTTTATGTTTGCATATGAGTCACAAATATATGTATTATATAAAATATATCTATGAAATACATATAGAAAAATTACATAAAATATATTAATGTATATAAGTAGAATAACAAACAGTTTAAGCTTCTCCTTCTGCTACTGGTCAGGCTGGCATTGTCTAACAACGGATTCGTTCATTGATTCATTCATTCATTCACTTGCTCATTTAGTAGATTTTTACAGAACACTTATGTGCTAGATGCTGAGTGTGGTTAAATGTGTTTATGGACAGCTAGCTCATGCCCTGGCCTCTTAAACCCATTCACTGTGCTCACATCTTCTTAGTATCCATCTCTCACGAGTGTAACTTATTTGGTACATTTTTACCATGTGGGTTGTGATGACCATGTATTGTTTTTCTTAATTTTTGAGAAGGAAACACTTTTTTTGAGAAAGAGTCCTGGGACCAGAACCTGGCCCCTTAGGGCTGAGTGCCTTCGCCATTCCTCCATAGAGCGCCCCATCCTGGGATGGGGCATGCCATGTATTGATCTATTTACTTTGCCTTCTTAAAAGGGGGAATGGAGCTCTAGTGGTCAGGGGAAGTTTACATGAATAAAATAAGTAAAAGTGTTCTTTCAAGTTTACCAAGACCATACAGAAAGTGCAGTGAAGTAAGAATAGCTGAGCATAGGGGTTTTTGTGTACTTTCTCAACATTTGCTCTTTTACCATTTTTCCTCAGAGACCTATTTGCTTCTCCTTGCAGTCTGGCTCCATCCATTTATATTCATTTGAATGTTTGTTTCTCTTTTTCCATGTTCATTTTCTCTGTAGCCTTCAGTCATTTCTGACAAGGTGATTTTAGCCTCGTTTTCTATTGGTTCTTATTTCATTTTCTTTCAAGAGATGAAAAATTCTACTTTAATGGGAAAGAAAAGTAGAGTACTTCCCAAAACTTTCAGTCGTGCAGATTGGAGAAAAGATTTGTGGTTCTGTATTATGGAAGATGGAAAGACTCTTGAACACAGAATAAAGAGAGATCACTTATATTATTAGAAAAAAAAGACAGAAATGTGCTCTAATGAGAACCATTGTCACCAAAATAAAATCTGAATATATTATCTTCAAATTAAAATACTCCAGAAATCTTAAAATAGGTGTCCCTATTCCATCTTGTAGTAATAACATTTATCTGATTTGTTCAAACAAATAAAAATGAAATCCTCCTGGGTGTTCCTGATGAAAGCACTGAAAATAAATTGCACTTGAGAATTGTGTTCTTTTACAAATAGAGAAACAGACTCTTCAAAGACGTACACATGCTTTGACTATTTCACCCAAGTGCAAATTGTTTTCTGAAAAAAATATTAGCTACTCAGAAATGAATTTAAGAAGTGAGTTTCATTGAGAATTTAAAGAATTACGCAGTCAGACCTGTTATGATTTTCCTTTGGTGGCAATTTCATATATATTTGCAAAATATATATGAAAAATAAGCTCAAGATAATAGGGAATTTATTTAATAAAAAGACCAGCCAGTTTAAAGAGTTTTTTGGAAAACCCGTTTTGGGGAAAACATGTCTTATGTTGTAAAACTTAGAAATTATTTGAGAAGAATGAGTATAAAAAGAAAAGCCAATGGCCACCATCAAACTTATCCAAGGCCCCCGGATTGATTTTTCAGGCGCTCAACTGAGATAGGTGGGGCATTACCTATGGCACTGACAAGGCTTCACCTGGGGAAGCCAACTAATTACATCTCCTTTGTAGTTTTCCTTTTCCTGAAACAGCTCACCTCCTTCCCTGTGTGCTCCCTGCAACCTCTGATGGTCAGGCACGTGCCCAGCAAGAGCCTCGCAGCCATGGATCCCGAGTCAGATAGATTAATTGTGCCTACTTTGAAATGAATGCAGCAATTCCTTCAAGAGAACTACTTTCCAAGCACTTAAACTCAGCCGTTCTGAACAATCCCTGTTGTCACTGAGTTAGCCATTACTCTCTTCCACCTGCTAGCTTAATTGGAAAAAAATGATGTACTCATGTATCCTTTTCCTTTGGTGACAAACTTTAGATATAGGTAAAGGCTGATTTATAATATTTAAATAGACAAAGAGTGGTGGGGGTATGGGCAATCAGGCTGAGAGACACTGAGAAGGGGGAACAGTGAAAATTGGTAGTTGTTCTGCTGTAGGTTGGAAGAGCTACCTATGAGGATTGGTAATGTTGGAGATGATCGTTTCGGTAGAACTGTGAGACAGTTATTCTACTTCAAGGAGATGCAGATGGGGTCGACCTGAGGAAGCAGAATCAGAGGTTATAAGTGACATGCTTACTAACGTGTGTTAAAAGAATAGGGATTGAGGAAAATAGCAGTATGGCTAGAGGGGCCGATGGAGTTCGGGCTCCTATTACAGAATATTATAGATGGGGTGACTTAACAGAAATTTATTTCTCACTGTTCTGGAGGCTGAGAAATCCAAGATCAAGGGGCCCGTAGATTTGAGGTCTGGTGAGGGCCTGCTTCTTGGTCTTTCCACTATGTCTGCATGTGGCAGAGGGGCCAGGGAATTCTCTGAGACCTCTATTATAAGAGCACTAATTCCATTCATGAGGGCTCTACCCTCATGACCTCATCACCTTCCAAAGACCCCATCTCCAAATACCATCACATTGGGGATTAGTTTTCAACATGAATTTTGGCAGGACACAAACTTTCAGGCTACAGCAGGAGTCTAGTAAGGTTTTGTCCTGATATTGAAGACCAGAACATAATTGTAGAGAGTGGAAAGAATTTGTTGAAAGATGTGGGAGGGAGAGAATATTAATGAAGAAATGATCATGAAAGGAGAGAAAAGCAAAGGTAGCCTGGAAGGTAAGGAGGGTCATGATGTCCCCTGCAGTAGGAGGGAAGAAGGTAAGGTGCCTGGTGTTGTGCTGAGTGCTTCACATTTATCTTTTCACTTAATCCTCTCACCACATATAAAACACTCAGATCACTGTTGCTATTTTGTATATGGGGAAACTGAGGCTTAGAGAGTATAAATCACACAGCCAATAAATTCTGTGACAGAGTTTAAACCCAGGTTTCTTTGATTCCAGAGCATTAGCATAAAACTGCCAGTATTTAACCGTTTTTGATCTGTAAAAATGTCAATTCATATGCTCCAAAGTAATAGAATTAGTTGAAGTCTGTAAGAAATAAAGTAGGAAAACCTTTGCTTCATGACCCTTTTACTACCCAAAAGTCATAGTGACAATCAACAGAGTGCACTCTGGCTACTTCATGATTAGTAGTCATGTGATAAATGATATTATTTGGGTTACAGAATTCCTAGGGGGCCACAGAGCAAAGCCACGAAGCCACACAGCCAGGAGCAAAGCTCTCCCAGGGCTGTTCCAGAAATCTCAAACTCAAGATGACAGAAACTAATCATTTCTCACCCCCCAGAGTTCCCCTCTCTGATTCTTCTTAATGGCGTCAAGGTTAATCACCAGGAGCAGAGCCGTCCCATCACGAAGTCTTGGTGCTATCATTTCATCATGTTACGGTTGATTCACTGGGACTCAGTTCGTTAATTCACTCACCCCCCTCTCTACCCTGACTCCAAACCTTTTAGTTTAATACATCTGCCATTTGTTTTCTCATAATTCTACCAGCCCCCTTTTCCCCCTAATCCTGCCTGTGTAACACTTGCCTGTTTTTCTAGTTTCTTTGCAAACACTCTGTCTTTCAAATGGTCTTTCATAACCTTCACAGGCAGAATCTTCCATCCCGCTTGTGCCCTCTCCTAACACTGCTCTTCAGGATGGTATGGATCTCATGTGTCCTTACATCAAAGTGTTAGTGTGACCACTTTCTCTCTTCTCTTTTTCTTCCAAAGGTCAGTGCCAGGCTCCCTCCCATGGATTGTGTTTCCTGTGGCACCCAAAACCATCATGTATAGCAGGTGTTCAGTACTTGTTTTAAAAGTTTAGCAAACTTTTAGCTCCACAGGCCAACAGAGTGGTTAGTGACAGTGGTTGGCTTACTACTTAGTCAAAGAAATAATGGATAAAACAAAACAAAACAAAACCAGAAAAAACGGTAGGTTTAAGAGTTACAGGAAAAGTTGATGGGAGTCAAATGGAGAGAAAGCAAAGAAACAACGCCATTTATTTATTTATCAAACTTTTATCAAGTGCCTACAATGAACAAGGTAGTATTTGAGGCCCTGGGGGTACAGCAGTGAACAATTAGACAAGGTTTCTGTTCTCAAGGACCCTGTGTTTTAGTGGGAAGAGGGGAGAGAGATAAGAAGCAGATACATATTTAAAATGGCGGGTTGTGGCAAGTTCTATAAGAAAAGTAAATCAGGGTGGGAACCTAGTGGATTGTGGGAATGAGAGGTACAGCAGGGCATGGTCAGGGAGGGTATCATCTGAGCAGAGATCTGAATGAAGTGAAGGGTTTCTGGACAAACGACATTCTAGCAGAGGGTATATAAGAGCTGAAGCTTGTGCTGGAACGTTTGACACATGCTTGGCACATTGGAGGAACAGCAAGTAGACCAGTGTGACTGGAGCAGAATGAGGGGCAAAGAGAATCGTAGGAGACAGGGTCAAAGAGACAGTTGACTAAAGAGAACCACAAAGAATATCCTTGCAGCATTAGACCCGCGCACTGCTGTGTTATTCCTGTACGAACAGGCTTTCTGACATAAATGGGATTTGGTGATTGGGAATAATACTCCCCCACACACCATGTTTCCGTAGAGTGGAGTGCTACCTCCTGGGAGGCAGCAGCATGGAAGCGATACTTTAGCATGGCAGTGGTGACCGTGACAGTCCCTGAGCACCTCCTGGGTAGCTAGGATGGGTCAGGCTTGCTCTGTGTGACCAGCTGAGCAAGTCTGGATTTGGCCTCAATTCCTCATGGCATTCTTCAAACCAACTTTACAGGGCTCTGTACTCTAAGAAGATTGTACTTTATCTGCCTTGGTTACTTCTTTGGGTACGTAAGACTTCCAGGGGAACCAGGAAGTGGGGAGAGGCTTACCAGCTTCCCTGTAGAGGCATTACCCCAGCAGTCAGCTTTTTGTGTCAGCCTTCCTTCTTCACATCTCTTTCTCATCTCTCATTGCAGGGTTTTTCAACCTCGGGATTACTGATGTTTGGTGTGAGGTAATTTTTTGTTGTGAAGGGTGGTCTGCACATGGGGGGATGTTTAGCTGTATCGCTGGTCTCTATCCGCCTAGATGCTGAGAGAACCTTAGGCCCCAGACATTTGCCAAATGTCTCCTGGGGATCAAAATTGCTGACAGTAGAAACCAGTGTCTTAATGAATACAGGGACTTTGGAGAATGGAAGATTCCACAAAGAGAGCAATGAATATGTGCTCCATAGTGACACAAACAATTACCTTCTTTCCTTGGAAATCGGAAATTTTCTGTAGCATACTATTATTTTCCTCCCAAAACTATAGACAGGCCTTTTTTTTTTTAATTTTTAAAGTTTCTTTTTTGATTATTTACAAAGTTGTGGCTCAGAACAATCAATATATTTGAAAATCATTTTTCCCCCAAGAATAACAAGTCAACAGCAACAAAAAAATACCAAGACTTGGCATTTTTTGTCTAATGACCATGCAGTTTTTCTGTAGTCATGATGGTAAATGGCTTGTGCACAAAGATGATTTTAACTATAGGGTGTTGATGCATCCAGGTCAAATAGCTGTCTTTGAGGTATATTCACCTGTCCTCTGTAGGCATTTCCGAGTGCAGAATAGCTTCCCTTTTTATCTTTTTCTCTATAGCTTCAACAGAACATTCTGAATCACCACACGGATGGCCTCCTTCAGGCTTTCCCAAGGTGGAAAGGACAAAACTGTTTTGGGAAGTGATCTTTGATTTTCAGTAGGTAAAGTATTTGTCCTCCCCACTTAACTCACTTATTAAGAGGTAAAGGCATAGACACCCAGGGACTTTGCCACAGCCCCAGCAAATCGAACATATGGAATAGGGCATTCAGGGTGAAGGTGTCTTTATACTCACCAGATGTGATAAGTATGCCAAACTCATTTCCCATAAAGCTTATTTTTATGCCATCCCCAGCTCATATTATCAACTTATATTTTATTTTATTTTTTTAAAGATTTTATTTATTCATTCGACAGAGATAGAGACAGCCAGCGAGAGAGGGAACACAAGCAGGGGGAGTGGGAGAGGAAGAAGCAGGCTCATAGCAGAGGAGCCTGACGTGGGGCTCGATCCCATAACGCCGGGATCACGCCCTGAGCCGAAGGCAGACGCTTAACCGCTGTGCCACCCAGGCGCCCCCAACTTATATTTTATAGTATATCTAACAAATTTCTGAAATGCCGAAATGATAAACAACAACCCTAAATAGAAAACCAAGGCTCTTTTGGCATTTAAATTTTTTTTCTTTATTACTAGTTTTCTTCTTCTTTATTTTGCCTATTGGGATTCATGTAAGTAAGTGAGCAAACAGTGTTTTAGTTGCAAATTTGCACTGTTAGCACTTACCCGTCTCCTCAATTTGGAAACCTCTAAGTTCTGTAAAACCACTGATGCTTTTAGAAGGCAGCTCTCTGGTGAGAAAGGACTTGGGACTCATTGTAAAATGTTCCCCGAGAATATTCATTCACTATACTGCTGAGGCCAAACAAAATATTGGGCATCTTTAAGGGAGATATTGAAAACAGGATTTATCTTTCTTGCTTCTATAAGTTTTGATACATCCGTAGTGGAAATGTGGTGGGCATTTTTTGTCACTTAACAACAGAAAAGATATTAGAGGTAGAGAAAGCCAGAAAAAAGGCAACTGAAGAGAATATATGGGGTGTGTGTGTGTATGTGTGTGTGCGTGTGTGTGTTCACACACACGCACACACATGACCCCTCATGTAATGAAGCGTAGGTGTGGGGAAGAGGACGTTGGGGAACTGGGGAGAGAGTAGTGGATCCTTTGTGAAAGGTATTCCACATATTAGACCTGCATTTGGGAAGCCAGTGATAGGGAAGGCACCTGATAGACAACACTAAAATCACAAACAACCTAGATAAGAGAGAGAAGGGCTTATCCAAAAATTCTTATTTCTGTGTCTTAATGTTGATAAGTAGGCTAAAGTTATTTGTCATGATTTTCAACCACCAGCTTCTACACATCTTCTATCCTTCCTTTGAATCACCACCGAAGAGAAAAATCTGGAAAAGTTCTCTTAGAAAACACAATGCCCTTGGTCTCCAGACTGAATGGTCATTTAATTTCTGGATGGGTTGAAAGACACATGGAGGCCTTATTGAATCACTAGCTTTATTGCTGACATCTATAAATAATAACATTTATTAATATCTATGTAGCAGTTATTGGGCCACATACCCTAATTTAGTCCCTACAGCAACCCTATAGGTAGGTAGGTGCTCCTCTTACTCCCATTTTACAAACGAGGACTCAGATACAAAGAGGTTTCCTTGCTCAGGGTCACAGGTTAGTGAATGAAAGAGCTGGCATTTGATCCAAGGACTGTGATTTCCACTCTGCAAACTTAACCACATGTAAACTAGCTTCTTCCTATCAGAAGAGTCACAGTGATTCCCATGAAGCTACAATATAACCAGAGGGCAATGTGCAAGCTCTCCAGGGATGATCAAGAGCAAAGGAAGAATAATCTAACAACAACGAGATAACATGTAATGGGGATCAGCACAAGTATCATTTAAGGCTCCAAATATTTAGGAAGATAGAGTCACAAATGTGAGGGTGATGGGTGCTCTAAGCCAAGTGTTCATACGTGGTTTTATCTGGAAAACTTTACGGGATTTTTACTTTTTCCCCTAGTGCTCTTTTCACGAGTTGTGTTTATAAAACCTTTCAGACTCTAAGCTTAAAAGTGCATATACTCTGACAAATAACTTTCCCTTTTGAAGTCACAGTTTTAGAGGAGTTTAAAGTGAATGTTTAAGCTGAAGTGTATCTTAAAAATACCATGACAGACCAGAGGCAGAAATGCTACTGGGTCAAAACAAGGCTATGGGAATGCTTTAGAGAGAGTAGCAGGCCGTGAATTATTTAGAGACGAGGGGTGTTGTGTTGGTAAGAGGACTTGTCTAGATGTACCATACTTTCTCTTCTCCAGGTGATTTGAAAGAAAACCACGAAATATAGGAGCTGATAGTTGAAAATAATGACATATAATTGAGTCCCAGTGATCAAAACACCCCTGACCAACTCAGAATGGTCCTTTTCGTCTTCAAAGACTGTGTCTAGGTAAAAATGTGGTGCATTGGTTTAGCCCAATTATTTCCAATCACTTTCATATAGAGTCTTGTCATCCTTTCTTCCAAGAAACCTAGTATGTATAATACACAAAACCTAGCTGTTCAAGCTAATGATGGGGTGGGAGTGGAAAGTCTGGTTGGGTTGCTTCTAGTCCCTTCCTTTCAGAACCAGCCTATCCCTCCCATGGTAACCGAGACATTTCATGTGGAATTGAAAGCACACTTAATAAACTTCAGCTTTAGCTTCTTGTAAACTTTGGCTAAAAATTGAAATAATAAGGCATAAAAGACATTATTTATGCCCAGCCTCCCAGTTTGAAAAATATGCATTTTTAGGTTTTATCAAGCCAGTACCTTTTGAGTACTGTTTTTATTCAAAGTAGGCTAAACTCATGTTCTCTAAAATGTATTGGCAAAGAACCTCATATTGATTTTTCTTGCTTGGTTCCATTTAGCATTTAATATCTTTCTGTTGTATTCTTTATGGCACCGACAGTTATAGAATTTATAAAGCTTTCCAGATGGCAAAGAGCAAATATGCTGCATTACTTTGAACTTGAAGCTATCCAATAGTTTTTTCTACTTTAAGAGATGGAACGTATTGTGTTATTTGTAGTAAAACCTGGCATTTTTAGAACAAATGCCAGTCCTAAGAACCAAATCGGTCAAATAATCTATTGTCTTTATTCTTTTATTTTTTTAATCATTTTTCTCTTCAAGTGCTTTCTCATCAGCTGGTCTCTAGGGAAAATTCTGGATCCTCTGGTCCACTTTTTTGAGTTCTGAAATGAAAGTGTTCTGATATAAATGATTTAATCATTTGACTGACGTATGTTTACAATACCTGTTTCTTGCTAGACACTAAGCTCTGCTCTCATACTGCAGTGGTGAGCAGACCAGAATAGGTTCAATGTTCCTGTCCTCGTGGAGCTTAGACGAGACAGGGAGACAGACATATTTATACAATCACATAATATTAAATTATAAATTGTGACAAATGTTATGAAGGAAAGTATAGAAAAGAATAAAATTGTGTCCTAGAGACACCTAATTTGGTTCCCAGGAAAGGAAAAGCCTCTCTGTGGAATTGATGTTGGCTCCCTTAACTTAAAATTGGAGTGCCAGGAGCTTGGAGAATTGAAAGTTACATCAAGAAATTTCTCACATGGAATGGAGCTTCAAGAACAGAGACGGTCTTTAGGAACGATCTGGAGTCTGGAAGCCTCCCCATCGTACTTTTCTAATTTATGTTAGAAATAATAGAAGCTACTTGTTGAGACAGTGAGGAGTCTAAATGGGTTGTGGGTTTTTTTCTTCCAGCATAGAGGAATCATAATGTCACAATAAACCTGTTGATAGGAAATTCTTCCCAACGAATTTAGTGTTGACATATGCTAGACTCCAGACTGCATGTTGATGAAGGTGAAACTATAGCATATTTTTTTCTGTTCCTTTTGTTCTATCACCTTCATATAGATGACACTGTATTTACTTAGATGTGGCCAATGTCTCTAAATTCCAATGTGGTCTAGGTTCTAATCTGTGCTTTTGTTTGAGAAATGATTTTGCATATGTTTGTTGATTCTTGACTTGTAGATTTTTTCTACCTTTACCTATAGGCTAGTTCTAGGGATTTGCTTGGGTTTTTTTTTTTTTTTTTTTTAAGATTTTATTTATTTGACAGAGATAGAGACAGCCAGCGAGAGAGGGAACACAAGCAGGGGGAGTGGGAGAGGAAGAAGCAGGCTCATAGCAGAGGAGCCTGATGTGGGGCTCGATCCCGTAACGCCGGGATCACACCCTGAGCCGAAGGCAGACGCTTAACTGCTGTGCCACCCAGGCGCCCCAAGCTTGGGTTTTTTAAATTCTGTAAGAGTGGAGCCAAGGCTGTGATAAATTTATGTTTTCTATTGACTCTTTTCAGATTGAGCAAATGGATGACAGAAGGTTTGGGCTAGAAAAATCATGCCTGGGGGTGCTTGGGTAGCTCAGTCGGTTGGGCCTCTGCCTTTGGCTCAGGTCATGATCCCAGGGTCCTGGGATTGAGCCCCACATTGGGCTCCCTGCTCAGCATAGAGCCTGTTTCTCCCTCTCCCTCTGCTCCAACCCCCACTTACTCTCTCTCCTGCTCTCTCTCTAGTTAATAAATACAATCTTAAAAAAAAAGAAAAAGAAAAAAGAAAAATAATGACTGGAAGAGCTGAAGGAACATATTTTTGGCAGTAAATGTCCTTGCCTTTATCTACTGAAGTAGAACCTAGACTTTAGCTTGCCAAGGGTAAATGCTTTTGATGGAACCAAGCAGAGCGAGAAGGACAAAGAACTAGGGGAAGAGATATGTTTTCATATATATTTTAGGATCTTCATTTTCTGTGGGTCAATAGAAGAGGAATTTAATTTAGAAAAAAAATGATCATGTGAATTTTTTTATGATTAAAATTTCAGGCATTTGGACAAATAAAATGAGATTAAGGCATTTATATTATTGAGGTTATATTTCCTGAGTTGTCTTCATACTCGGTTCACATCATTTTACCCTTTTAAGTTTGCTTAGGAAATGGGATGAAAACATGTCTCAGACTGTGAATAATACGGGCTTCAGTCCTGACTCATCTTATAGACTTCTACAGTATGAAAGAAAACATGTTTTTAAACCAAAGGTGGTTCTGCCTTGTTGTTTTTTTGGTTCCAACAGATATATGGAGTTTCAGGATTTTGAAAAGTAAGCATAACTTTTTTTTTAATGTTTTTTTATTATGTTAGTCACCATACAGTACATCCCTGGTTTCTGATGTAAAGTTCGATGATTCATTAGTTGCGTATAAGCATAACTTTTTTGACTGACTGCCCCTGGGATTTACAAGAAAAAGAATAAAATGTGATATATTATTGGCTTTAAGGCTCCTTTTCATCCCCTTGGGTCAAAATTACAGACAAGGACATTTACTGAACCAAAGTGTTACAGGTTTTTGGTGAGGTGCGACTTGGGTTTCTGCCTGGCTTATCCTAAAGATATCTGACAGCTTTGTCCAGCATCCATGGCCTCTTCCTTTTGCAACAAGAGTCTCCTTTCCCAAAGGTAATTATTCTTCCTTCATTCCTTGTGATCTGGATAAGACAATCACTCAAGATGGACCAGCGCTCTGTCCATTGGTGAGCTGTGACTCAAGCAAGAGTCACTGGAATCCCTCCTGGAAATTTGAGTTGAGGCCAGTGTTCCCCTTCCTGCCTCACGAAGACCCACATGATTGCAGGTGACTGTGGATCCTCTCATTAGGAAATGTTATTAAGTAGATTTTAAAATCAGTTCAGAAAAGAATGATTGTAGGATGGAAAAGTGTTGGAGTGGAGTCATTTTAAATGTTAGAGATGAAAAGAGACCCTCTCTGAGATGCTGCTCCCCAGATCCTCAGGGCTGTCCTAGTTCTTGTCCTTCCCAAGCATTTTATGCCGTTCTTCATTTCCCTCCTGTTGTGCTTACATTACGCAGAGTATGTTCTGGCTCTCATGATGAGAGCCCTGACTAATTAGTATGCTCTTGTTCTTTCCGTTAAGATTGACTTTCTTTGGATGGATCTCTTTGCCTTGTTCTTCTTATGCCTCTGGAGTGTACGCCTTCCTAGGAGGGGGCTATGGCGAGGGGCAAAGGAGGCTGCCAGACTTGAATTTAGTGTAGTCTTTGGTCCAGAGGCACCAACGGAGTCTGTTAATCCAGTCCTGTTCATCCAGGCTAGAGGTTCTTTATCAGGATTCATGTAAATCCATTTAGCAACTAAAAATGAGCGTTTGCCCTTCCTGTCCTCTTTGCGTACATCTTGCTCCCAAACCTATAGTGGTTCTAGGTGGCCAGTTGAGGTGGAAGAATTCTAGCCAGATGTGGCTGAAGATGTCACAAAAGAAAACCATGATCTTAAATGATTTCACAACACTTGATGAGACCAGGAGGGTCCATATTTTCACTTTACGTTTACATAAACTACTGCTCAGAGTCTCTGGTATGACGGTGTCCGGACAGAAGTGGGGCCACTTTGTCCCGTGCTCTGTCTCCTGCATTATTGAGGCCACATCATATATTTTGATTCACTGTGGATTAAGGTTCTGATTTAGAGATTTTAAAATTAGACTGACTTCCGCAAAGAAATTGCTTGTTGAGTGTGCTTATTAGTCCCTGCCCTCACATATTGTGGATAATCCATTTATATCGTTCTGAGTACTTGCTTGCAAATATTAGCTTGAGCTATATAAAATTGCTGTTTGGTAAGTGAAAACCTGCCGAGTATTCGTGTGATTCAAGTCATCCTGTTGAGAGACTGATCTCCTCCCTTGCTATTGTCCCCCCTCACTAAGCCACACTGGCCTCCTCACTGTCTTCACAACATCGTTCCTGCCTCAGGGCCTTCGAACTTTATATTGTCTCTGCCTTGATTGCTCTTCTTTCAAATAATGACTCCTGTCCTCACTTTCTTCAGAAATTTCATGCAAATATTACTTTCGCAAAGAGCCTTTATTCACTATGCCGTCTAAAATTTCAGTCCCCAGTCCTGACCAAGTACACATTTTCTAACCCTATCTCTGCTTTTCTTTTCCCCATTAAAGCCCAGCACTATCTTATAGACTATGTATAGCTGTTATTTGAGTGCAATGTGTATCTCTATCTTATAACGCAAGTTCCAAGTGGGTAGGGGTTTTAGTTTACTTTGTCTCCAGCATCTAAAATAGTGCCTGACACACAGTGAACGTTCAACAATATACGCTGAATATGTAAATGTGAAGTAATAGGGAACTGACCATATCCATGGGCCCAGATCTTTGAAAAATACCACATTGGGAATTTTCACTTTGTTTTGTGCCGAAAAAGGCATCGTGGACGTCTCTATAGCCTTGGCACAGAGAGTGAGGGAGAGGCCGAGGAGACGAAATTGTTACCTACTTCTTTCCGGTTCAAAGAGGTCAACTCAGCTTTTGTCTCTCTTATATGTTGGGTTTCTGGTAAGATTTCATCAGGAAAAAGGTTTGTGCAAATCATAAGAGTTTGAAGACACTGATTTGGGATAACGGGGAAAAAATAATGTTTACAAGTCATCATGTAGTTTCAAGCCTAAAATTCTGTGATTATCAGTGTTTGTTCACCACCCCACAAGGCGAGTGTAGTAAGGGTGCTTTTGTCGGGAGTCAGCTGCAGATGTCCCAAAGTCAATGAGCTTCATCTTTGACAGATTTAAAAAAAAATTGTTCTTTAAACAGGGAAGTTATTTTGTTCTAAGAAATTGTACAAAAGCCCCTCTCCCTCATTCCTAGGTTTATTGGTTCATATTAACCAGGTGTTGAAAATCCTTAGTGGGGCAAAGGGGCAACAGTGCTATTCATGTAGTTACTTTTTGCTCGGAAATTGACCTCCGTGCTCTACTAGCCAGGAGCAAGGTAAGTAGGTATGAGGAGTAACGGGTCTTAGTCTACATTCCCCCAAATTCCTGTATTTTAACACATTTCTAAACATATAATGACATGAACATTGTTAAGGCCACAATATAAAGATTTTAGAAGAATCTGTGTGAAGCAAGATGGTGAATCATGCAGAGAAAATAATCAAGAGATGTCTGTTTCTGTTTATTCTCCCAGTCACCTGGCCCAGAACCCTGCCATGTGGCTGCCTCTTGGTCACTTGACAAACTGGTTTTACATCTGAGGGAATACTTGCCACAGATATCCAACCCAGGGTTACACAGCTAAATGCTCGGCAGGGTTAGGATTAGAACACAGATCCCCAAGTGCTGCCTTAATCCCCTGTGTCTCATCATACACTGCTTCCCTCTTCAATGTCCTTCAGAACGGCGATGCACATTGTATGTCTACATTCAGCTGTGCCTTCTTGAAAATGCAAACGTATAAAGCAAACATCAGAAACTCTCACTGACCTATCTGTATTTACAAATTCAAAGGAAATGTGCTAGCCAAAATAAGCATTAGTTAAATCATTAACTCATAATTCTTAGAATAGAAGAGTAATTGACTAATATTTAAGTAATCATAAATAATTCTGAGGATAGAAGAATAACCATTTATCCTGCAACTGTGAACATGTAAGACTACCAGGGGAAAAGTGGATGGGGACAGAAAAAAGTAAAGTCTCTGTGACGGTGACAGCAGGGCGAACGAAATTCTGATGAGTGACGATGAGAGCCTCCAGGTCAGTAAGAAAGAGGGGAGGGAAAGGGCCCAGTGCTCTCATAACATGGAAAATGCAGCTGTTGTAGTGAGATGAGCTTCTCTGAGTATTGTTTTCTTGGCCTTACATTGTTTCTGTTAAATGTAGTGGTTCTTAACCTGTTTTGATCAAGCAGCCTTTTGGTAATCTGGCTAACATTAGAGACTATCTACCCAGAAAAATGCCTGTAGGCACAGTGTTCTCAAAGGCAACACGCAAGGGCATGCAGAAATAGGACCTTCCTCATTTACCCACAATGGCGTTTCATCTCTAGCTCAAGCCTGCCTTCTGCCTGATAGCAGGAACTTCACCAGCTCCTGGCAATTCACCATCCCTCAGGTGACTTCTCCATGATTTGGGCTTTAAAATAACAACAACAACAAAATCATCTGTTTTCTTCCCCCTTCTTCCTTCTGGGGTTTAATTCTAAAGTCTGGGGCACTGCTTCTTGTTTTGGATCTGCCTTGAGCAGGTATCCCGGAGACATCCAGCCAGCACGTCGGCGCTCCCGGTCCTCGGTTCCTTCAGCGCTCGCTTTCCTCGCGGAGGCAGCTATGTCCTCACCGCGCTCCTGCGGTGCAGCCCCAGCTGCTGTTCACTGCCCTGGCTTTGTGTCCTATCTGATTCTCTGTCTCAGGGCCTGGGAAGGTAGTGCTGCTTTCCTGCTTCTCTGGAACTCAGGAGCCTGGGGGCTTGTGCAGGCTCTCTCTGCCCCTCACCCCTGCTCACTGCGCAGACATGCAGCTTGCAGCTCTCCCCCTTTGCGGGTAATCCTTAAACCCCTGACCTCAAGACATAGCTTCTTTTCCAGTCCTTGGGGTGTGGGCAGGTGCAGGACTTCCCACAGCTCCGCCCTTCTTCCAATTCCCTTTCCTCATTGCAGTGTGGAGCTCTGGATGGGACAGGAGAAATAGCTTGGTCATCAAGTATTCTTTGGGGAATTTAAGAATAGGTATATGTATTTCCTTATTTAAAAAAGTGACAGTAAATGAAAAAGTAACAACATTAATTACAATAGGGGATGAGTGGACATGGAGTAAAAGGGAGGGGGAGGTAAATGAGACATCCAAGTGTACATTTTTAATACTTTGGACTTTTAAACCATATTAACAATTTATGTATTCAAAAGTAAAATCAAATGAAAAGGGATTAAAAAGTCAAACCCTCAGATTGTTTATAACAGAAGCAAATAATCCTAACTGTATATCAAATTGATAACATAACAGAAAGGATATTAATTGGATATATTTGAACACGTATTTGTTTACTGGCATATAATCTAAGATAACAAAAGAACTGCAGGGAAATCTTAAGCTATATTTAATAGTCTGCTCTGGGCCATGGTATTGTTATTATAATTCTAAAACTGTTTTGTGTGTCCTTTAGGATAGAATACATGAATCTCTGTACTGATATTGTTGGCAACCAAGATTTTCCCTAGGAGAAGGGAGTTACATGTGTGGGTTGAGGGACAGTAAGGAAGAACTCTGTGGTATTAAATGTGGATTAGAGATATTAATATAAATTCATGATTTTCAAATATCTGTATGTAGGAAGAAGTATGTATTTATGTTATATAAATCCTAGAGAACTAATGCTCCTATTCAGAGATAGCTAGTTAACCATATGCATCACTCTTTCAGGACAGACCTAAAAGCTGATACCCAGTGGCAGTGAGTATTCCTAGCATCCAGATTTTGGTTGTAAATAAAACTGGAATTTCTTAAAGAAACGGCAAATGTGGGGGAGATTACAAAGTGAGTGTTGCACTTCTTGTGCCAGGAAGCAGTGAGGTGTTCATACATGGACTGGATTTTGTCAAGAACACACCATGAATAGTAATGGTTAATACGTGTTAAAAAGTCCATGTTTGGGACCCCTGGGTGGCTCAGTCATTTGAGTGTCTGACTCTTGGTTTCGGCTCAGGTCATGACCTCAGGGTCATGGGATTGAGCCCCACGTCTGGCTCTGTGCTCAGTGGGGAGTCTGCTTGAAGATTCTCTCCCTCTGCCCCTCCCCCTGCCAATAAATAAATCTTAATAACAAAGTTCACATTTCACAGTAATATCCAGGACTAGAGAGGGAGGAAGGGGGAAAGAGAGAGGTTGAGAGAGAATAATTTTCCTTTTTAAAATAGGATAAATGCAGAACAAATGCTAAAACCCCATCACCACTTTGTAATCTCCAACATGTTAACATTGACTTAGGCAAGCATCGCCAACAGATGGTGTGGTGTTTTGGTCGCCGAATTATAGCCGCCAAAGATGTTCACAGTCTGACCCCAGGAACGTGTTATTTGCCATGAGAAGAGGAACTTTGCAATGGGAGCAAGGGTAAGGACCTTGAGGTGGAGGGATTAGCCTGGGTTATTGGGTGGGCCAGGGAACTTGTGAGTGGAAGAGGAAGGCCCGAAAGAGACTTAGGGAGATGGCAGTGTGAGAGGGACTCAGCCCACAGTTGCTGGCTCTGGAGACAGAGGCGGTGGACCATGGGCCACAGGAAACAGGCAGGGAGGGAAATGGTTGGAAGGAGTGAAGCCGTATGTTAACACCTCGTGGCCCAAGTGTTCGTCGTCATTTTCTACACGGCTGACAGTGTTCAAGGTTAAAAAAAATTAGTTAAAAAGAAAAAAGAAAGCCTACACTCTGAGTTAATCTAGACCTGGATGATTTTTCTCATCTTGTACAGAGGAAAGGTGAAAAACAGGAACGTGGACACACACACCGGAGAGTAGCAGGGATGGCGTGAAGCGGTGTTCCAGCCACACATCTGTTGCATGTTTCATTAGATCAGGGTTTAACCCCTGCTGGGCCCTCGTAGCTTTGGCATCTACTGGAGAAAGTGTGGTCTGCAGAAATGGCTCTGAGCATCCAGCTTCGTCTATAGATAGAACAATGCCTCACAAATATTCTGTTACTTTGCAATGCCAAGTCAGCTGTTCTTATTTTTAAGATATTTAAAAACAAAAGTATTCTCCTTCTATTAAACATGTACATGGAGGGTTTTTAAAAATGGAAGAGCCACAAATTTAGAATCTTTTTTTTTTTTTTTCCTGGTTACTTCTTCACTGCTTGTTGTCACCCATCCGCACAGGACAATCTTGATCCCAAGTCTTGTTTCACCAGAAGGACTTCTTTGAGGGTGGTGAATTTGATCTGTTTTGTTCTGTGCTCTATTTTTAGAGCCTAGAGCAGTACACTGTATTTACCGTGTGTCCAAGAAACCCTGGTTTGTGTTAGGAAAAAAAACCCAGTTCTTTCCTCCTGTGTCTCCTTCCCTTCTTCACACAGCACTTACTTCTGACACCAGATATGTGGATTTTCTCACCACCAAGCAATTCTCTGTGACACCCGCTGGGTGTCCTACGGTTTAATTCAATACTGGCATTACCTACTTGGAGATAGTGTCAAATCTCACAGGTTAAGGACTCAGTCCCACAGGACTGCTCCTCACTTCAGATGCCAGTCCCAGTTAGGAGGTCCCTGGGTTACCCGCAACTTCGGTTTGACTGAACTAGCTACAAGGTCGAAGTTCCCCTAACTTCCTCCCATTTTGGATTCCATTAACTGCTAGAGCAGCTCACAGAATTCAGGGAAACATTTACTAACATTCATCAGTTGGTTAAAAGACTCAATAAAGGATACAGATGAAGAGATACATAGGGCAGGTCCGGGAGAGTCCCGCAGGCAGGAGTTTCTGTCCTCAAGGAATCGGAATGCATCATCCTCCCAGGTACATAGATGTGTTCACCTGTCTGGCAGCTTTTGGAGCCCCATGCTATTGGGAACTTATGGACGCTTTATCAGGTAAACATGATTGATCATTCCTTCCATTTACAACCCTTCTCCCTTCTTAAAAGAATGGTGAGAGGGGGCAGGAGCTGATAGTTTTTTTTTTTTTAATTTTTTAAAAATTATTTTTTATAATTTTTAAAGATTTTTATTTATTATTGTTTTCTATTATGATATGTTAGTCACCAGGCAGTACATCATTAGCTTTTGATGTAGCATTCCATGATTCATTATTTGCGTATAACACCCAGTGCTCATTGCAATATGTGCCCTCATTAATACCCATCACCGGGCTAGACCATCCCCCCACCCCCCTCCCCTCTAAAACCCTCAGTTTGTTTCCCAGAGTCCATAGTCTCTCGTGGTTCGTCTTCCCCCTGTTCCGCCCCCTTCATTTTTCCCTTCCTTCTCCTAATGATCTCCCTGCTATTCATTATGTTCCACAAATAAGTGAGACCATATGATAATTGTCTTTCTCTGCTTGACTCACTTCACTTAGCATAATCTCCTCCGGTTCCATCCATGTTGATGCAAATGTTGGGTAATCATCCTTTCTGATGGCTCAGTAATATTCCATCGTATATCATGGCGTGGTCTTTCTGGTGACCAGCCCCATCCAGGAGTCCTCTAGAGGCTGCCCAGAGTCAGCTCTTTAGAACAAATTACCCCTCCCCCACCACCGTCACCCGGGACATGATAAGGGTTTTAGGAGCTCTGTGCCAGGAACTGGGGTCAGAGACCAATATGGATTTTCTCTTATCTCACAGCTTGAACAAAGGCATGGGGCCGAACTGCAAGTAGGGAACCATATAGCTGAGGTGTTGTGTATTATCCATCCACACACACCTAAAATTCTATGTTTTAGAGCCACTGCCCAGCTCCCTGAAGTCCATCCTTCAACTGTAAATTAAAACCCCCTCTCTACAGTTCTTCCTTCCCTCGCCATAATTTTTCTAATGATCTTCTGGTCTTTATTTCTCCATTACTCAACTGTCATTTCTAAATAGGACCCACCAGCTTAACTGAGCACCTTGTTTTGCTTGTATTATTTTTGGGAACACATGTTAAGCTCATAAGGACAGAAAGTACTTCTTACGTATTTCTTGCTACTCTCTCTTCAAATCTGGATCCTGACACAGGGCTCCTTTTTTGTGGGCATTTGTTATTTTTGGCTCTTCCAGTTCATTCATTCCTCCTCTCATGGAAATAACATCCTGCTTTCGCTCTGGGAAATTATCTCACCTCCATTATATGGAGAACTGTGGGTAAAACAATGAAGTTGTCCTGCCCTCTCGTAGCCAAGTTGGGGAGAGGGAGTCTGTGAGAAAAAAAAAGGTTAGCAGCTAGACTGCAGTCTTCCTCAGCATCATAATTACTTGAGAAAAGATAGACCGCTGTCAAGCTTCCTCTGATACCAAGGAATTTCCTCATCGCTAGTAAATGAGAATCTTTCTAGGGCTGCTATGAGTGGATTGCTGACCCATGAATATTCTTGCACACTGTCCTCTGTTGTCAGGATAATTTATTGTGTGACCTGTAATTTTTGATATGTAGGTGCACAAAAGAAAGGAGCTAGGCAGCCTCTCCTTCAGTCCCCCAAGGACAGTCAATGGGCAGGACATTTCAGCCGAGGGGCCCTAGACCCTGCAGTTTTCTTGTGCTTATGTGATTCACACTCATGTCAGTATTTGTAAATTGTATCCCGTGTAGTGATTGGGGCATCAGAAGACATGTGTGAGGTGTCCAGTGTCTCCATGAAATTGTTGTCGCTGCTGTATCCTTTCTGAGAGCTATGTAAACTTAGTGTGAGGTCAGCCTGTTGTACCCTATGCATTTGGTTGACACTTCTGCAGCATGTGACCCAGGCTCAGTCAATGACTGAGACTCTGAATATTCGGTTGGTGGCACATGTTCTAAATGGATTTTTTTTTTTTTTAATTTTGCTGCCAGCAGAGCACTCTGACGAAACAACAGACTTCAGTGCTACTTGTGTTTCTATTTCCAAACTTTCCCATAAATTTTGTTAGTGCATTCTTTCCAGTGGCTTACTATTTACTGAAGTTAACCAGAGATGGTTTCTGTTGGCTGCAACCAAAGAATTCTGACTGATAGAGCAATGAATAAAGTAAGTCTTTGATACATTTTAATTATATGGTTAGTGTCTCCATTAATTACTGCTGTGTAGTAACCACCTCTAAACCTAGAGCTTGAAGCAGCGACCATTTATTTAGCTCACAGTTACACAGTTCTGCACATTAGACCGGGTTCAGCTGGATGGTTCTTTTGGTCTCAACTGGATTTTCTCATGTTTTCATGATGAGGTGCAAGTCAGTGGGGCAGCTTTACTTCTGGAAGTTGCCTGACCATCTGTAAAGTTGTCCTGGTCTTGCCCCATGGTGGCGGTGGGGTCTCAAGAGAATGATGGATGAATAATGGGTTGAATTATGTTTTCTCCAGACTCCTATGTTGAAGTCCTAACTCCTAGCATCTCGGATTGTGACTCTATTTAGGGACAGGATCTTTAATGCAGCTGAGAGGGTGGGCACTAATCCCATCTGCCTGAGGTTCTTATCAGAAGACGAAATTTGGACACAGACATTCAGGGCGCACACACATAAAGGAAAGGCCATGTGAGGACACAGCAAGAGTACGGCCCTCTGCGAGCCAGGGAGAGAGGTCTCAGAAGAAAGCAAACCTGCCAGCATCTCAATCCTGGACTCCTAGCCTCTGGAACTGGGAAAAATGAATTCTGTTGTTTAAGCCACCCTGTCTGTGGTTATGGCAGCCTTATCAAACTAATATAGGCTGCATATAAGGTCTTTCATGGCTTATGCTCAAAATGGATACATCACTTCACATGCATTATATTAAACTGAGTCACAAGTCTAGCCCAGCTAGGCACTTACATTATTAATGGGTGTAAATATAGAGAGGAGATTAATCGTGCTTGTATTTGCAAAATACCTGTCACAGTAGTTTGAATGGTAAGGAAGCATACAGAACATAAATAGATATTAATGTGGGAAACATTGTTAGGTACTTTAATCTTGAATTGAAGTGTTTTATATAAGGCGCATTTCTATTTCTTAGAGTGTAGTAGGCTAACTCATGTTTATCCCATAGCCTGTGCAAGGAAATAGGGCCACCAGCTTCAAGGAGTCCCTACTCTTTGTAGTATGAACCAGAAGGTCTTGACAAATGACCAGAAGGGGGAGGGGAATGGTAGTCTTTCCTTGACAGATCAAGTTACATCATTAGGTCTTAAAAATTAGTTCTCCCTCCTCTCTCTCTCTCCCTCTCCTTTTCATCCTTCCTTCCTCCTTTCCTTTCCTTCCATCCTTTCTTTCTCTTTTACTTTCTCCCAAATAAAACTTAATTTCAGTGAGAGCACGAGGGGACACTGAAGTACTCCTGAGGCCACACAGAGGTGCCCAGATGGGTAGTTGCCCTGCACAGTGCTGGCTGTCTTGCTCATTGCACACCAAGCTCAGTGAGTGAGCCCTGCCTCGTCTTCCCATCCTCACAGCTACCAGGTTTCTTCCCTCTGTCTGCTTTCCCATCTGTACTCTGCCTTCTTGCCCCTGCCTCACATTTTCTAGATCTCTTCCTGGGATTCTTAATCCCTCTTTACCTTTCTTAGGCAGAACAATTTAGTTATATAACAGCTCTAACTTCAAACTCTGATACGCCCACTCACTAGTTTAAACTGCCTACAGTAACATCAAAGGCCATTATATGAAGGCAAAAGTTTTCTTCTGTTTAACAAATAGAAGTTCTTCTAAATACCAGAATTCACTTTCCTCAAGGCAATGGGAAATAAAACATTTACTGTGAGAAAATTTCTATAGTAAGATACAAAATAAGCAATTTCGTACATGGTCAGCATCGGATTGGGGGCCTGTTTACATTTTTCCGTTTCATAAAGACGTGTTTTAGTGTGTCACCGTGAGTTAAAATGATTCCCATGGTACTTGAGCATCCCTTCTAGAGTGGAGTCCTGGAGGCATTGAACTTGTCCAGCCCTCAATACACCCTCAGTTAACCATATCTGAAGAACAATCAGTGGCAGCATTAATTGGAATATGAAAGCTTTAAGCTATATCTGCCCCTGTTGCTGGAGCACTCAGCCCATCACACTGGCTACCCTAAGTTATTCTGGAGCCAGAGAGCTGTGGCTTGAAAACATCACCAGCTTTGTACTAAAATGGTCATTAGTTGCTATAGGAATAATATTTTGGGACCTAACATTACCTTAAGATAATTTTGATTTGCTCACATTTGGAGGAATTAAAAAGGATATCAACACAATTTTTCATTTAAAAAATACCTCTCGAAAAGGCGTCCCTTGAGAAACTTAAGAGCTAGATTGCTCTCTACCTTGTGTCCTGCACACAAAAAGCATCAGGGCCATCTTGGAAATGTAAAGAAATGACTTAGACAAACACACACCATGCCTGCACACACGCATGAATGGGTAGTGTAGGATGCTGACAAGAAGAGGGATTTGAAGGGTATTATTTTAAAACTAGCACTGCATAAAATATTAAACTGTGTGCCCATCTCAGTCTGACTTGGAACTTTAATTACTTCGTGATTTTTAGAGAGGACTCTGAAAATTCTGAAGACCCAGTGACTTTTACCTCATCAGATTCTTTTGGCATCAGCTGATCTTATGCCCGTCGCTGCTGTGGAACCCGCTCTGTGCAGATGCACCCTGACCACACTTCACCTCAGGCCTCTAGCTTCCTGTACCAGGGCTGCCCGGCTGATGCTACACTGTATGTGTGTGGGGGTGGTGGGGAGGGGAGGTGGGGGGGGGGCTGAGACATTGCAGGAACTCAGAAGTGCAGGGAGTTCAGGGTCTTGCAGGATGAAATAAGAAACCATATGTTGAATGAATGCTTCCTCCCTTTTCCCCTCCTCCTCTCAGATGGTCCTGAAGTGCATTTCGTGTGACCCCTCAGGAGGTCCTGTGAACAGAGCAGCCAGTTTCTCCTGCAGTAGCCACCACCATCATGCATCTTTCTGTTGCTTCTCCCAGCTTTCTGCTTCATTTTACTGCTCCTCATACTTTCTCCCTGGATCAGATTCCCTGAGAACTTGGTCTTTGTTTCCCACTCTATTTTCTGGGAACCAGAGCTAACATACTCATCAAAAAAGAGGATAAGATTGGGAAAATAAGAAAACTTTAAACTCAAACTTTGCTTACTTGGGAGTGTCTTACGTACAAGGGGGTAAACACCTATTCCCCCTCTAGGCAGCATTCTTTGAGATATTAGAAAAGACTTGATATTTCTATTTTTTCCCCGAAGACTGACTAAATTCGTAAGTGCATTGGAAAATAAGAAAAATGTGGAGTTCCTAGAAGACAGAAAGCAGCTGAGATTCTATTGCAAGGCAGTCAAAAGCAGAGAAATTCATGTCTCAAGATCCATCTCAAACTTATCCATATCTTTCCATCTCCACTGTCACCTTCTTAGACCAAAGCCCCTTCATGTCTTACTGGGGTTCCTCCTGGTCTCTCTGCTTCACTCTTGTCCACCTACAATTCCTTCTCCATGTTCTACACCCGACGGCTTTTACCATTACTGTTCTTTTTGCCTAGTATGTTCCTTATCTACTTTTTCCCATGGCTGGCTCCTTCTCATTTTGCAGAGCTTTCTCAAGTTGGAGGGCCTTCTGATTTCCTGATCTATTCACCCCCTCTCTCTACTCACCTCTCATCACCCTTAACCCAATTTTCTGTTACTCCCTTCCTGGCACTTATCAAATCTGTTACGGTGTTGTTTTTGTTTGCCTCCACGCCAGTGGATGTTTCTCCCATTAGAGTCTCAGCGCCATGAGGGCGGGGACCTGGTCAGGTATCTTTACTGCCTTACCTGGGCTTGCAGCCCAGTTAATGATACACAGGGTAGAAAGAATGACACTTTCCTTCTGACTCTTCATTCAGCCAACAATCTCTTTGCTGACTGTTGAGCTAGATATTGGCAATCAAGAGGAATAAGAGAGGACCCTGCCTTTGAGCAGCTCTGAGTGGAGAAAAGCGTGTACTTCCGATTTTCTGATTCATAGTTTGGTCATTTGTGCCACATATTTTATTTTTACTACTAGACTTCAGCATTCTGAGTGCAGGATGTCAATCATCTTTGTATTTCTACGGAGACGAGCATGTACCAGGAAATTAAAATAATATTTTTGGAAAGCACTTAAAAAGTTTTGAGGGAGCTTTATAAACATGATTAATAATAATTATTATTATTAACTGTCCAGTAACCTTTTAATAATTGCTCATTAACTATTTGTTGTCAATGACTGGATGAAGAGGAGGAGTATCTACCTGAGAGTGAGAGGGAGACAGTGATGTTGGTGAAAAGGTAGAGTCAGAGTGGATGACAGGCGAAGGAAGCGGAAGAAAATTGGATTTGAAAGCCAAATCCTGTATTGCTATGAGGATACTCTACTACTGCCTGTTTTCTTTCCTGGGACTTCAGAATAATTTAGTAATAATTATTTCTTTACATGTCTACAGGAAGCTAAGAAATGAGTCTGATGCAATTTTAACACCATAAGAACAGAAAAGCTCACAAACCATAGCATGTTCCTCTGCTTGAAAATTTGCCTCATTATTTTCCAGCTTCAGCCTAAGAAGGTCACACAAATTAATTAAAAACATACATCCAGCGGCATTCATTTAATCGTGATCTTTTGGGAGAAGGCAATCGTGTACTTGTTTCACCGATGTAAGCTGGGTAGCCTGGAAATTTGATATACCTGTAATTTTATTAATTTTTAATGAAGACCAGTATAAATAATGCATTTCCTGTTGTGTTTACAAAGCCAGAGGGGCTCAGTATAGTCTGAGATAGTATCACTGCCTAAGACAAAGAAAACTCTAGCAGCTCATTACTGGGTAGTTTGCCAAAAAGGGATCTGGCTACTATTAGTGAATTTATAAAAATGCTGTCTCTGTTTTGACACTCTGTAAATACAGTTTGATGATGATGATGAAGTGGGCTGTGGGATGAAAAGTCCCTGTAAGGTGAGACCTGGTGCTTTTTCAGATTGGGCATGTCCCCCAGATGTCGCATACACTTCAGAAAGAAAATTAAAGGAAATTTCTGTGTGTGTGTGGTCCCATGTAAATCCTCACCAAATCAACTTCAGCATAGGAGAGTTTTAATAATCAAATGGCTGGGATGACCCATTCTGTAGATATCAGTCAGTTTCATTTCCCAGTCAACCCTGTCATTGCCCAATAGGCACATGAAGAAGGTGGCACGATGGCAGCAATGAGGGTTATGCATGAGCTCAGCAACATAGACTTCCATTCACTATTGCTGACTTTGTGATGGTCACCACTGAGTGCCCAGTCGGCCAGGAGCAGAGCCCAACACTGGGCCCCTTATATGATACCATTCATTGGAATGATCAACCAGCTCACCTCGTGCAAGTTGATTCCATTGGACCACCTTTATCAGAATGCAGCCATGCTTTGTTCTTACTGCAATAGACATTTACGCTGCATACAGATTTACATACAGCATTGCTTCTGATAAAGGAACTCATCTCAAAGCAAAATAGATGTAACGATGGGACACGGTCATGGAATTCACTGGTAATCGTACCATGTTCCCCACCATTCTAAAGCACCTGGCTTAATAGATGGGTAGAATGCCTTTTTGAAGATTCAGTTATAGAGCCAGCTAGGTGGCAGTACCTTGCAGGGCTGAGGAAAAGTTCTCCAGAAGGCTGTATGTGCTCTGAATCAGCATACAATATACGGTTCTGTTTCTTTCATAGGTAGGATTCATGGTTCCAAGAATTAAGGGTGGAAATGGGAGTGGCACCACACACTTTTACCTGTAGTAATCCACTAGTGAAGTTTTTGCTTACTGTTCCTGTGGCTTTATGCTCTGCTGGCCTAGAGGTTTTAGTTCCAGAGATAGGAATGCTTCCACCGGGGCACACTACAGGGGTTCCATTGGACAGAACTTTAAGACCTGACCGTTTTGGACTCCTCATGCCTCTGATTCAGTAGGCAAAGAAAAGAGTTATAGTACTAGCTGGGGTGATTGATTCTGTTTATCAAGGGGAAATTGGACTGCTGCTCTATAAGGAATATAAGGAAGAGTATGTGCGGAATCCAAGAGGTCCCTTAGGGGATCTCTTAGTATTACTATGTCCTGTGAATAAGGTCAATGGAAAACCACAACAACCCAATTCTGGCAGGACTACTAGTGGCCCAGACCCTTCAGGAATCAAGGTTCGGGTCAGTCTGCTGGGTAAAAAATCATAACCAGCTGAGGTACTTGCTGAAGGCAAAGGAAATACAGACTGGGTAGTAGAAGAAAGTAAGAAATATCAACTACAAGCACATGACCAATTCTAGAAATGAGGACTGTAATTGTCATGAGTTATTTCCTATTTATTTTTTATGAATACACTTGTGTGTATATATACATATATTAAGTAAATGTCTTTTTTTTCCCTCTCTTATTCCCTTATCATGTAAGGTAAGATGCACTGATGTGATATCAGTATTTATGTATCGTTGATTCTACACCACAGTATTTAAGTTACAGAATATCAGTAGAAGAATAAACATCACTCAAGGACTTTGCCTCCTCTTCTGAGGAAGATATTAGTACATTTTTGATTATACATGGGACAGTTGTATCATGTTAGGTGGAATTATGACCTTGCTATTGTCTTTATCTGGAGATGAAGTATGGCTTGAAGAGATGCATATGGTTGCCAGGTTGAAAGGGATAGACTTGTGATGGTTAATTTCATGCGTCAACTTGATTGGGCTAAAGGGATGGTCAGATACCCGGTAAAACATGATTTTTGGGTGTGTCTGTGAGGATGCTTTTAAATTAGTAGACTGAGTTGAGAAGATTGCCCTCCCCAGTGTGGGTGGGCCTGAATAGAATAGAGGCAGAGAAAGGGTGGATTCACTTTCTCTGCTTGAGCTGAAACATTCATCTTCTGCCCTTGAATTGGTATTCTTGGTTCTTTGGCTTTTGGACTAGGAACTAGGACTTACACCATCAGGGCCTGGGTTCTCAGACCTTCAGATTCATATTGAATTATACCACCGTTCCTGGGTCTCCATGTTGATTACAGCTGGTAGTGGAACTTCTTAGCCTTTATAAGCCAATTTTTATAATAAATCTTTACACACACACACACACATACACACACACACACACACACACACATGAATTTATTTTATATATAAGTGTGTGTGTGTATGTGAGACATATTGGTTCTTTTTCTCTGGAGAACTGTTACTAATGCAATGTGTGTATATGTGTGTGTGTCTGTGTGGTGTTTATGGAGCTAATATTTGATATAAGAAAAATCCCACTGAAGAGTACAGAAACAAAATGTAAATAAAGAATAAAAATTAATCCTAGGGAATAAATAAAAGCATATTATCCAGGCCAGAATTCATATCTGGAAGAATAATAAATGGTCATTTGAATGAAAAGAAACCGAATACAACCTAAAAATTTAAAATGTGGGGAAAAAGTGCATTCTTTCTTCATTCATTCTGTATTCTTCCCAGGTGATTTCATTCACTTCCAGCATTTCAGCCCAGATGTCAGCATACACATGTTGCCTAGAAGAGAAATTTTTAACAAAAGTTTACCAGATAATGTTCTACCTGTGGCCCCTTCACCTGAGCCCCATATATTCAGCCACCTCTAGATAATCCCTGTGGGTACTCTAGCCCCTCACATTCAGTGTACCCCCAAGTGGACCCATCCATTCCCTTTGAAACCTGTTCCTCACTGTCATCACTATCCAACCAAATCTCCCACAGTAAACCCCAGAATCATCCTCTTTTCCTCCTTGTCATTGGCTCCTCATGTTTGGTTGTTCATGGAATCCTGTTGCTTCTCCCTCAGAACACTCATGGATGCAAGGCTCTCTCCTCTCTACCCCCCTTCCCACTGCCTTCGGTCAGATGCTCATCCGTAGGTCTGCCTTCATCCAGTCCTTCCGAGTTTCTCTTTATTGTCCATTATGCTGCTAGAGCCGTCCCCCACTCTGCAGGCCTCAGGTGACGCTCAGACTCCTCATCGCGCCATACAAGGCCCCTCACTGCCAGGTCCCAACATACCGCTCCCCCTTCTTAAAGCCCAGCTCCTTGGAACTCACTCGTTGCCCCACCAGCTGGCTCTTCTGCACTCCCACTTATTTGTATGCCAGCTGCCTCTGGCTTGAATTCCTCTGTCCCTCCTCCTACATCATCCTCGCAGCTGCCTCTGAATGGGCGTCTGTCTTGGGCATTGGTTACGAGTATGGGCTGGGAAGACAGTCTGGGTTGAAAACTTCCATTAACTTACAGTGTGATCTTGGGCAAGTCACTTAACTTCTCTCATTTTGGTTTCCATGTCCATCAAATGGGAAGATGAATGCTGGTTGTTATGAGAATTAGATGGTAAAATAATGTGTAAAGCTCCTTGCCGTGCTCTACAGCACTCTTCACAAGCAGGCCTTCCCCCCCCACCCCCCGTCTCAGCACACAGTCAATATGCTATAAAAGTTAGCTACTATGACCAACATTTCTTAAGGAAAAGTTAAGTCCTTCTACCACTGAGGTCTCTAAAGATGGTGGCTCCGGTGTCTAGAAAATTTGCTTTTACTTAGAGGCATGAGTGAGGTCCTGCATTTCTTGGAAATTACTACGGGAACCTTCATAGTTAAGACAAGAAGAATCATCTCTTTTTTTCTTCAGTGTCTTAGGTGCTGGTGATGCAAGGTGACTAGTTTCCTGAGCCAGCCTGATGCACCTAAAATACAAAATTCAATTTTTGTTTCCTCTGGTCTTCAAACTTTCTCAGCCACTGGAGAAAAATCCATTAAGTCCTATGGATGTGATGTTCAGTCTTGAGTAATAGGCACTCTTTCTGCCACCTAAGTCACACACTGAGTCTAAATTCAGTAGAATTTCCAGTCTAACACACAACTAAAGGCCTAGACTTGATTTCATGTTACATCTTTTCCTTCTTCCAATTCTGCCTGCTTCAGGCTGGAAGCCTACAGTGGGAAAGTGAGTGTGATGCTGGACGATGAGGAACAAAGTACAGCCCTCCTTGCCAAGGAGCTCACTGGCTTTTAGAGGGAGAGACAAATTGGACCGCAGTGCGATATGTGCTGTGATAAATGTATGCTTAGGGGCATATCGAAGCAGAAGAAGGGTGCTGAGATCAAGCCGTGAGAAGGAGAAGGCTCCTGTAAGAGATGAAACACAACCAAAGCTAGATAGTTTCTGACGGGGGATCTGTGCAAGGCAGGGAAAGGATGATGAACCTAAGTGTCACTTGTCAAAGAGATGAGCTTTGCTGTACAACCCAAGGGAATCACTTTTGTTATTTGTGCCAGTAATCACGTCTGTCCACATAACGTAGGAATGGGGTATGCTTTAGGTATGGATTAGATTAGATATGGAAAAGATTGTGGGTTACTATTGGGGGTTCTGCCATTTATTAGCTGCATGATCTTGGGCAAGTTGCTGAACCTCTTTGAGCCTGAGTTTTTTCATCCAAAATGGGAAGATTATTACTCAGTTCAAAGAGTATAAATTTAAATGAGAAAACACATCTGTGAAGTCCTTTGTACTGAGGCTGGCACTTAGTTTGGGCTTAATAATTATTAGTTTGCTTCCTGAAACTATCTCACTCACTGCTTTTACTTTAAACTGAGGGTAAATTGAAGGAGCAAAAGCTGTTCGGCAGAATCAGGAACAGCATTTTTAGGCATGAGACAGCAGGAGCCTGAATTAGCGTGTTGGTGGAAATGGGAGGAAAACCACATACAGGTGGAAAACACTGTTTTAAAGAGTCAGAGAAAGAAAAATCCATATGATTTCACTCATGTGGATTTAAACAAAACAAACGAGGAAAGAGAAAGAGAGAGAAGGGGACAAACCAAGAAACAGATTCTTCGTTATAGAGAACAAACTTGTGGTTGCCAGACGGGAGGTGGGTGGAGGGATGGGTCAACTAGGGTGATGGGGATTAAGGAAGGCACTTGTGATGGGCACCAGATGACGTATGGAGGTGTGGAATCACTAAATTGTACACCTGAAACTAATGTTACACTGTATTTTAACTAACTGGAGTTTATATAAAAAACTTTAAAAATAAAAGAAACAGACTAGCTGTGTCTGTTGTGAGTGTTAATTTTCCACCACATTTTGCCCACTCACTGATGGTGTTTGTTTGGGCTGGCTTCACAGTCCATGATCATTTTCATGGTATTTTAAATGTAGCTTTGTACACAGTTTGAGATCTCCAAATAGAGGTTTTTTCCTATAAAAAATGATTTCCTCATTAAAATGAGCTGCCGCCTGGGATCTTATAACCTAGGGGCATCATTACTTTATTAGTTGAGCCAGTAATTGTTGGGGCAAGATTACCTCTTGTAAATAGACGGTGTGTGATTCTTACTTGCTTTTGATTTCTAACACAGGTTATTTTGTTTTAACTGAATTGGATGTCTATTTATTTGGAGTACTCTGCCTAGGAAGGTAGGGGCTGTGAATTCATTCCAAATAAAGGAGAATCATCAGATGAAATGGAGGGAAAGTGCCACCAGAGGAGTAAGAACGCCCTGGTTTGTTTCTGGCTCTGTCACTGACTCACTGGGTGACTGGCAGGAGCTTCGTTTCTCTGATAAATAAATATGGGCCACCTTCTGGTGAAGCAGTTGCTAGTGTATTTTCTTCCCTCCCACCTCTTACCCCTTTGTCTACCCCATTGCCTTTTACCTGTTCACACCACTAAGGCTTACCTACTGCAGAAGTTTAAATATAAGTAAGGGAGTGTGAGCCTGTGGACCCGATTGTATTATTGGTCCTTTCTTCTTGTGACCTGTTGCTAATGCAAAAACAGAATTTCTTTTAGTGACTTTGATCTAGAAACTATTATTATTCTTAGTGAACAGTATTTCACACAGATGATATCATTTTAAAAATCATGGATATTTACCAGTATTGTTCATGTTTACTAATGACGCTGTCAGGGCTTTGGATGACAGAGTAGCTTGAAGCAAGACAATGTTTTGGGATAATTGTGTGTTACCTGTTGCTGGATTTGTTCAGCACATAGGACCATTCTGGGTACACAGGAGAGAGTCGGTAAGTGGTGTGAACTGAATGTGAAAACAAGCAAGTATTCATTTCCTAGTTGATTGCTTTAGTTGTGATTTAATTTAATTTCTTTATACCAAAGTAAGTGAACATCTAGTATCCATATGGAAATTTAATACCGTGACTATGCTATAAAAACTGGAATGGGAAACTGAAGTATTTTGGAATACATCCTATATAAAATCATACCAAAAATGTTTTCACTGAATGTCAAGAAATAGGGTCCTGTTGTAAGATTTAGTATACAGAGAGCTGTCCCAACCCAAATATGTGCTTTTAACATATATTTTCATGATCCGATCTTTAGAAGAAGAGGAAAGCTTTCTTAGTTAATAGTAGCGACTGAGAAATTTATGGCATTTAAAACAATCTTGAATGCCCCACTCGTTAACAACTTCTCTCTGTTTACTCTCACCAAATACCATAGGAAGTTGGGACATGACACTGAGTTAATTATGGGTGCAGAACTTTGCAAAATAACATTGAGTTGAAGACAGGTTGACATTTCCAGTAATGTTATGGGTCAGAAAGGTAAGCTAATTTGGACTCATGTAAATCTGGAAAGCAGCTTTATGTTTTACTCAGTAGAAGAAAAAAGCAATCCCTAGAGTCACACTGCAGCACGGCATTGGAAGGGCCCTACAGGCCAGCTGGATTAGCTGCAGCTCCTCTGGTCAGATCTGTTGGTTCTAGAACTCCAAGGAGCGCTTGACCTGGGAAGTCTACGCGAGTTACAGAAGCACGGGACCAACTGAAGCATTTTGAGCCAAACAGTCCCATCTAGCCAGATGAATCTGCTCAGTTCGCAACTTCCTATCCTCAAGGTGCCCCTGTGTATACTCACCTGTGTGCATGTGCCCAAGTGAACACACACACACACACACAATGGTATGCAAAGAAAAGGCTTGAGAATATGAAAGCCTGTGTTTTTGTGTCTTTTCTACTACCTAATAGCTCTGTGCTCCAGGGCAGAGCACCTCACTGTAAGGTAACTGCCTGTTGCCCTCTGGATGCCCTTCCCACCCCTTCTCTAACCCCTTTCTGTCCCAGGTGGCTGAACTTTATGACTGCGTCAGTGGCTTCCTAGATTTCTGGTTTCCTCGTGGGTTTGGTAAGGGCAGTTCCCCAGCAGGAGCTTGGAGGGAGAGTCATGGCGAGCTCATATCTCTTTCTGTGAGGTCACTTTGGGCTGACTTTGTCTTTCAGCTGAAGGTCATAACTCCTGTCAAGTAGAGCCACCCTCCCATGACTCCCTCTGCTGTTTCCCTTGCCCTGACCCCCATAGGCCCCCCCCATTTTTAAAATGTTTAAGTATAATTAACACATAATGTTGTAGGAGCCTCGGATAAATGATTTAACAGTTCTGTACATTTCTCAGTGCTCATCAGGATAAGTGTACTCTTAATCTCCTTTATCTTACCCATCCTCCCACTCCCCCCGCCCCCGGCAGCCAACAGTTTGTTCTCTGTAGTTAAGAGTCTGCTTCTCTGTCTTTTTAAAATTTGTTTATTCATTTGTTTTTATTTCTTAAATTCCACATATGAGTAAAATCATATGGTATGCGTCATCCTCTGATTGACTTATTTCACTTAGCATCTAGTCCCATCTGTGTTGTTGCAGATGACAAGATTCATTCTTTCTTATGGCTGAGTAATATTCTGTTGAGTATATACTTCTGGGGTGCCTCAAGTGAGGTCTGCTCCTCTCCCTTTTCCATGCCTCTGGTGTCCCTCCCAGTTGTGGTTTTGTCTTGCTGGGAGCTTGGTTCCCTTCCAGGGCCCTCCCCACCCCCCTTTATGATGTGTGGAAATCCTTTATGATTAACTGTGGAAAGCTTGTTCTGCCAGTTTAGGGGTGTTTTCTGACTTAGCTGCACTGATGTGGCTATTACCCAGGTGTGTCCTTGGGATGAGAGGAGCTTAGGGTCCTTCCTACTCTGCCATCTTTCTCAGACATCCAGGGATGTCCCTTCCCGTTTTAAAACCTGAGGATTTTCCCTTGATAAATAGTCTCTTTATTAAATTCCCTTTTCAGAGGTGCTGGAAAGCTTTAAAATTTGTTGTTGTTGTTGTTATTATTATTATTATTATTATTATTATTATTTGGTTCTCTCATAAAATGAGATGAAGCGTTCTCTACTCTAGAGCCCTGCACATAAGTTCTGGTCCACAAACGCCAAAATGTGTTAGAAATGCAGGATCTCAGGTTCTTCCCCAGACTTAATAGAATCAGAATTTATACTTTAACAGAATTCCCGGGTGAGTTATATATGCTTTAGAATTTCAGAAGCTATTATATAAGATTCCAATTTTGTAATTCATGGGTGTAGGGAAACAAACAGATCATGGTCTAATGTTAAAAGGGCATGAAGACACCTTTCCCTAAATACTGCTCCAATTAAGATACATGTTGGGTGCAAACAAGTCTGCAGAGAAAACAGCGTCAAGGAAGAGAAAATATAGAGGGCTGTCCTCCATCTGTCTTGGCCACAGAGTGTGAAAATTCAGGCCTATATTGTATAAGAAAATGTTCAAAGGGTGGTGAGACACTTTTATGGCCCTGGTTGAGGGCGATGGTTATGTTGGTTCTAGTTCCTTTATCTTTTGAAAGGTAAAGCAAATTCTGATATAGGAATAGGAGAGTGAATAGAAATAATAAAAGCAGTCCGATTGTAACTATTTGTTCAAAGTTTATCCTAGCAGGATACAAACATGCAAGGGTGTTGCTTCTTTTTAACCAGTGCCTTTAACTTCATTCTGCTGAATCGGATTTTCCTGGACATTACTGATATCTTCGTCAGATCTCTTTCACATAAATCCCAGTTATTCAGTCCAGTCCAATATAAAACTTCAATCACACCTACCCTCTTTTCCTAGCTGAGGATTAATCAGTGGCTCAGGGTTGATCATTGGCCTAAGGGGGCATGCAGTGGGGGGAGGGAAACTTGCTATTATATTGCACTTCCCACCTTTCTTCTCCCTTTGGTGTGTTGGGCTGGGGAGGAGGGAGATGAAAAGAGAAGGGGAAGATAGAAATGGAGGTTTGGACACATGTGTAAACTCCTTAGGTGGCCCTGTGGGAGGGAGTCCTAGTTCATAGTTACTCTTGCAGGTGATCTGTCTCTGACTCACACTCTTCCTATTTTCCTATGGACTTTTGAATAATCTCTTTGAGTAGGAAAATAAATGACTAAAAGCCCAGACTATTAGGAGAAAAGAGGAAAGACATTTTTAGCAAGGTATGGAGAAGAAATATATTTCTTTGCATGCAAATGTCTCTTTTCTCGAATAATATAAGGCCTCTGATCATTCTCCCTTATTCAGCACAAATAAGAACATTGTAATGTAGCAGTTCCAAATCCCAGGAAAGTAAAACACATTTCATTTATGGTTTTGAAAAGGATGGCCAATTTTCTGCATGTTTTATTATCCATGGACACTTTTTATTTCTCCAATATTATTTGCAATCAAATCAGTGGAAGTTGCCTAGAGGTTTCCAGGTCTCTAATGCTGGATAGTTGCTTAGTGAAGTCTATCCTTTTAAGATAGAATGCAGGGACCCTGACGCTTGTGGTGTTGGATGAAGAAGGCAAGGTCATCTACATGGGGAACTGCCCTTCTCCTGCTCTCCCCCTTCCTCAGAGATTAGAGTAGGTCTAGCAGGTAAAAGAGCCATAGATTCCTCTTGGGTAGACTGTACATTCCTTCCAAAATATGCTTCAGGGTTAGTCCATTTTCCTGAGTGCAGAAATTAAAAGGAGCACGTTTTTAGTAATTTGCAGGGGTGGATATGATCGCAGGTCAGTCTTCCTCTCATAACTTTAATTTGTGTTCTGTCTTCATTTTTACAATCATTATGTGCATAGGTTAAGCTGGTGATCATTATATTCACTGGAACCCAAGAGGCCACTCCCAAGAAGAAAAGCACTTGTAATGGGAGAATGGTCTGTGCTTGCCATCGGGCTGCTCTCACTCAGCACAGGGGATCACATATTAGGAGCCCAGGTGGAGAGATGGGAGAAGCCAGTGGGCACTCTCTGGTGATATCTTGAAATCTTCAGTATAATTCCTCACTTCACAAGATACTGGCTAGATTGGGTTCCCTGGCAGTACAGAGAAAGGGCAGGAAATTCTGTACAGCTGTAGGGTGCTTAATGGAGATGACGTCCATGGATGTTGGGAGTTACAGAGAGCTTTGTGGAAGTAAGTTTGGAAATTTGGAGAGAGCTCCTGTCTCGCAAATGGGTTTGCAAACAAAGTTAATTAAAATTTCTGGGGTCAAAGGAGCTTAGTGGAAATGCGAGTTCTGTTTATTAGAAACCTTTACTGTAACTAGCACTCGAACTGCTTTACAGCATACAAAGAGTTCTTATACACATCAGATTTCATTGCATCCTCCCAAATAGTGTATGAAGAAACTATTATTGTTCCTATATTTCTTATGAGGAAACGTAAGCTAAACTTCCTTGCTTATTTTTCTTCGGCTCACACCGTGAGTGAGCGTCAGAGAAAAATCATGTGACCTTGGCTAGGGCCCTTTCTTTGGTATCCCTGCTCTCCTGATGACTTCATTTTTTATTTCATTTTTTACATTACAAGGATTCTCATTTCAGGCTAAGAAACTGAGCTTCTGATGTTCTGCATTATAGTTCTAAGGCGAAAAGCATAGATTCTTTATTCCTTTCCAGTTTTCTTGACTAAAATTGACATTATTTGATGTTATCTGCTATTTGTCAAATTATTTAAGTCAACACACAGAAAAAACTCTAAGTTTAAAATGATTCTGGTAATCTCTTTCTTGTTTCTCTCCCACGAATGATTTCCTCTTTCACAGTTGGTTGGCCTGCTTGTTACTGTAAAAATCACTTGTGGAAAGCTATTTTTTTTTTAAAAAAGTTGATTTTTTACTATAATGGAGAAACGCTATTTTCAGAAGCACTAATGTAATTCAGTGTTAGATTGCTAGAGCCCCAAAGAGCCAAGTCAGTAATACACATAGCTACTACTGTCAATTGGGCGATACTACAACGGAAAGTAAAATTTTGGTAAATAATAAGAAAGATTAAACAAGTATAGACACAGAAGAATGGGATTTTATTCCCTAAAGGCAACAATATAAACTGAGAAAGAATCCTAGGTGGCTTCCTCAGGAGGAAATTCACTGCCTTGTCATGACGGAATGTCAGGGAAGGGCATGTATTTTCTGGACACATGTATAGATCACGGAAGTGTGACTCCTCAAGGAGAGGTGAAATATTCAAGCCCTTGTAGGATTTTAAGCCATAATGTAATCAGTTCAAAGGTTACATTCATAGTAAAAGGTTTTATCTAGGTTAGAATTATGGGGAAAAGCAGGACACAGGACCCTGGACAGTTAAAGACATAGGGTGACAGCATTCCTAGGGTGATAACAAAGGTTGTGGTGAGGGGCCTGGCTCCTCATCTTTCTGAAGACAGTCCAACAGTACTCCAGCTCAATTTCTTCTCTAGCAAAGACAGGCTGACTATCCTGCAAACAAATTAAGAGATAAAAAATATATATAACCTTTTATATTACTTGGGTTCCTAATACAACCGATGTGGTTGGTGAAGAGTACTGAGCTGGAAAGTCCACTAGAAATTATTTGTTCATGCTGAACTTTGTCTCTTGGAAGAACAGTGCCAGCTCATGCAAAATGGTGCTGTAGACAAAATTAGTCTTGGGTTTTTCTTATTCCCACTGACCTCCATGACCCTGTGCCCAGACCTTGCCCACATTTCCCATTTCCTTGGTGCCCATCCACATCCTCTGGTTCCCCAAGACTTCACTCCAGTGCCCCTGCTGGGGGTGTTGCTGGCTGTGTCCGTGCTCCAGCCCTCTCCTTTCCATGTAACTCCCATTTAAACGTACACATTCTCAGTCTCGCGATCCCAGGACCCTGTTTGCTGTTAGGTGAGAGTTTATCTGGTGACCTGTCATTTCCCAAACTACTGCTAGTGTTCCTCCAGATCTTAGTAGATACACAACTTAGGGGAATAAAAAAAGAGTTTTTGGCAAAATACGTTTGGAAAATCCTGCATCCTATACCATCGTCTTAAAGATTCACAATGCTCATTAGCTCGTGATGTCTTTCAGAAATAAGTTTTTGTGATGGATTCAATTTGGAAAGCACCATTACAGCAAAATACAAACTAACATGCAAATTTTTATTCTTCCCGGATGTTGCATTTATTCTAACATGAGTCTATAGGAAAAAAATGTCTTGACCTTGAGGAATGACCCCAGTGACTGGTATTTCAGGTGCTACAGTGGGTGTGATGGGTGATATTTGGCACAAGGATTCTGGTGATGGAATTCAAATTATTTTTTGTTACTTTAGGTTACTTTCTGCTCTTCTAAAGTAAGCCATAGTTTCAGGATAATTTGAATAAGTCTCCATTAGGAAAAAACAGATACAATTTGGGTATGTCTGGGTCTCTTGTTTTTGCAATTTCTATATTCATTTGTGTCCAGATTTTCTTTTGAGAAGTGAAATGTCCTTCTTTTCCCATCAGTGCAGTAGCGTCAGGCCACTCAACATTTAAAAAACGGGTGAGATTGGAATCTTTTTCTTGTTGTTGTGGGCGCACTGGGTCAGGAGCAGAGCTCTCGGATAATCAGATCAGATGACTCAGCTGCAGTCTACTTCCATTCAGTCCTCTGCTAATGAAAACGTTTCTGCTTACCTGGGAACTGGGCTGTTTGGGAAATTATATTTTAAAGTGCTTATATTAAGAAGATGCCTTCTGGAAAGCCTCAAAATGAGGTCACAGACCTGAAGGAAATGCATGCCGCCTTAGGAATTTAGGCTGTCAAGTGGAATCTGGAGAAAAACGCTGTCAATTTAGTTTCCTCCTTCTCTTCCTTCCTTCTCTGTGCCTGGAGCACAAGATCGATCTCTCTCTCTCTCTCTCTTTCTCTCACTTTCTTTGTCTTCATGTCTCTGTCTCTGTTTCTCTCTGTCTCTCTCTCTGTCTCATATTCTCCGTCTGGATGCCAGCTCTTTTTTCCCCCATAATATAAACATTTATTAGTTCTCTGGTCTAATAACATTTGAAATCAGACCTTCTTTTCATCTTTGATTATGGTGGTTAAGTTATTTTTGATGCAGAATCTCCTATTTCTACCAGTTCGGTGTCTCACATAGTTGAAATGGGTTTGGCTGGAAGCCTTTCTCTGCTCATACCTTTCCCTTTTCTTACTTTTTGTTGTGTGTGAGTAGAGATGAGAATATTTTTACTAAGCCATCTTATAAATCCGGCCATAGTGATGTCTTAGATACATGACATGGGTAGTTCTGCTAGAGCAGAAACCTGTTTTTGAAATTCCAAGTTCCTTAAGCATGCCATGTATGAATTTTAAAAATTTCTTGCTAATGAAGATACACATTGATAATTTAGCTTAACTTTCTAATTAAAAAGAAACCTGTTTTATGATTTCTGTCCCTCTGAGAATCAATGTGATGACTGTTTCTTCTCAGAATATTGAGAGTCATGCCAAGCAAGGTCCAGAATTTCTAAAATGTCAAATCACTATTTTAGTGGTTCCTATAGTCACATTATTTTAGTTAAGAAACTAAGTCTCATTTCTGAACAATAGACAATCGTGATTCCTATCATCTCCTCAGAAATGGAATTCTTGGTCTATTCGGAGCAACTTTCTTTCTGTTTCTAGGAGTAATTTTACTGTTGTTGTTGACTTATATTATTTCTCCTAACCACTTGGCTCGACTTGATTAAGGTGTCAGCAAAGGACTGGGAAGAGAAATAGCACAGAGGGTCATCCAAATGTTATAATCTAAGGCAATCTATAAAAACATCAGGAAGATACGCTGTATCTTCTCCTAGGCCTGGAAATTTTTCCTATGTAACAGTGGTCACTAGTAAGATAAGTCAAAGATTTATGAGTCTGCTTGTTTATTATATTGACTGTGTTTATGTTATAGTGAAAATCTTAGATCTGCTCTACCCCCTACTTGACCTCCCAGATTCAGCAAAATCACCCTCATATTTAACTGAGGACTACCAAAGTTTCCATCCTTTGTGGGCCAACTCATCTCACATTTCTTTCCTTCCATAACATTTAAGGCAGTTGTAGGCAATTGTGTTGTCTTGCCCCTGTTTATGGGTTAGTTCTTTTTCTGGTGATTTTCTAATTATAATGTGACTGGCACTGGGTGGGTGGCCCCTAAGTTGGGGCAACTGAGAGCACTGTTTGTGGAGTGTAATCTCGGTAGGATCTTCTACTCTATTTAGATGGACTGCAAATCTTTTCTTCACGCTTTAGAGGATGAAAGAACGCAAATTGTCTTCTATCTCCTCCTCTCTTTCCTGTCTCTGTTTTCCAAAGTATCCGGTGAATTAATCATCTTTACACATTCTGTTTTTTACTAATAAAGCCTAATGCTTTTCTCCTTCCTAAATGGATGCATTTTCCTTCTAATAAGTACCACTCAATATATATAATTGAAGAACAAAAATTATTAAGTGAAACACTTTTCAACTTTTTATTCAAAGTCCTCTAGTATTAGGAGATATTAACAGATATTTCACTAAAGAATCTTATGAAAATAAACATGTATGAAAAGTAATATGCAACATATCCCTCTCTTGGAGATTCAACATATAAAGTATTATATTAAGGACCTCAAGAAGTCTTACAATATCAAAACCTGTTTACTTTTGCTTATTCTTACATTTATAAAACCCATTTGAGCTCCTGTTTTTGTTACCTACCCTGTGTCAATACCACATGCAACAGCGTTGCATGAGACAAAGAATTATTATTCTGTTTTCTATTACTAAAGGTAGTTTTGGAGTCAGAGTAGCTCTGCCACCTACTAGCTGTGTTAACATTTCTGTGCCTCAGTTTTCTCTTATGCAAAATGGTGATTATATTGCTGATTTACTAGTATTGACAGAAAGACTGTATTAATTAGGGTTCTCAAGAGAAACAGAATCAATAGGATGTGTGTGTGTGTGTGTGTGTGTGTGTGTGTTTCTATTATACACGTAGATAGAGCAAGAGCAAGAGTTAGAAATTGATTGATTTATTCTAAGGAATTGGCTCATGCAATTATGAAGGCTGAGAATTTCCAACTGCAGTCATCAAACTGGAGACCCGAGAGAATCAATGCATAGTTACGGTCCAAAAGTTGATAGGCTTGAACAACTGAGGTTTCAGTTTGAGTCTCAAGGCTGGAAAAGGCTACTGTCCCAGCTCAAAGCAGTCAGTGAGGAGAAATTCCCTCTTACTCAGGCTTTTTTCCATTCGGGTCTTTAATTGATTGGACAGGGGCCACCCACATTAGGGAGGGCAATCTGCCATGCTCACTCTACTGATTCAAATACTCATTTCATACAGAAACACTCTCATAGATATACCTAGGATTATTGGTCAAATGTCTGGGTGCCCCATGGCCCAGTAAAGTTGGCACATAATGAGACCTAATGAAAAAATGTAATTGCTTTGCCCAATGCCTGAAAAGAGTTAAGTAGGGGATGTTGGATACCATAGTCATGATCATTATCATCACCATCATTGTCATCATTATCCTGTTCTCAGAACCTTTTCCACTTCAAAAAAGAAAACTTTGACTAATGAGGGATAAGAGCTAACAGATAAATACTCTCTTCTTTTGTCTTTTGACAAAGCTATGAAGCTCATTTTACAAAACTCTTTAGAGGGTCTCCAGTCCCCATTGCCTGTGGCAGTGACTAGCTTAAAAATTCATCTTTGAATTGGCTTTCCCTCTTTCCTTATTCCCAGTCCAACTCCCATTCCTTGGGATCATTTCCTAAAATAAATTCCTTGTACGCTAGCCCTTGGCTCAGGCTCTTCTTCCTTTCAGAACCCAAACTAATACAAACAGCACAATTTCAGAAGAGTTAATAAACAGTTTTCCCTCTAATTACAGTCACTGCAATAAGGATGCAGAAAATTTTACAGTACAATATGCTAAATGACTTCCTGGTACAAGAAAATAATTTTTCAAGTAGCATTCAGCCTAAGTTATATTTTCCTTTTTTCTTTTTCTATCTCTCCCTCTCTTTTCCTCCCCCTTCCTTCCTTCCTCACTGCTTCCCTCCCTCTTCCTTCTTCTTTTCTTTTCTTTTCCTTTCTTTTCTTTTCTCTTTTTCCTTCCTTCCTTCCTTCCTTCCTTCCTTCCTTCCTTCCTTCCTTCCTTCCTTCCTTCCTTCTTTTTTGTGTAGAGTCATATTTTTCTAAGAAAAATTGTGGCAGACTATAAAAGTTCTCCAAGAGCAGGGGAGAAAAAATTTTGTGGTCATGAAACCCAAGATTATTCACAAGTGGTTATAGCAGAATTATTTGTAAAAATGAGAAATTGTGCTTACAAATTTTATATGAACTTGTGATTTTTTGAATTGATAAAAGCTCTGTCTTTGCAGTCTGATCTTTGAATAATTGTGGACAGAGTAAGACAAAATTTTACAGTGTATGTATTTGTTCTGATCTGAGGCAGAGACCAATCTGGCATGGACCGATATGGATTTATATCGGAATGGTATCTGAATATAGAAAATGATCAGGGGATTGTACACAACTTAAATGGCAACGAAAATAGAGAAACTTTTTTAGAAGCCACTAAAGATATAGGCTTTTACTAATGTTCTTATGAGGGGATTTAGGCAACAAAGGACATTACACTTGTCAGCTGCACATTATATGTTGCTATGTGCATATTTAAGTTTAATTATTTAATAAAACATGTCTAATTCATCCCATGTATTGCTTTATTTTTTTTTAATTGCTTCTTCTCCTCCTTCCATTCCCGTCCTCCTCCTCCCATCCTCCTCCTCCTCTACCCCTCTTCTCTTTCTCCTTCTTCTTCTTCTTCTTCTTCTTCTTCTTCTTCTTCTTCTTCTTCTTCTTCTTCTTTCTCCTTCTCCTCCTTCTTTCTCCTTCTCCTCCTCCTCCCCCTTCTTCTCCTCCTCCTTCTCCTCCTCCTCCTTCTTCTCCTCCTTCTCCTCCTCCTCCTTCTTAAGATGCAAGCTAAGAGAAGCCTCCCAGATTTTAGTGAACCTCCAGTGACAATGGAGGTCATGACACTGGTGCCCAGGGAAAGTGGTCCCTTTCCATATCATGCCTGACCACAGCTTCCTCCTGCTGGCATCTGCCACATAGCAGTGATGGGGAAAAGAACGCTACACGGAACAATTCTGTACCAGTTTTTATGTTGTTCCGGAGGATAACTAAAAGCAGTACAGTTTTTCCCATAGGGGACAAGTGATGTGTTGCACAGTTAAAAAGTGTCTGATCTGAGAGAGTTGGGTCAAGAGGTGGAATAAAAATAGAATTCAGAAGTTACTTTTCTCTTTGGATTCCGGTTTCTGAAATTGCTTGCTGGTACCTAAGGAGGACATAAAGGAAAAAGGGGAAAGGGAATTTTTAAAAAGAAAAAGTGAAATTGGAGAAAAACAGAAATTTGTCTAATGACAATAGCAATGCCACTTTCTCTTTTTCTTAACCTTCCTCTGCTGTCTCCCTCTCTTCTTTTACTCAGTGTCTGCTTTTTCATTGCCAAATGCTGTTTTCTCATCTCTTCAAGACTACGACTGAATTAGGTTGTCTTGAATTACAGGAGAAAACCCTCAGCAGCTTTCTGCCATGGTGTTGGTTACAAGTACGTTTTCTAAATAGGATGGGATCTTCTATATGATTTTACGACCATTTCTTTTCTTTCAAAATCCTTTGTGATTGATTATTCCGTTACATGACTACTATACACCAGTGTAGAAAATATAGGTAAGAAAAAAAATGATCTGCAATGATGATAATGATAAACTCTTTCAAAATTTTTTTATTTACCCTCTGGGCTGAAGCGCGCCGTATGGGGGTGAGGGTGAGAATGGTGGTTCGCAGACTATCTGTCTCCCAAGTTATTTGGAATAATTTTTAAAAATGCAACTTCTTGGGTTCTCTCTAAATCCCACTGAATCAAGATTCTTGGAGTGTGGGTCTTGGGAGTATATATTTTTCATAAGTGAAGCAGTAATGATAGTCGCCAGAGATTGAGAATCACTGCTTTAGGCTCTTTTTGGGAGTGGGTGGGGGTGCTACAAATCAATTTTAAAAGAAAACTGATACAGGACTCCCTGTTTTGAGTATTTATTATGGGCAATTTTTCCTTGCAGTGCTTGATGGAAACAATGTGCCACAAACCCCATGGATATTAAATATATTAAGTCATGATCCTTCCTTTTAGGACATTATTTAAACCAGATATATGCCTGATATGAGGGAGAACTTCCATATACCAAGTGGTATTAAGGGAAAACATTTCACTCGGCCTTCTTCAAGTCTGAAATGACTTTCCCCAAGCACAAACAGCAGACCAGCATGAGGGCCATCCAAGGTCTTGCGATAACTGTCTCTGGGCTCTTCCCATTCCTCCCGGTTAAACATCATGCTTTTCCTGTCTATGAGGTTGGTTTGCTGATTGGAGAAGCAGTCTACTGATCATAAATTTCCAAGGCAAGAAAAATTCAGTCATGTAGTGTAACTTGTCAAAGGACATAGTTAAATTCTTCCACTTCTTTACCCAGAACACATTTCTGTTCCTCTGCTCTCAAATTGTTGGGGCAAAGGTAATGTCTTTTGGTCACATCTATAGCATGCATTTTATAGAAATAGTTTCAAAGCATTGTATTTTTTCAAGTATATTTGCACATAATTTATTTTGCCAGGGTATCCTGATCTAGGAACGGGTAAAGTGGCTTTTGTTGTAATTGTTCTTGTTATAGTAATCATACTTCAAATACAGCACTCTTCCCACTCCTTTGAATAAGTGTGCAGGCTGAAAAAACATCTCCCGTAATTAATTTGTTAAGTGTTTTTGGAGTGAGGGCTCTATATTAAATGTATCCTCATATATCCTCACTCCCATCATATAATAGCTTCTTTTGTTCGTGGTACTTAATCTGTTGGTTTTGTACAAGTGTTGTATGAATATATGTTTTAATCACTGGAATTTATCACCAAGAGTGCCATTAACAATTGTTTAGCCACCCTTGGCAAATTTGAAAAGACAAAACAAAACAAAACCAGAGATGACAACTTAGACTTTCCTGCCTAAGAATTCCCATTTTATAAAAGTTTATTTTTTGTTACTTAAGTTCAGCTTTATACAAGAGACAGACTCGTGTGGTGTAAAACTTTTAACTCTTTCTTTTTTTACAAGTAAAACATCTGGATAAAGAGAGTTTAGCAGTATAAGCAAAATCAGGTTAACTTCTTTTTTTTTTTTTTTAAAGATTTTATTTATTTATTTGACAGAGATAGAGACAGCCAGCGAGAGAGGGAACACAAACAGGGGGAGTGGGAGAGGAAGAAGCAGGCTCATAGCAGAGGAGCCTGATGTGGGGCTCGATCCCATAACGCCGGGATCACGCCCTGAGCCGAAGGCAGACGCTTAACCGCTGTGCCACCCAGGCGCCCCAAAATCAGGTTAACTTCTGAGCATAAAGGTAGAATGCATGGATTTGAGAGTTTCCCTCAATAGGCAAAGTGGCAGGAAGATTTTAGATTGCATGAGGTAGGTAATTGCACTTTACTTATTTAGTAAATGAAAAGTACTCCTGAAGCGTTTAAACTTGCATAATGATATTTTTCATAAATATAACAAGTAATGAGCAATTGAAAGATTAGTGCCTTGTGGAAAGTTGATGCAAAAAGACCAGTGCCCTGGTTATTATATCCTGGACGTGGGCCTTACCTTTTTGGGGGCTCTTCTTCTGGGATTTTGCAGCTGTTTCCAAAAAGGATTTTTTCTTCTTCCCAGTGGATTTATCTCTTGTTATGTTGCCTTTCAGACAATTGAGAAATACATTAAAAAGCATGCAAGCATATGGAAGATAGGCTTAGTTGCTCAAGGTATTCAGGTGCAGGAGAAAAAGAACAGTTTTAGAAGACTAGGAAATTTCTTTTTTATTTGGACATAGTTCCCTGAAGAATATTAAAACATTTTTGTGTTGAATTCAGTAGCTATTACTACAGTAATGCAGTATAATTATCAGCCATGAAAATATCTCTGGCATGCAGTAATAACTGTACATTTCTTCTTGATGCATTTGCAGGTTGGCTGAGGCTCATGTGATCTAGGCTAGGCATGTGTGAGCTTTACTTGTTGCTTATTTTTCTGGAACCATTGGGCTCTTCAAGACATGTTCTTTCCTTTGCAATAACAGATACCTGAGGCAGAAAGCCCAGTTCAGCAGATTCGAAGGCTCTGCTTGGGACCAATTCATTAGAAGTCTTATTGGCCAAAGAAAGTCACATGGCTAAGCCCTACCTCAGTAGGGGTGTTAATGTGTAATCCTTCCACAGAAGTGGTGTGTGTATGTGTGTGTGTGTGTGTGTGTGTGTGTGTGTGCCTGTGTCTATTTACTGAACAATAATATGGTCTTCTACACTTTTATTGTCAACACTTACCCAAACGTCTTCTAATTTTAGCTTAGTTGTGCTCTGTGAAACTACTGAAGAGAAGTCTTTCTCTAGCAAAACTGAAAATTACAAAGTTCCTCTATTCTTTGAGGCCATTGGCTACTATGGATGTTTAAGGAGTTCTGAAAGGCAAAGAGTAAGCTTTTAATGGAGCAATAGTTGCAGTAGTAGTAGTTGTACAGAATACAATCTTTGGGATTCATCTCTCCCCATGAAAGAATTCTTGAAGAGGTCTCATAAATCTTGGCTCCTGAGTAGAATTTACACAGGTGGTAGATAATGGCTAAGCCTTTGACTCAGTTCTCAAATCTTCCCCAGGGAATGTGATGCATGTACATGGATTCAGAAGCTACTTGAGAAATCAACACTCAACTGACATGCCCTCATTCTGAATACAACTATATGGAGATTATTCCTAAACTTGGGTTGGGTTTTTGTGGAAAGTGCACTGAAATTTCTTCATGTGGACTCAACTCCTGATCATGCCACTGGCTAGCAAGTTGACTCATTTTCTGAGGTTCAGTTCTGCAGTTTGTAAAATACAACTCTTAATGCCTACCTCGTAGAATGAGATAAAATTAAAATGAGATAACGGATGTGATTGTGGAGACTGTACCTCATTGTGATTTTTAGCATAAGCACCTGAGCACACATGTGATTAGCATGTGTCTTCTGGGGTCGAACTCCTTTCTTGACCACGTACTCAATGGCTGACATTTCAGTTGTCTCTCGGAATTTGTTTCCTAGAGCTGCCATGCAGAGTTACCATAAACTGGATGGATTAAAAAAACACAGAATTAGTCTTTGATTGTTGAGGAGGCTTGAAGTCTGAAATCAAGATGTCACCAGTTGGTTCCATCTGGGCCTTATGAGGGGGAATCTGTCCCATGCCCGTCCCTTAGCTTCTGTAGTTGCCAGCAGTCTTGGGCTTCCTTGGCTTGTGGTAGAATACTTCTAGCCTACACCTCCATTTTTATGTGCTGTACCTCCCTGTGTCTTGTGTATTTTGGGATTATTGTGAGGATTAATGCAATAAGCTACAAAAATTGCTTAGCCCAGGAAACGGCACTTTGCAAATGATAATGACAGTTGGCTTTTATTTGTTAGGTTGAACCACAGAAAGTTGATATCTTGTAGGTTTCAGATCGTTGAATATCAGCATATCCTTGTGGCACAAATTTGGATTATATGGGATTGCCATTTTGGTAGGTCAAAACAATCAAATTTCAATAATTTCATATCGTTTAACCTTAAACTTCATATTAAATAAAATGTTGATATATCAAGACAAGGTACCCTTATTAAGCCATGGTATTTTATCCTTGAAAAGCATCCCGAGGAAAACTATGTTCAAGCTGAAACTGGTTATTGTTAGCTTTATTAATTCTTATATAATTGAATTGTTAGATTAGATTGTTATATTAATGCTTTATTATACTCTTTGTAAAAACAGGTGAAAAGTTGAATTTCGTATTGGTAATCAAATATATAGTGAAGAAATATGAAGTACACATCTCATCTATTATTTAATGATTGGTAATTATCTGTCACTTCTCAAATTAAACCTATATTTACATTAGGATGAGAGCTGTCATCACTGTACTCCATGGGGATATAGTAGTTTCACACTCTGATCTTCATCACTTTTTAAAACTTAAACTCAGATAGTGAAAAACAGGGAACCAAAACAATTTGCACAATACTGTGCAGTGGTCAACTAGATTATTTATTTTATAGAAGCTGTCCCCAGGAAAGAGGAGAACTGCTGTTAGCAGAAAAATTCACTGCTACTGTAATTTTCTGTGGAGATAGTGGTACAAATGGAACAATTAGTTGAGGGGTAACTTTTGAAAATTAAAGTGTGTTTCTTAGTGTCCCTTAAGTAACAGTGCAGACCAGAAATGAGAAATTAAAGTGAGAGTGTAAAAAAGTAGGAAATGAAGCATATTAGAAAAAGATGTGTATACATTAAAAGGCTTGCCAGAGGGCCAAGCAGAATGGTGGATAAGTAGCATTTAAGAATTTCAAAAGATGGGCACCTGGGTGGCTCAGTTGGTTAAGGGTCTGCCTTCGGCTCAGGTCATGATCCCGGGATCCTGGGATTGAGCCCTGAGGAAGACTCCCTGCTCAGTGGGGTGTCTCCTTCTCCCTCTGCCCCTCCTCACTGCTTGTTCTTGCTCTCTCTCACTCTGAAATAAATAGATAAAATCTTAAAAAAAAAAAGAATCTTAAAAGATTACTGCTTTAATATTAAACAAACAAACAAACAAAAAACCCCAAAACTTGGAAGGCCCAAGGCAGGTTGGAAGACACCTGAGGTCCTATAAAGAGGACTAAGAAGAAGCCAAGGAAACACTTATCTTTTCAACAAAATTTCTTGAATATCTTCAATATGGTAGTTGACTTGTACAGCTTCTGTATATAACAGGTTCTCCAAAAAATGTTTGTTGAGAATTTGAATAATGAAATAGGATAATATTAATCTGGCTCTGGACAAACTTCCCAGAGATTTTAAATAGTGAAAACTTTCCATCCTAGTTTCAAAATAGGTGGCCAGAGCTTCAGGTAGGATTGCACAGTGGAAAAGAACTACATCTGGACTCAGACATATTTGAGTTCAAATCCCAGGTCCCTTTCCCAAAGGGTGTGTGATCTAGTATAGTTACTGGTTCCACTAGTTTCCCTAGTGAAATGCGTGGGTCACACCTTTCAATACTTTTTTTTTTTTATATACTTTAAGACAAGAACACTTATCTCTTTTAATTTTTAAAGATTTTTTTTCTCACACCTTTCATACCATTTCTCTTTATTAGTTGCCATTTCTTGCAAATTCTTTTTATGATCACATTCACTGGATCACCAATGACAACAACAGTAGAAATATACTTGATAACATCTGCCCATGTGTTTTTTTCCATATTAAAAAAAAAAAGCTTTTCATGGTTTGAGGTACACTCAACTCGTTGGGTTATGAAGTATAAGTCTTGAGAATATATCTACCAAACATGCTAACATGGCATTTGAAGTGGTTACGAGGAATTAAATGGCTATCAAATTGAACTTTAAAACACTTTCTAATAATGTCAATTTAGTAATTGACTTAATGAATGTCAGTCAAAAGAGGCAGTGTCTAGCCAGATGGCCTAGAGAAACATCAGTTGTATTAACTGGGAATATTTGTATATAGAATTTTAACATTAGCCAATAACAACATGTCACAGTAACTTGTCTAGGGCTTCAGTCATATTTGGAGGTTTATTTCTGCTTGTGACATAACCTGCCTGAAGAGAATGTCTTGGGCAGTTGAGCTTATGCTTCTCTGAAAATGTTTCTCATTCACCATTCAAGTTGAATTTTGTCTGCATGGTCCCTGTAATTTCTGCTTCATATTTCTTTAGGAGAGATAATTTAGTAATAAGTATCCAAGCTAAGAGGTATCTGGCAGGACATTATCAATTATCAATTCACCCAGAAAGTTCTATGGTTGAAGGGCCACTGACAAGGGCCAACTGTANNNAAAGTTGCAAATTGTACTTACTGCAAACTTAATTCTAATTGGGAATCCTTTTTCGTAAGAACTACAACGTGTTCATGAGGCAGTGAAGATGCTTACTTGAAGTCTGGCCATTTGTCCTTTTTTGGGTCTATCTCGCATTCCTTTTGGCTTTCATCTGCAAATCCCTTCCCCCAAATGCCAATTCACACTCACCTTCTACGACTTGTTCCCCCAAGCCTAGTCTCTATGTTTTGTAATAACCATTATTCACTGTCTAATTCTGTAGTCTTAGGCATATGGCATGCTGGGATTCCCTTACCAATGTAGTAGCTTGCATGGCAGTCAGAGTAGATTTCGGGAAAAGTGACAGGCCTGATGTCCTGGGGACAGCTACAAGGTTCAGGGCTGTGCTGTGTCTGGAGGGGACGAGTGTACGCAGATATGATTAAGTCAGTCATCTCCTGGATGAAATAATAAATTCTTTTTCCTCAAAAGAAAAGTTTGTGAGTTTTCAATCATTTCATTTCCTGGGGAGACAAATTAATGTAAGTGAATTGTAGCATGTTTAGGTGGAAGAGTTGTAGTGTACAGATTAATTTAGCAGAGATAATGCCGTGAAGGTTCACTAAGCCATTCTGTTTGTAGTTAAGATAAAGAATTAAAGTGTGGTCTTGTAATTTTGCCTTTGAAGTAATTATGGTGGGTGGAAAGACAGACAAAGCTCTAGACATACGTGTGTTGATCATAGTGACGGGTTACTGTAATAAACTACTACATACACTGTGTTTAATGGGAATGATTGGTGACTGTAGCATCTAATTATAGAATTTGTAGGAAGAAACACAAACTTCTAATATTTCAAGATTATATGACTTCTTATAATATCTATGAATTGATATGAAGTTGATAAACGTGTTTATCTTAAGAGTCCTCATTTATTTATGCACTATCATCTATTTGGCTTTTGACAGTTTTTTTTTTCTTTTTATAATAATTGTTTATTATGTTAGTCACCCTACAGTATATCCTTAGTTTTTGATGTAACGTTCCATGATTCGTTATTTGCATATAACACCCAGTGCACCATGCAATATAAGAACAAGAGCTCGTTTCATTATTCTTCTAAATACTTTTAAATACCTTGTGCCTCTTTAAGATTGTGATTACAATTAAAAGCAAACATGCTCATTTATATGTAATTTTACAAGAGGATGAATGCAGATAGAATTCTAATTAGAACCATATTTATAAAGTAAATTGGTGTAAGTTTGCCTTCTTGGTGAAGCAATACGAGGAACAACGCAGGACCTATGGTCTTACAAAGACACAAATGTTCCACAGGAGGATGCCATGATCTCATTAAGTGGGGAGGAGGGACTGAGCAAAGATGTGCGAACACCTTTAAATTACCTTCTCATCCTAAGCCAGTGTAGGGCCATTTGGCAACACCAGAATGGGAGCCATGCTCGAGGTAGAACAAGAAGAGTTTATTTTGCCTCTTAAAATTGTTATGTGTTTTCTAGCCTGCAAAAATGTGTTCTTCCAAATTTCTTCAAAGGGGTGACTCTTTTCTTATTCTATTGGAAACCTCTTTTCCAAACTTTTCCTGGAAGAGCTCACTCCCTACATCTCTAGAGCCCCAGTGGAGCCCCAGGTTTGAATTTCAAGAAGTAGGTGGAGATCACAGAATTCATTTTCTTTATTATTAGGTCCTGAAATGTTACATGAACATTGTATCTGCTCTGAGGGATAGCCAGAAACGAATAGTTCTCTCCTTGTGTTTGTGGTTTTGTTTTAATACAAGTTTTCTTCCCAAAGAAATCTAAGGGAACATCTTCTTGTATATGCATGTATAAATTTATCTTCCGTATCAGGAGGCCAGAGAAATCCAATTAATTAATTTGGTTTTGACAGGCTGTGGGAACAGATGGATGATGGTTACCAAAAGCCTTCCATGGGCTGCTAAATATGCAGATAGGCCAGTAAATTATTCCTGTTCTTGTTTTTGAGAATGTATATTGGCTTCCTAAGCTCTATAGAATTCAAATAAAGAATAGTTTTAGTATTCAGTATATTTATTTTAGAGTCACATGACCGTTGATTTCATTAGATTTCACAACATATATAAATTCTGTTGATTGTGGTTGTGAGGTTTTCACTAATTCTTTAATCAGTGGTGACTTAGCTGTCTTAAATTCTACTCGTTCATTGCACCATATTGGAAGCTAAAATGTAGTTGGCTGATTTTGATTTCATGCTTTTGATTGGAAATTGCATTGTGGAAATCAGCTTGTCATAACAGAATAAATTTGACGAAGACGTTAAGGGCACCTCTAACATACTTAATACGATACAGATGTCTTCTCTGGTTGCACAAGATTCTGTGACAGTTAAAATGAGTCCCCTTGTTCCTTGGTGTCTCGGCATCTAATTTTAGCTAACCCCGAAACAAAAGTCCAGAAAGCTGCCCTGAAAATCAGCAGAGACCAGCTCATCTGGGCTTAGAATGCAGTGAGTCCCTGAGCCTGGAATGCAATGATTTGTCTAGGCTTAGAATGCAGTGAGTAAAATTTGCATAAAAATTAGGGATGGACGCCTTCTGTAGGATGCTTATTCTGTAGACTCTTGATGGGAAGTCACTATACGGTAATATATGTGGGAAAACCTATTAATTTTTAGAAGTAGCAGTTTTTGGAAGTTGAAAGACGACCTTGTGTTTTTTAAACCTATGTATAAACAGTCCTGCTCCCTTTCTCTTTCTACTTTTTCCAGTCTTTGTATTTTTTTTTTCTCTCTTCTTTCAACCCTGGTTTTGTCCTTTTTGTACCTCCAGAGTAAAGAGATGGTGGATGGGGAGATATGTTCCAATAAAAGAGAGGGTCATAATAAGAGACTAGAGCATGTATTTCAGTTAATTTTGTATTTGGATTTCATTGCATATTTTCACATAGTTATTTTGAAAAGTTGGCAAGCTGAATTTTTATTATTTTTCTCAATTTTTTTCCTCACCGAAAATCAGTAACATATTTAGAATCAATGTCAGAAATATTTGTTTCTAGATTAAGTTTTATATGTTAATGGTATCTGTATTTTAATTTTTAGAATTTTTTTTTTAAGATTTATTTATTTATTTGACAGAGACAGCCAGCGAGAGAGGGAACACAAGCAGGGGGAGTGGGAGAGGAAGAAGCAGGCTCCCAGCGGAGGAGCCTGATGTGGGGCTCAATCTCACAACGCTGGGATCACGCCCTGAGCTGGAGGCAGACGCTTAACCGCTGTGCCACCCAGGCGCCCCTGTATTTTAATTTTAAGAGGTTTTTTTTTGGTGGGGGTCCTAAAGTAAGGAGGAAGAAGTTGGCTCATCAGATAGTTTACAGGCGAGGTGAGAACTGGATACAAGGCATGATGCCAAAATGGAGTGTGGGCTGGGGCACCAGGATAGAAGAGATTTAGGTTTAGTGAATAGAAAAATAGGAGGTGGCCTGGAGGAATCCTAGACCAGGGGCCAACATGTTTTCTCCTATTTGGGAGACTTGGATTCATTTGAAGGTCCTAGAACAGGCTGGAAACCATGATTTTCACATTCCTTTCACTCACAAAACTCTTTTATTAAATGAAATCTTGAACAGATTGTACTCTGTTAAAGAGATGGAAGTGGTCATAGTCAGGTGGCGCCCCACTTTCTGGGCTTCGTATGAAAATGGTCTCTGAGTGAACCTCTGTTTCAGCAGAGCACGGCTTGAAAACTGTGTTAGCCGTGCATTCTGATTGTGTTTCGGAAAGCAAGGTCGGTCTGATTTTCGTTGTCACCTGTTAGTTCTTTATGCATGTGAGATTCAGCACCTGGGGGAGGGGCGCCTTGCCGGACGCCACACGGAGGGCCTCCGAGGGCACTGTGTTCCTGGATGGTACAGCAGGGTGACAGAAGAGGGCCTCAGGGAGACAGAAGTGTGGTCATGTTGAAGCCATCTAGCCTGCCTTTCTCAGTGCCGTAGTTAAGGTCCACAGTGTTTTCTAAGGCAGAGTTGCAGAGTTCACTCACTATTCCCACTGCCTAAGACGTTCTTCCTCCAGCTCTTTGCACAATGGCTTCTTATCCTTCAAGAGTTAGATCACAGGTCACCTGCTCAAAATGACCTTTCCCAACTGCTCCCCGTCTCTTAGGTCCTCTTCTGCCAATTGCATTATTAATCTCCGTCACAACACCCTGCTCATTGTTGTAGAGACTTTAAGAAGACTTTCAGCCTGCTTAGGTTGAGTCTTTCTCACTGGAACATAATTTCTGTGGGACTCTTTCTGTCTTACTCACTCTTGTGAGTTCAGTACTTGGTGGGTACAGTACCTGGTACATGGTAGGTGTTCATAACTGTTTGTTGAATGAGTTGCATGAGGTCTTTTATGTGAGAAGTATGAAACATAATAGGGACCTCAACAGTACTCAGAAATATTTCTTTTTTGCATTTTCCCATAACAGTGAAGCATTAATGTTTTGCAATATTTCTATTGAAGAGAATAGTGGAACTTTGTGCATTAGAGCACTAGTAGTAAATAAGTCAATGCTTGTAAGTCAAAACAGAGTGTATATATATATATATATGTTTTAATCGGTCATTCATGGTAAAAGAGATACACGGTCTTAGGAAACACAATAAATAAGATAAGGTTACCAGGTAGAGATGTAGGGTATAGATTTTCCCTCCTTTTGTTATTATAGCTAAGAGACATTAGAACTAATGACATATATATTTGTCCTGAAGGTAGTGCCGTTTTGTACTACTCCTTCTGTCATGATACTTAATAGCACTTGGGAGTAAATGTTCCCTTCCTGAGTGATGACACTTGGATCCCCAGCAATCTCCTGCCAACCCCTGCAAGGCTCATGTGGGGGATTTTGATGAGGGGGACATAATGCTGTGTGCAGAGAGGGTACAGAGGGCTGTGATGGTGACCTGCTGGTAGACGGGTGTTAGAACTAACGAAAATGGTTTTAATAGGCACAGGACATTTAAAAGAGATTGGGAAGAGTTGGCTCTTCTTGTTTATGCCTATTTTTTTAGACAGTGGAGTTTGTTCATATTTCATTTCAAGCTCCAGTGCCTTAAGGAAACAAGACAATTACAATCAGGTGAGTTAGTAATGTTGGAAGGAGGATGGGACGAGAAAATGATAGTTATGGAGTGCCTGCTGGGTTCTGTGCTAAGTACGTTTATGCCCATTATCTTCTAGAAAGTCCAGATGGAGACTCAAGTATGGAATAGCTGACACCTGGATCTCCCATTCCTGGCAGAGAGGCACAGAGCAGATAAAAAGCTCATCTGTTACCATCACACCCTAGTTATAAATGATGTTAGTGTTTGACTTTCCCTACTAACCAAAAAACAAGAGTTAGAATTTTTGCTTAGGAAGATTTTGGTCTGTACTCTGAATTAGCATTCATTTACGTGCTTTTTTTTCCATTGGGGGGTTGGGGAAATGATGAGTCATGACAGTAAACCATATCTGTACACAATTCTACTTTTTTCTTACCCGATAGATGTTACAATTGTATTTATTGCTTCAATTTCACTTATTAGACAGCTGTTGTTAAAGTAACATGGATTATTACTTTTGTAAATATGAGAGCTTTGTGAAGTTTACTCATCTCTATTGTGTACTGAAAGCAAAGTTAAATCACGTGTATATGTTTAAAATTATACCCATCCGAGTTATTAATGATTAAGCGATGTTTGAATGTGTGGGCTTCTGATTTACAGTGACAGAATCCGGATTATGAAATTTAGAGAATGTAATCTGGAATGAAGGTTGATAAAAATCAGTCCCTAAGAGTAATATAAACAAGGATATCATAAATACGACATTGCATCTGATTATGTGGCTATGGAGTGTTGGCATTTGAGTTAGCTTATTTAATGTGAAAGTATTCAATATTTGGCTGTCCCATGGATATGGGATAGGTTTCCTCTGTATGCAGTGCCTTCCTTCTCTTTGCTACTGACCCCAAATTTTATATGGCCTATGTGAATGTTTAAAAGTAAATCATATTTGCCTTTTTTAAACTTTTGGAAATATCATGGCCCCCCTTGAGCCCTTGAGTCCTAATCCTGTCGTGTGGCTGCAGACACAGCTTGGAGTCCTAGGACCCTGGTGATGCCAGTCCTGCAGGTTTGGGGTAGCCAGAAGCTTAATGTGTCCAGGCCAGGCAAGTGCCTCTGATCCGAAAACTGCTCTTTTCATTAGTGCATCCTACTGTTGGAAGAAAAGTCATCCCTTTCACCCTAAAACCCTCCCTTCCACATGCATTTTACCCGAGGGTGCTCTAAGGCAGAGGGTTCTGGAAAGTAATGTCTGTAGAATCATTTGTTGAATCAAAATAACCCCCTGGTTTTTTTGCCTTACCAGCCAGGACACATTCCATTCCGAAAGGCCCCTCACCTCGTGCTCTGTGCTCTTCTCTCAGCCTGTCACATCTGCTGTTGCTGCTCTAAGGTGCCAGGCCCACAGCACGCTCGGCAGGTCCAGGCTGCTGTGAATGACACACCTCAAGGGGGGAGAAAAATGAACCAGGGCTGGTGGTTAGAGCCTTCTCTCTTGCTTTAACGTGGAACTTGGTTCATCCTAAAAGTGTCGGGGACTCTGATGTCTTGGTTACTGGGACTGCTTCGCAGTCTTTCTTCCCTCTGACACCAGAATTTCCTCAAAATGGGTAGTGGGTAGCCTAGATTCTTCCATTTTAACCCAGCTCGGCCGAGGACCATGTGGGGATTGTGAATCTGTGGTTCAGCTGAACAGGTTCTAATGAAGAATCCATTCAGTTTAGGCTTGTGTATTGATTTTTAAAAACCTATTCTGCTTCTCTTAGATCCTGAGAATGTGAACAAGTGATTATATTCAATACTGCATACACTTGCTTGTATGTGTTTTTAAATCGACCATTATGGCACAAATTACCTTGAAAATGTAATAGTACCTGGTCAGATGTTAGTATCCTTTTGGAAGTTGTCATCAATTACATGTTCAGATTACAGGCTGAGTAAAGGTCATTCCTACTCTCTAATTCTGCCAGATGTACTGTCAGGTGAGAGAGTTGCTTTCGAATGCAGTTTAGTTTAAGGACAGGGCATCCACTTACAAACCCATCTCTGAGGTGGGAGCTATTTTCATTAACATTTATTTATTCATGAATTTCCCAAAGCACAGGGAGGATGATTGAAGTTTCCCTTCTCCTTAAGAATGCATGAATTTAGCTTCATCGTCGTTATATGCTTCTTGATTTTTAGTTGGAATAATTCAGAGGGCCTTGATTTCTTGCTCTCAAGAAGTGGGCCCTTGCCTAATCTGTCAAAGGCAATTAGCCGCCTTTGGGGAATTTGAAGAAGCCTAGGGAAGGTCAGGACACCAATTCTCACCAGGGTGCCCCTGTTCGGATATCATCTCCAGTCCCATTGATGGAATTTTATTTATAGCTTTTGTAAATTAAGATATTTGTAGAAGTTAATTTGGATGAGGGAGTCATTATCCAAGGGAGAAACACGGAAGGGGAGAATAATAACAGAAGCAGAGAGCCAGCTTAAGTTAGGTTCAGAATGGAAGGAATCTTCACATCTGCTTGAATTGGACAAGATGGGGTGGTAGAGAGTAAAGCTGAGATATTGCCTCGGGGACTCTCTGAGTGTGGGGTCGCAATGAAGAGTCCTCCCTGGTGGCCTCAAGAGGAAGAAACTCGTGTGTGCACCACCTCCTTTGAACAGATGACTGGCCTCACGCTCCCAGGGAGCAGGATCCGAGCGAGTACACCAGCAAAGACCCGGACAGAACATCGGTAGGGTTAAAAGAACAAATTTCTGAGACAGCCTGGCAGAGATTGAAAGGTTCTGACATAGCCATGGCATCAGGGGCTAAATGACCACAGAGAAGATATCAGTCCCAAAAACTGTTGACACTTAAAGTTGGAGACAGATCCATAGAATGAAGCAGATCCCTGCAGTAGGAAAATGTTGGACTCTTCGGCTACGTTGTGTACCGTATTTACTTACTTCAGTGGTTTATGCTGCAAAGATGAGCAGTTACCAGATGGACTGAAGTTGCTCCAGCTGTCATGGTGATTGATGCTCCGTGACTCCTAAGTTCTGATTTAGGAATAGTGCTATGTTGTGTATATTTGTCTACTGGGGGTAGAAAATAGGAAAAGCCAGTGAGGGAGAGTTCTCTAATTCTTTCTCCTTCCTTTATGGAGGGCTTTGAAAGCCAGGGAACTGAGGGCTTCGCATTCCTAAAATGGTGGCTGGAAAACCTCAGTTCTTGCCTGGCCAGTGCTGGCTTCGTGAAGCCACAGGCATGAGGAAGAGTTTCCTCACACTGCAGGTGTCTGGGAGCTTTCTGTGATCTAAGACAAGTGCCAGGTGAGTCTGTGTCTCTCGGGCTCTGTAGATCGATGTCCCTAAGAGGAAGATCAGTGACTTGAATTTCTCTGACATCTTGTAGTTAAGCTTCTGAATCTCTTTATCACTTCTTGGGGAATCCATACCAGAGTGTTGGAAGGTTTATCCCTGTTCTTCTATGATGCTGAAGGACTGAGGAAATGCTTGACCTAAACCTAAAATGCCACAGGTTCGTATTCATGAAGTGATCTGTGCACCACGTCTCTGTATCAGAAGATGCTTTGCTCGTTATGAAAGTTTTGTCATGGATTCACAGAACCAAAGTCAGATGTAATGTCAATATAAAAATATGGTGTATCTGTTTCATTACTGAAAAGGTGGGACAGTTTCGGTTCAGAATGCAGTTTCTGAAGAGACCTGAAGGAATCTGAAGTTGAATTTAGTACTAATCAGACCGTCTGCCACAGTTTCCTGAGCTAGTCTCATGTTTCAGGGCTGGAAACAAAGGCAAAAGGCCAACTCTAGACTTGGAAGCACAAATTCCAGAAGAGCCCCATTCCCCCCTTGCAAAGAAATATAGTTTCTCGAGAGAGACAGACCAACTAGGAAGTTTTCAAAATGCAGCTATTCCACATCTTCCTCTAGTTCTCCAGTTTGGCCGAGAAACCCCAGCATTATTACAGGCTCTATAGGCTACAGGAGGTCGGCCTGAACCTGTATTCTAGAGCAGGAATCTCCAAAGAGGTGCACAAAGGAGGTAGCTTCCATTTCCCAGAAGCCTGGGGATCGCTGTAGGGAGTGGAGGCTGCAGATACGGAGAGTGAAGATCTTGAATGGAAGGATATTGCTGCAAGGGCATGGGTATGGATGCATCTAGAGGCAAGAAAGCAGTTAGGGGCTCCTGAAGTAGTTTGGAGTTGCTAAGAGCCTCACCTCAGGAGGTCGAGTGGGGATGAAGAAGACAGAGATTAGGGGCGCCTGGGTAGCGCAGTCGTTAAGCGTCTGCCTTCGGCTCAGGGCGTGATCCTGGCGTTCCAGGATCGAGTCCCACATCAGGCTCCTGGGCTGGGAGCCTGCTCCTTCCTCTCCCTCTCCCCTGCTGTGTTCCCTCTCTCGCTGGCTGTCTCTCTGTCACATAAATAAATAAAATCTTTAAAAAAAAAAAAAAGACAGAGATTATTTGAGCCATGTGCCGAGGGTGAAATCCCCAGTACGACCATCCCTCTTATTAAATTTTAGAGTTTGTCTCCCCTTACAATGCTGCATGGGATCTTCAGGTGTGAGAGTGAGAGAAAGTTCAGGATGGATGTCCAGAAATTAGACAGAACCTCACCCTAGTCACACAGCTTGTAGTTCACAGCCCCTACCTCACTGCCACCAGTACCAAGTTACTTCCGGTGCCAGAGTCCTGAGTTCAGCTTTTTCTGTTGTTCTCCTCAGTCTCCACAGCGCCCAGGAAACCCTGTGTCCCAGTATGAACTAGCCCATTTATAAGTCATTGTGATTCACTACACCATAGTTTTATTAATTTGTTTTGTTTTTGTTTTTAAATCAACTCTCCTGCCCCTAGGGGACACAGCAGTGATTGAAAATAAATGAAACCTGTGCTTATTACAACTTTCCTGACATAAGTCACCTCGCGGGGGGTGGCTGGGCACGTGGCTAATGGGAGGCTGCAAAGTGACTGTATTTAGGCGTGTGAAAGAGCACAAGTCAAGAGTATGAAATGAGAATATTCAAGAAGGTTGTTTTAAGAAATTTTGGGTTTGTCTTCAGCTCTAAAATATTCTGTGTTCTTAGAACTTGCCCAGGAGTGGGGGAGCAGCTTCTCCAGTAGAAGGCTCACTGTGAGTGTGCTGGGTCCACGGGACTCTTAGCATCTTTCTCAGGATGCGAGAGGGCATGGTAATCATCACACAGGGCTGTGTCCAAGTAGAATTAGAAGCAGATCAAAGGTCATAGGTCTCTGGGCAGAATTGTTTCCACAGTGGTTCCAAACCTTGCTACATGGCCAGATCTCCCCCGGAGTTTAACTATAGATCCATGAACCAAACTTGAGATTTGAATCAGAATTTTTAAGTTTGGGCCCTGGAAATTTGCATTTTTAGAAAAGCTCTTCATGTAACTAGGAGATACGATCAGGTTCTTAAGCTCCTGTTCTGCTGGTTGGAGTGAGAAGGTAAGAAACCCAGAAACGAAGTTAAGTTTTCCCACTCATTGCAACCTTGGCGAAGCACCTCTAGGTTTCACTTCTTTCTTATAAAATATGAGCCTCCCAGGTCCCTCCAGGCTCTAAAATGTTATGATGCAATAAATGAGAGTTTTGAGCATAGTTTCAGCAGTTCTGTTTCTGTTTTTGTGCCTTTGGGCTTAGAAACTCATTTTCAGAGCCCGCCATTAATGTAGATGGAGTTGGTGGCTGACTGTGGAGTCCATTGGAAGGGTGCCAAGGAGGACTTTCTTCCTCAGCACGTCTTCCACACCAACCTGCTTTAATGTCTCTTTCTCCATTACAGAAAATAGGTCTCTTTATTTACACACTCAGGTCCCCTTTAGTAGAAGTTAGGAAGTGTATTGGCAATTATTAATAGTTTCATATCAACATTTTAGGATTTCTCAGCCACGTTTTCTATTATGACACTGTGATGAATGACGTTTATGTGTGCTTTACCCTCTTACTGATAGAGTCAGGCTTGTGTGTGATGCTGGCTGTATCTCTTCCCCTTTCCTTCCTTCTATGAAAGCATCTCTGAATGCAAATACTGACATTGACATTATTATTAAAATAACCTAGAATCCGGTCAAGTTGTACAAGAATAAAAGGTGTTGCTAATTCTCTAAGTTTGATATGAGTAATAAAAAATTACTTGGGCCATACCTCTTCTCAGGGTGACTGTACTCCTTTGCTCAGGCTGCCACAGCAAAGTATCACAGACTGGGTGGCTTAAATAATAGACATTTATTGTCTCACAGTTGCGGAGGCCAGAGAGTCTGAAATCAAGGGGTTGGCATGGTTGGTTTCTTTTTAGGAAAGATGTATTCCAGGCCTCTGTCCATGGCTTGTAGATGGCCATCTCCTCCCTGGATCTCTTCACATTGTCTTCTCTCCAGGCATGTCTGTCTCTGTGTCCAAATTTCCTCTTTTCACAAGGACACCTATCGCATTGCATTAGGACCCATCCTGATTACCTCATTTTCACTTGATCCTGTGCCAAGACTGTATTTCCAAAGGAGGTCACATTAACAGGTATGGAGGGTTAGGACTTCAACATCTTTGGGGAACATAGAATTAAACCCCTAACAGTGGCATTCCATTGCCTTGTGTCATTGATGCTGAAAAATCAGTGAAATAGTTTAGGAGGTGGGTCATGGTCTTTAGGAAATTAAAAAAATTTAGACAAGTTTTTTTCTGGTGTGAAATGGAGAGATTAAAGATGGAGCACAGGAACTGCCAGGGGCATGACTGGCCGAGATTGAAAGGCCTTGAACTTGCTAACAAAAAGTAATTGGTAATGAATGGTTCTAGGTGGGTTGCCATAACTAGGGAGATTATCTTATACTAGTTGTAAAGATACCAAACACAGAGTTAGCCTTCTTCATTAGATGCTCCTTACAGATAAGTGTGGGAAGGGTAATCTTTTTAATGGTTGTTTTTTTGTTTTGTTTTGTTTTGTTTTTTTAAGAGAGGGAAAGGGGGAAGGGGCAGAGGGAGAGGGACAGAGAATCTTGTCGTGGGGCTCAATGTGGAGCACGATCTCACGACCCTGAGATCATGACCTGAGCTGAAATCAAGAGTCAGACACTTAATTGACTGAGCCACCCAGGCGCGCCCCAAGGGTAAGCTGTTTAGAGTAAGTTTTAAGTCAACTGCTGTTTCACATCTATGCCCCTGAAAGTTTCATACAGAGTAGCATTAAGTTTTTATGATACATAACCATCTTACTGTTATGAGAAAAACATGCATCCCACCATTAATGAAAGGAATACTTTATCCCAAGCCTGGTGGTTTTGTTTTGGTGTCTATTAAGATGGTATAGTTGCACAGCACACGTATTGAACACTGACATGTATTTGGAAGCTAATAAGGAAACAACTCGGGAAATGGGAGTGGGTATTTGGTAGTATTTTGGAAATAAAAAATGGTCCCGGTTTGCACTGCCATGAGGCAATGGTGTACATCTCTTCCCAACTCTGATGTTGGGATCTTGGAATTGTTCAAGATGGGATGTTTACACTTGGCAATTGGCAAATGCTACAAATCGGGGCTTCACCTTTTTTCGTTGTTGTTGAAAGCTGGTTATTAAACAGTCACTCATACACCACTGGAAATGAACTACAGTTTTAAACAAATTAATATACTCTAGTTTTGGGGAAAACTGCCTTTCCTGAAGAACAAAAATGTCCGTTTCTTTGTACCATGCTTGAGAATCGTTTGTGAAGAAAAACTGTAGTCAGTTGAGGAAACAGACGAAATGCTTTTGAATGCAATTCAGTAGCAGCTTCTAGAGCTGCCAAGCAAATTGCTGAGATGATTTTGGCATGTGAAATATATTCATTAAGAAGAGTTAAAATTCAAACTCCCAGCTTCCCTGACAGCAGGATGATGATTAATAGGAGGGCTAGAAGGATAGGCATTTTCATGGGAACCCCTGGAAATCAGTTTCAAAGCTGTCCTTAGTGGAGTTTTAAAAGTTTAAAAGGAAAAAAAAAAGCGACGAATTCAACATTTGTTAATTTAACCTGCCTATTTTATAAGTAGTTTCACCACGTGTAGTTATGTGCAGAAAATGAGCTCTGGAACTCGGCACCTAGAACGGTGTCGTGGGTAGTGGCTTCTTTAGGCTGAGTTGCCTTACCCCACCTGGAATTACTAGAGGAAATCCAAAGACAGCACTAGAATGTCTGCTTTCCGAATGAGCCAGACTCTAGTGCTTCTCAAATTTTAATGTTTGTAGATCACCTGGGGAACCTTCTTGAAATTTAGGTTCTCACTCAGCAGCTCTAGGCTGGGGCCTCCGCTATGGCCCCCCCAGCACATGCTCAATGATGAGCTGGAAACCCTTCCGAGGATGTGAGCGTGGAGACTCTCCCGCACATGTGCTTTTCCCCTCTTGCCTGCCTTGCCCTCTGCGGAGACGTTAATGTGATTTGCAAGTATTCCTATTTTCTCTTCTTCTACACTTGCTTTCTACTTGGACTTACTAAGTGGTTGCGAATAACACTATGTGTCCCGTGGAAATTCCTCTGAGGTCACTCTTGCTAATGTCTAAATCTTCTTTCTCTCTGAAGCTTGAAACTTACTGGGATCTCTCTAATTCTGCGCAGCTTCCACTAGAGGTCATTGTCTTGTTATAGAATTATTTTTTTTCTTTCTGGAAGGTAGTCCAGTGGCTGGGATGATTTTGCATTCCGGGTGGGAGTTGGGGGTCAGCCTATGGGGCCATTTATCCCCAGGGCCCCTGGTTTGCACATAATAGCATCTCCATCCAAGAATGGGAGCCCTTTCACCTCCTGTCGTCGTTTAATCTGAGTGTCAAAGATGGGCAGACTTTTCCAACTAAGTAAAAAAAAACCCAAAAAACAAAAACCCCACTGAACCATGGCCAAAGTGTTACAAAGTTTATGTGCAGTGTACTGTTTCGCCGGATGGAGCTGATGATTTAAACAAGTGAAATTTATTTTCTCACGGTTCTGGAGGCTGGAATCCGAGCCGAAGGCATTGGCAGGGTTGGTTCCTTCTGTCCCAGATCTCTGTCTTTGGCTTCTCCTGTGTCTTCTCATCATTTTGCCTCTGTTCGTGTCTGTGCCCGAAGTTCCTCTTCTAATAAGGCCATCAGTCGTATTGGATTAGGGCCCATCCTAATCTCATTTCAATTCAGTTACCTCTTTAAAGGCCCTATCTTCAAATATAGTTAAATTCTGATGTCCTAGGGGTTAGGAATTCAACATACAAAATGATAAGGGGACACAATTCAGTCCACAACATATAGTAAACAAAGAAACTGTTCTAAGGGAACAGCACTTCTTCAAAAAATACAGCTATGTTGACAACTGTAATTTATCTGAAAAATTCAAATCAAAACTTTATCTTTTTCTTCCATGATCCAAATATGTCTGCAAAATGAATTAATATAAAAATCATCTCCACTTGTCTTATAATTGTTTATTTTCTTGTAGATGCTACCTATTGAAGGCTGATCTAGGAAGAGGTGTTAGGGGAGGAAGACTCTGAAGTAGGAGACAGGATGGAAAACTCCCTGTTATGTTATCCAGACTAGAGGCATTTTCCTCTAAATTATCTCACACTATGATTTCTTTCTCCCATAATCTGTGGCTGAGTTGCCTTAATCTTGAAGTCTTTCCAGATCACATGAACTGAAAGTTAGTTTCTTTCCTTTGATTTCATTCATTCATTCCAAAAACATACTCCAAAGCACCCACTGTATTTATAATAGTGTGGGAATACAAACTTGAATATGTCAGTCCCTTCTCCCTAGTAAGTTACTGCAGTGGAGTAGAAATGTTTGTAAGAGATCTGTGGCCGAATGCCATTACAAAACAGCCGGAGGACAACTTTTGGGGGGAATCAGGAGATTTTGATCTATCATTCACTTGGTATTTATTTATATGCCTTTGCAATCTTCTCCTTACCCACCCATAAATTGTCATCTTTGTGTTTCTCAGAAGACAGTGCATATTATAATGCTCAGTGAACACTTTTCAAAGAATGAATAAAATCAGATGTTCTAGTTCTCTTATTCATCAATAAATGTTAAGGCGCTCTTCTGTAAGGTGAGGCTTGTGTGACCTGCCCATTCTGAGCACAAGCCGTAGCCCTTCAGGGCCCACAGGGGCTGCATCATGATTCATTCTACTTCTGGAAAGGCTTCACGTGAACAATAAAAGGATTTATTGCAAATGAATGAATATCGGTTGTAGACTTGGAGCATTATAGACTTTATTTTGTAGATGTGACAACTAAAATGTTGTAGATTAGGATTTTGAGATTAGCATTTTACTTTCTCATTTTTAAGGAAATAGTGAAAACCTTAGCTTTAGCTGAGAGAATTGTCTCTGACTTGACCTTCAGATTTTTAGGTTTATTACCTTAATTCCTTTGTTCAGTATTCTACTCTGTTCTACCCCATGCCTTTGGTGTCTCACAATGGAGCTCTTTTTAATTATAATGAAGATTCTAAATTTTCTTTTCGTCCATTTTAAGTGCACAGACTTCATTGATTGCACCAGGAGGAGGTTTCTCAATACTTGCATTTAGGAGCCTTTGAAAAATTAATCTGAAAACTTTTCTTCCTTATTGCAGGGTCTTTTTCTTTTATGTTTTCTCTTGAGTATTCTGATGGCTGTATCCTTTTTTTTTTTTTTTTTTTTAATCCAGCTTGCTTTAGAGAATGAAGAGTCTGTTCATTTGATCCCAAATGAGATAGAAGCCTCACGGCCAAGAACCATGAATACCAGAACATCCTGTCTGCTTTCAGCCACCAGGGGAAAGTACTATTTAACCAAATATTGAAGTGACTCAGCAGTAATTTATGAGCCCATTGCTCTCTGCTGTTTTAAGGTAGTTGTCACATCTTGGAGGAAGACTGATGAAAAGAGCAGCTTTGAGGGGATTTCTCCGGTGGTGGTTTTCCACTTGACTTCCTAGGCTAGTTGACTTTTTCTTCCCCTTACTAACCCACCCTCACGGAGGCAAATGAGCTTGGTCTTCTGCTTTAGTTTTTCCTGATTCCTTTTCAGGAGACTATTCTTGGCTTTGAGGTAACATGATGGAGTGAATTCCTGGTCTGGGAGTCCAGAACATGAGCAGCTGTGAAAGCCCCATCACCAGGACATCAAGTGCTTACATAGAAAGAGCGAAAACAGCAATCATCAAATTGTTCCCAGGCACCCTGTCTTGTAAGAGATTTAGCATTCTGTTCGGTATTTGGCCAGACTATTCCACAGGCATTTCAAATTCAAAGTAGATGTGAATTAGGTATAGAAACTTAAATGTGGTGCTTTAAGTCCTCTGAACATGACGTCATTCAAGTGGATTCTCTTTCTGCTTGGTTTGCGCTTGGGCCCATTCTGTCCTGGCAGTTTTGTTTTGTTTTTTGTTGTTGTGTTTTTTTGTTTTGTTTTTTGTTTTTTGGTTTTTGTGTGTGTGTGTGTGTGTGAGGTAGGGGGTGGGGATGTTATTATTTGTTTTCTTGGCATAGGTTAAAGGTTTGGATCATAATAAGGCCTGCAGAGGAGCTATTCATGAGGGTTATTTGCCACTTTATCATAAACTGCATCTCTCTCCCTAGGGAGAACACATTCTCTGTTTCCTTTAATCCCTTTTACAAGGAATGACAGCATATATTAACAGAGGGCAAGAATAAATCATTGGGTTTAAGTGTTAATGATGATCTAATAATAAGATGTGATAGGATTATATTAGAATTGCAGAACTGGTCTGTTTATTAGGAGTGGTGTGCTATCAAATTGTAAGCCTCAGAGGACATAGGGATAATTATAATCTTATAATTATAATGCACAATGTTAAAGTCTTTTTGAAAGTTTATTTTATTGCTTTGCTAAAAATTATGGCCAAGTAAGGTTAACTCTGAGAATGTCTGATATGTGAAAAAATAAATCATTAGAATTTATACGAGACGTCACCTTCTAACACTTTCTTGGTAATTTTTAGAGGAATTCCACATTTTTGATATCTTTGTTATGCATAAAAGTGTTAAGGCCTAATTTGTACCATAGAAATTGATGTGCTTTTAAAAATATTTAATTCAGTGTTATAAAATTAGTATAGCTGCAATTTTATTACATTCTCCAAGAGCTCATTACAAAACATGTTAGAAATATATTAGTTATGGGGAGTCTGGGTGGCTCAGTTGGTTAAGTGTCTGACTCTTAATTTTGGCTCAGGTCATGATCTCAGGGTCGTGGGAGCCCCCCATCAGGCTCTGTGCTCAGTGGAGAGTCTGCTTGAGATTTTCTCTCTCCCTCTCTCTCTCTCTCATCCCCATGCTCCCACTGTCTCTGTCTCAAATAAATAAATAAACCTTTTTAAAAAAGAAATATATTAATTTTTTTAAAAAAAGGTTTATATTCAGCCTGTGATGTCTTAAAATATGGGGTAGTATGACCAATAAGCTAAACACAGGAACTCAAAAGTGGGAATTAAAAATTCACCTGAACCCTTTAACTGACTACTTACAGAATTTCCTCTACAAAACTGAAACAAATCACTTCTTTGATAATATCAACTAATTGGTTATTCTTTGAACCAGCTGAGTGACCTTGATATGCCTCGTTGTCTTTCATCATCTCCAACCTTGCCTTCCATTTTGAGTATTTTCCATTTTTCTTTCTTAGTTTCCTATCAGAGCATCTAATTGGAGCTCCCATCCAGTTTCTTGTCTTCCTTTCTCGAATATTCTTGAAGAGCATTTGCACTAATTCGTTTAATTTATTTGTTATTTTTCAACTCAGTGCATCTTGGCATCATTTCCTACCATTTTGCCAAAACTTTTCCTGATTGCTAGACCTGGCAATATTTTTTCTTGTCATTGTCTTTTTAATTATGTGAACTTGATATAATCAATCCACCCCTCTTTCCCAAACTTTCTTGGCTTCTGCTGTATAACACTCTCCTTACTAGGAATATGCTATTGGCTCTCAGGATGGTAGGGTAAGTAACACTTTCTCAGCTTTAGATACGATTCTGATCCCACAGGATAAATTCTCACCCAAAATCTGTTTACCCAATATTTAAGTCTGGTAAATCTGCAATCATTATGTTACTAGTCCAGTTCACCAAACTTCCCAAATCCTATTAAACTGTAGAGGTACTTTAGGTCTTAAATTATATAGATACTTTGAGGGCTTATGTAAATTTAATTGTTATATGAGCACTTGGCACTTCAGAGAATTAAAATGACCTTTTAGGTTCTCTCTCTTGGGTTTAACATCAATTATTCAAATTAAAGATAGTCTGATGCATGTGGTTTAGGCATTGGCTTTGAACGTAATATTGTTTCATACCTGTAGACCAGCTTGTTGGAACAGAATGTCACCAAAAATAGTGGTAACATCTGCGTCTATAAAAATTGGTGGGAGTAGAAGACTCTAACACATTCTCCCTAAAAACTCTAGCCAAACCCTGAGTGGTTCCTCAGGATGGTCAAAGAATATAATTTATACATTAATTGTTCACTCTCTTTTATGAAAGTGGAATTGCTGAAACTTTTAACCACTGATAAAATATAGTAATCAAATTTCAGTGTACCGACAGAGGGATAATAAACATCGGCTATTATCCTCAGATCTTCGATTCAGATTTTTGAATCCTGGAAGTGCAGTGTGTGTCTACATAATGCTAACTTTGCCCTCTCTTATCTCTACATGGACCATTTAGTATAAAGAGATTGCAGCTAATGGTACCCTAAAAATAGGAACTGGAGAAGTTAAGAAAGACCTTACACAGGGTATGTCAGTAAGTACATTTATGTAGTTTGACATAAATAAACAGCTTGGGTGCCCAGGAAAAATATATAAAGTTCTAGAGAAACAAACAGCCATGGTGAACATGGACTCATGATTTTTTTTTTTTTAACATTTTATATATTTATTTGAGAGAGCAAGTGAGAGAGATCACAGAGGGAGAAGAAGAGGGAGAAGCAGATCTGCTGCTGAGCAGGGAGCCTGATGAGGTGCTTGATCCCAGGACCCTGAGATCACGACCTGAGTCTAAGGCTGATGCCTAACCGACTGAGCCACCCAGGCTGCCCGGCCTCATGATTTTCATGACATTTTCATGATTAATATAATGAAGTAAGATAATGAATGTCTCTGGCATGTTACCTGGGTTTCTTGTTAGTTAAAATCAATGCATAAAATGTGTTCATCCTAATAGGGTATAGTCTCCTTACTACATAGCTATACCTAGGAAAAAGCGGGAAGCTGCTTCATGACTAAAAAGTTATACCAAAATAAGCGGAGAGGTAGAAATTGTAATACCTGAATTATACAGATAAAGTTGGTCTACCTTTCCTACCAATGTGACTGTGTCTCCCTAGAGGTTTCAATTATAGTATTTAGGAATTTTTAAATTCCAGTATCTGCTTTACCTATATTGATGGTCCAGAAGTCATTACAAGAAACATTAAACTAATCAGATTTAGACAAAGTTATTTTTGCCTTAAACATGTAAATACCTTAGAGAACTGAGAGACTAGACTAATTTTTAGGACCCTAGATATATCAATTATTATTGCTGCAAAATAAGCCATCTTAGATTTAGAAAATTACTTTAATCTGTTCACAGATTCTTTACATCAGGAATTCAGAAAGAACACAGTAGGGATAGCTTTTCTCTGCTCCGTGATCTCTGGGTCCTTGTTTGGGAATACTTAAAGGATGGGGGCAGTGGCTCAATGGCCAGGGGCGAAAATAACCTGAAGACTCACTTATTTGCGTCTTGCACTTGGGATGGAAGATTCAAAGTCTTGGACTGCTACCTGGGATACCCTCCAGTGGCCTCTGACTAGAATACCAGTATGTGGCCTCAGTGTCTAACATGGTTTCCTCACAACATGGCAGCCTTAGGATAGTCTGACTTCCTATATGGCAAGTATCCCAACAAACAAGGTGGAAGCTACATAGCCTTTTATTACTGTTAAAAGTCACATGAGTCACATCTGCCACAATATTTATTCTGTTAGTCACAAGAGTAAAGGCCAGAAGTCACTCCACCTCTTGACCAGAGAAGTGTCAAAGCTATATGTAGGTAATATATTGTTGGGAGATATTGTTGAGATATCTTCGGAAAATAGAATCTGTAAAACCAAGACTAAGCTTATCTAAATTATGTACCCAGAGAACTACGAGGTTGGCAGTCCTCAGCTTCAGGTTGAGTTCAGGTAGTAGCCCATGTATATAATTATAGTGGTCCTCCGGGAAGAGCAGAGTAAGTACTGAAATAAGGCTTCATAATCAAAAGAGACAGAAAAGTTAAGGAATCTGGTCAAGATGTCATTGAAGAACCTAGTATTTAGTAGAAGAAAAGGTTCTGCAGGGCACAACTGGGAGTCAGTTAGTGGAAAAATAAGTATTACTTGTTTTTTCCCTAAAATACCGACTCTTCAGTAAGCTGGTTTCAAGCATCTTGACTCTCTTTAAAACTCCATATACCGCTTATTTTTGAAAATAATACAATCTGCATTGCACACACTTTCCCTGACAAATGAGTGTTATTTAAATTTTAGGTGATTTTTGTCTTAGATTTTAGGTAGTCTATAGGCCTAAAGCAATGTCAGTCCTAAAACATTTAAGAATGATGAATACGTGGAAATCCAAGCTCCTGAGATTACCAGTCTGGTGGTGCCAGGGCCTTATCAGCCTTAAGGCAGTTCCAGACAGCTCACACTTAAATGTCACATAGTGAATGCTGGGAGCTTGAGAAAGCAGGCGGGAGTTCAGCCTTTTTTAGAAGACTAAAATGTTTAGCCAAGGTCAATTTCAGACACCTATGCTGCTGCCTTCCGGCTCTGAAGGAAGCAAGGTAACACAGTGCCCCCTGGAGACCAGGCAAAGGAACAACAACCTAAATTACAGATGCCGGCCATCCGCACCATCAAGGGTCAGTCTCCATCTAGTCTAATTGTTCCATATATCCAGTTCTCTGCAGTTCTCCTTACTGAACATCCTTTTCCTTTGGAATGTTCTCATAAATTGATGTTCTGGTAATATGGTTACTAATTTCATCTGAGATTTTATAATACCCCTGGTTTTAATTAGCAGAACAAATTTTCCTCAAGTACGTAGAAAGGCCACTATCAGTTTGCATCTGGAGTGGCTGGGACTTTTGATGGAAGGATCTGTGAGGAAATGTGGTTGCTCTTTTTCTGCCAGATAGAATATTTTTTACTAGCAAAAGACAAAGTTACAATGGATTCATGTTTGTCCTGGCTAAGATCTCCCATGACTATATGTTGGACCTATCATCGGCCTACTCACAGAAAAATGAAAATCAGACTTACTATATTTGTTATTAGCAGTCTACAAACTAGAGAGAATTAGAGGATTGCCTTTATAATTGTGAGAGAAGTCAGGGGTTTGGTTAATAATATTTTACCACTGTCATTTTCTTTGTTTTGACAGCTATAATATGGTAATATAAAACGCTAGTAGTGTGGGACACTGAGTGATGGGGACATGGGGAACTCTCTATACTATCTTTGCAACTTTTCTGTAAATTTAAATTATTACAAAATGAAAAGTTTAAAAATTTGTGAGAAAAAAATTTTAATTAGCATTCTAAATCTAGCCAAACTATCAAATAACTATGAAGACAATATCAATATATATATCGAGATACTCATTCATGCATTGAGCAGATATTCTTCAAGTAACTTCTAACTGCCAGGTAATATTCTAACTGGAAATTCTGGTGGACAGATAAAAATCTTTGGCTTCAGGGAGATTATATTCTAGTAGGGGAATCAGAAAATAAGAACAAAGAAAAATATACAGCATGATAGAAAGTACTGTGGACAAAGGCAAAGCAAGGTAGGGGGATTGGAAATGTTGGAGAACTGCAGCTGTTAAAAGAAAGTTCAGGATCAATTTCACTGACTGAATATTTAGTAGAGATCTGAGGAGACCAGGATGTGAGTCCTGCAGATATTTGAGAAAAGAGAATCCCAGGAGAAGGAACAGCAAGTGCAAATGCCCTGAGACAGAACTGCATCTGCATTGTTCAGGAAGGAGCAGGAGGCCAGTTTGGCTTGAGAAGAGTGAGAAAAGGAGGAATCCACAGTAAAAGATGAGGTCAGGAAGACAATGGAGGAGGGTAGTTCAGTTAGAATCTTGCAGGTCTTTGTAACAATTTTCGCTTTAAAATATGTTCTTTATGTAACACCCAACATACAATTTATAGAAGAAAAAACTGATAAATTACTTCATCAAAATTAAGAACTTCTGCTTTTTGAAATATATGTTAAAAGAATGACAAGATAGCTCATGAACAGGGAGAACATATTTGCAAATCAAATTTCTTTTTTTTTTTAAGATTTTATTTATTTATTTGACAGAGACAGCCAGCGAGAGAGGGAACACAAGCAGGAGGAGTGGGAGAGGAAGAAGCAGGCTCCCAGCAGAGGAGCCTGATGTGGGGCTCGATCCCAGAACGCTGGGATCATGCCCTGAGCCTAAGGCAGACGCTTAATGACTGCACCACCCAGGCGCCCCTGCAAATCAGATTTCTGATGAGGGATTGGTATTCAGAATATATAAAAAATTTTAAAATCTTGATGGCAAGACAAACTACCGCCCCCCAAAGGGCAAAAGTTTTGAAGAGACATTTTACCAAAGAAGATAAACAAATGACAAATAAGCATATAAAAAATATGCTATCATTATTCATCAGGGAAATGTGATATAATACCGTTCTCCGTGTATTAGATACCATTATGTATCTATTAGAATGTCTACAATTAAAAAGACTGATGACAGTGTGCTGATGAAGATGTGGAGCAGCTGGAACTCTAATAAGCCACTGTGGGAATGTGAAGTGTGAACTTTGGAAAATAGTTTGGCTGTTATTTAAAAGATTAAGCATACACTACTTTATGCTACTCCAGTCCTAGCTTTTACCCAGAGAAGTGAAAGCATATGTCCACTCACAGACTTGTACTATTCATTGCTGTTTATTTGTAATGCCAAAAATGAAGCATTACAAATGCCCATAAAGAGGGAAATTTATCCACACAATGGAATATTAATCAGTAATAAAAGAATGAGCTATTGACATGTGCAAAGATGTGCACATCTTTGAATGAGCTATTGAGCTATTGAGCTTTTAATGAGCTATTGAGCTATTGATATGTGCAAAGATGTGGATAAATGTTAAAATAATTAAGGTGAATATGGGGCGCCTGGATGGCTTAGTCGTTAAGCATCTGCCTTTGGCTCAGGGCATGATCCCGGGGTCCTGGGATCGAGCCCTGCATCCAGCTCCTCCGCTGGGAGCCTCCTTTTCCTCTCCCACTCCCCCTACTTGTCTCCCTCTCTCACTGGCTGTCTCTCTCTCTCTGTCAAATAAATAAATAAATAAAATCTTAAAAAAAAAAAGCTGAGTAAAAGAAGTACAAAAAAGAATACATACTGTATATTATGGGTTGAATTGTGTGCTCCCAAAAGACATGTTTAAGTCCTTACCCATGAATGTAACCTGATTTGGAAGTAGGATCTTTGCAAATATAACTAGTTAAGATGCTCTCCCTTGACCTACATGGAAGAGCCACAAGGGTTTTGAGAGTGTTGCACTATGAAAAACATTGCCAACTTGAACTCAAGGGTATAGAGATGGGATAGAATGAAGGAAGACTGTCAGGCTACGGGGATTCTACAGGTAGGAAATGAGTCAATGAAGCATATGTTACAAACATGTTATCCTGAAGGAAAGGAGAGAATGCCTCTGAGGGCATCTCAGATGTTGGCAGAGATGATGGGGTCTCCTTGGGCCAATAAAGACTGGGGTCAATGGCGGGTACAGAGGGCTGAGCATCAGGCCACAAGGAGCATTCTCATGCCTTGAAACCTAATCAATTTGCCTTACTGTGTTTGAGATGTTTTGCAACCATTACTCCTTTATTTCTTCCAATGTCTCCACTTTGGAATGGGAATGTCTGTCCCATATCTGTCCCATTAGGGGACTTTTGGGGGGGGGGGCTGAACATGAGTTCTAGGTGACTAGATGATGGACTATTATGGATTGAATTGTGATTTCAAAAAGATATATTGAAGTCCTCACCCCAGTCCTTGTAAATGTGACCTTGTTTGGAAATAGTCTTTGCTGGAATATCCAATGATTCATATCCTTAGAAGGAGAGAGACATTTGAGAACAAGCAGAGACATAGAGAAGACATAGAGAAGAAAGCCATGTTAAGGCAGGGGCAGATCCTGGAATTAAGCTACCACAAGTCAACAAATGTGAGGGATTCCAGTAACCATTAGAAGCTAGAAGAGACAAGGAGGGAATCCTTTAGATTCTAGAAGAGTGTGGCCTTGGTGACACTTCTGATTTCAGACTTCTAGTTCTAGAACTGTTAGGTAATAAATTTCTCTTGTTTTAAGACACTTGGCCTGTGATGATTTGTTATGGAAGTCCTAGGAAACTAATGCAATGTAAGATTCCATTTGTAAAAAGTTCTAGAAATAACAAACTAATCTCTAGTGACAGAAATTAGATCGGTAGCTGGCTGGAAATAAGGGGGATGGGTTGTATGTTGGGGATGGGAGGGAGCAGCAAAGGTTTACAACGGGATCTTAGGAAACTTTTGGGGGTGAGGGATATGTTTATTATCCTGACACAGTGATGGTTTCATGTGTGTATGAATATATCAAAGTTTAGCAAAGTGTACCTTGTAAATATGTGCAGCTTATTATATGTCAATTATATCTTGATCAAATGGTAAAGAAAAGTCATTTCTGGGGACTAGGATTGGGTGTGGAATGGAATTGAGTGAGGGCTGATGAAACAACAACATAGAATCTATTTTCCTTCTTTTATCAATGTTTCAGTTTCTTTTTTTCCCAAGAAAAAGAAAGAGAAAACATTGCACTTCGTTAAATTCTTGGAAATTAGCTTCTTAAGTGGATTTAAATGAGTTCACATTAATCTCCCTTGGGCACTTTTGCCGTTGTCCACTTAGGGCACCTTTATCCTAACATTTGCTTTGGTTGTGTTCTATTCTCTCTGTTATCAAGCCCAGTAATTGGAAGTCTGCTTGGAATTGCATTTGTATTATTTGTCCCATTTTCTGTGAAAAGCCCTTTCCAAGGCACCCTTAAACATTTTTAGGTGTTTTATCCATTGATAGAAACTTTGTCCTAACCAATGCTTAACTGTGACAACTATTTTACTCTGCTGTGGGGCAGATGAAGCTAACAAGCTTGCTTGCTTGCTTGCTTGCTATTTTTTTGTTTGTTTGTTTGTTTTATTTTTGAGGTTTTATTTATTTATTTATTTATTTATTTATTTATTTATTTATTTATTTATTTGAGAGTGTGCTCATGAGTGTGTGTGTGGGAGGAACAGAGACAGAGAATCTGAAGCAGACCCCTCGCTGAGCGTGGAGCCTGATGTAGGGGTTGATTTCAGAACCCTGAAATCATGACTTGAGCCAAAACCAAAAGTCAAATGCTTAACCGACTACACCACCGAGGCACCCCTAATTAGCTTTCTGTTAAGGCAAGGTAAGAGTTGGGAATAAACATATGTTTTTTTCCTGACCCAGTCTGGCAGTGCTGGATCACTTATATACATTAACGGTCTTTGTAAAAGATGTTGTGTGATTTGATGATGTATGATTGGTGAAAAGGAGGCAACAAAAGGGATTTAAAGCTTTGTAGTCTTTTACATTGTTGAACAGTTTCTTCTTAAAACTTTTAATGACAAGTCTTTGGTTCTCTGATTTCCCTGGCTCTTCATTTCCAGTTTCTTTTTGTGCTCCTCTTTTATTATTCTTTTTATTTCTTTTAAGAGTACTTCTGTACTTTTACTTTGGATAACATTATATAAATGATCTAAATTAATGGCACCAAGCATATACTTACCAGTCGCTGTTCTTCTCAGCCTTACACTTGTACGTATAGTTGCCTAAAGAGTATTTCTGTTTGCGTGTCCCACCTCCCTGTACTGACACTCACCCCTCCTCCCAGTATCCACTCCGTGAATCTAAACATTGTAGGGACTTCTGCTCCTCCTCCCTTCCCAGGCAACACTTTATAGTCTTTTACTTTGTTTATCTCTTACTCCTTTCCTTTCCAAGCCTACCATTTTCTCTGCATTTCAGTCACACGTTACAATTCAATCACTAGATTGCAGACTGTTACCTATAATCTTATTTCTTTCTAGCATAGTCCATAGAAATATCTTTTCAAAATCAACATAGGATCTGTTGAAATCTTTCAACATTCTCCACAACGTTCCTGCAAATTTTGAAGTGCTCAGCTTAACCCATATAATAATAGACCCTGACCACACTTCTAGCCATATTTCTGATGTTTGCTATACAGTTTTGAAAATACCATGTTACCATTTTATCAAGTTAAGATATTTCCCTTATTTTACTTGATAATTGTTTTTGGTTTATATGTTGATTTATCATAAAGCATATTGAATTTTATTGAATGATGTTCCTTGATTATTGATGAGATTCTATTGTTTTCTGCTTTACTCTGTCAATGTGATAAAGTCAATTAATTGGATTTTCAAAAAGTTAAACCAGCTTTGCATTCCTGTGTTAAAAAATCTTATCTATGATGTATTATATTTTTTAAGTAACTCAGCATTGATTTGTCTGTATTTTGTTTTGATTGGGGTATGTGTTCATGGGTGAGATTAGTGCGTGATTTTCTTTCCTTATATTGTACTTGTCTGGTTGTGGTATCTAGTTCCATTTAGCCTCATAAACAATTCCAGAAGTTGGGACTCTTTTTCATAAAATTCTTTGGAAAATTTTGATAATTGGGATTATCAATTTTTTTAAAGATTTTATTTATTTATTTGAGAGAGAGAAAGAGAGTACAAGCCAGGGGGAGAGGCAGAAGGAGAAGCCGACTCCCCGCTGAGCAGGGAGCCTGATTCGGGGCTGGATCCCAGGACGCTGGAATCATGACCTGAGCCAGAGACAGACACTTAACCAACCAAGCAACCCAGGCACCCCTGGAATTATCTATTTCTTGAAAGTTTGGTGGGACTCATCTATTGGACTAGCTGGGTCTGGAGCCTTCTTTGTGGATGTAGACATGTTTTAAACTTCTTATTCAAATTATGTAATGTTTTATGGAAATAGAATGGCATTCGATTTCTTCTTGAGCCAGGTTTTTAAAGTTACATATATTTTTGTATTTTAACATCTCATGTGTATTTTCATGTTTGTTTGTCATCTATTAATAGAATCCTCTTACATTAAAATTTTTACTTTATCTGTAATTAACTCCTCTTTTATTCCAAATGTGTTCATTTGTGACTTCTGATTTTTTCTGGTAACTTCACCAGAGTTTTCTCTGTTTTGTCTTTTTAGAGTACTAACATATACCTTTTTAAACTTCTCTTTTGGCTCATCATTTTATATTCCATTAATATTAATTTTGCTCGTATCTTTATTATATTCTTCCATATACTTCAGATTTATTCTTATTCTTTTCCTTATGTCTCAGCTTCAGTGCTTAACTTTGTGAGCTTAATATGTTCATGTTTACTTTTATAACTAACATACCTGGGTTTATATTTCTTTCTTATTGTGTGATTTCTACTTGTCTACCTTTCTATTGGGTCCCATTTTTCTCCTTTCACACTTTCTTTTGGATTGATTGTTTTCTTCCATTCTATTTATTTTTCTTCTTCAGGTTTGCAATTTACATATTATATTTCTATGCTTTAGTGATTTATACAGAAACCACAATATATCAACTTAAAAAGCTCAAACTTATGAAATGATGTTAGGAATAAAACAGGGGACATAACTCATAGATTCATATATATTAAGAGAACAGTGGTAACAACTTTGTGGCAATAAATTAATAACAGAATACAATGGAAAATATTCTAGAAAAATAGAATTTATCAAACCTGAATTAAAAATAATTTGCATATATTATCCACTAAAAAATCGAGTAGTAGTTAAAATTTACATATCAAAATATCAGCAGGTTCAGATGATTTTTTGAAAGCAATGTCTCCTTCCTACACGTATTATTCTTAAGAATTAAATATATGAAAAGTTTTCCCAACATTTTATTACATTCATGTAATCTTAATATAAAAAATTAGATGAGTATAAAGAAAAGAGAATTATGGGGGCATTTTAAATATCTTTAAAAAATGAGTACATAATCAAAGAAATAATGTATAAATAACTTAAACTAATATGACCAAATTGGATTTAACTCAGGACCCTATGTCTTTTGATTGAAAGGTTTAGTCCATTTACATGCATACGAAGTATTGCCATTTTGTACTTATTTTGTGGTTTCGTTTGTAGTTCTCAGTTCCTTTTTTCCCTTGCTTGCTTCTGTCATGATTTGTTGGCTTTCTTTAGTGATATACTTGGATTCCTTTCTCTTTAATTTTTTCATATCTATTACCAGCTTTTGATTTGTGGTTTCTATTACATTTGTGTAACATCTGCATATAGCAGTCTATCTTAAGTTGATGGTTGCTTAAGTTTGAACCCATTCTTTACTCCTCTCCCCCTCTTTTTTTAGGTATACGGTGTCGTACTTTACATTCTTTTATTCTGTGTGTCCCTTGACTGATTTTTACAGATTTACCTATTTTTACTGCTTTTGTGCTTCCTATTTTTCTTACTCTTACTTATGGTCTTTCCCCTTTTAAATATTTTGTAGGGCTGGTTTCCACTCAGAATCCCCTTTCATATTTCTTAGAGGGCTGATTTAGTTGCCATGAATTCCTTTAACTTTTGTTTGTCTCGGAAACTATCTCTCCCTGTATCCTTAATAATAGTCTTGCCTGATAGAATATTCTTTTTTTAAAAAATATTTTATTTATTTATTTGACAGAGAGAAAGAGAGCACAAGCAGGGAGAGCAGCAGGTAGAGGAAAAGGGGGAAGCAGGCTCCCCACTAAGCAAGGAGCCTGATGTGGGGCTCGATCCCAGGACCCTGAGTCATGACCTGATCCAAAGGAAGACACTCAATGGTAGAATATTCTTAGTTGCAGTTTTTTTTCTTTCAGCAGTTTGAATGTATCATGCCATTAGCTTCTGGCCTGCAAAGTTTCTGCTGAAAAATGAGCTGATAGCCTTATGGGGTTTCTGTTTGTATGTAACTGTTTTCTTTTCTCTTACTGCTTTTAAAAAACTGTCCTAAGCATTGCTTTTTGCTGTTTTAATTATTTTGTGTCTTGGTGTTGACCTCCTTAGATTGATTTTGTTGGGGGCTTTCTGTGCCTCCTGGATCTGGATTTCTGTTTCCTTCCCCAGATTTGGGAAGTTTTCAGCTAATATTTCTTCAAATAAATTTTCTGCCTTATTTTCTGTCTCTTCTTGTGGAGTCCCTATAGTGTGCATGTTATTAGGCTTGATGGTGTTGCTGGGTCCCTGAGTCTGTTTATGATTTTTATTCATTTTTCTCTCTCCTCTTTAGCTTGGTTGCTTTCCATTACACTCTCCTCCAGGTCACTAATCTGTTTTTTTGCTCCCTCTAGTATACTTTCTAATTCTACCTAGTCTATTTTAAATTTCACTTACTGAATTTTTCATCTCTCATTGGTTCTTTTTTATATTCTCTATCTCTTTGTGTCTCACTCAGGTCCTCCATTCGTTTCTCAAGTCCAGTGAGTATCTTCATAACCATTATTTTAAATTCTCTATTAGGCATATTACTTACCTCTTTTAGCTCTCTGGCTATGATTTTGTCCTGTTCTTTCTTTTGGTTCCTATTTTTCTCTCTCCTCATTTTTTAATTCTCTGTGTCTGTTTGTATGTGTTAGGAAAGTCAGCTATGTCTCCTGCTCTTAGAAGTACTTAGCCTTGTGAAGAAGATGTCCTATAATTCCCTGCAGTGAAATGTACTCTGTCACTGAAACCAGGTGCTCCAAGTGTCTTCTTTGTATGTTGTGTGCACCCTACTATTGTGGCTGAGCCACTTTTGCTTTCTGTCTGGTCATCTAGAATGGCTGTCTTTGTTGTTGGTAGGCTTCGGTCCCTATGTTGTTAGTGCGAGCCAGTCTGGGGCTATTTTGGACTTAAGTTGAGTGAGACTGGATGTTTCCTACAAATGCAGTAGTTTAGAATTGCAGGGTGCTTTCCCTGTGTTGTCCCCTGAGAAGCTCTTGTTGGTGGGTCGGGCCTGCAGTCAGACCAGATGGCCACCTCTATCCCATTGCAAGGGCTGCTGTCAGGCTGGTTTGTATGGGTATCTTCCCCTGTCCCCAGAGCAGGAGAAACTTTGGAGTGGTGCTGGCCCCTATCAGGGCTTGCACCCTGCCAGACTTGTGGTATCACTTTGGATGAGCTCTGGCCAAGAGCATACTGGGGGAGGGGGGTGCGCCTGGGTGGCACAGCGGTTAAGCGTCTGCCTTCGGCTCAGGGCGTGATCCCGGCGTTATGGGATCGAGCCCCACATCAGGCTCCTCTGCTATGAGCCTGCTTCTTCCTCTCCCACTCCCTCTGCTTGTGTTCCCTCTCTCGCTGGCTGTCTCTGTCTAATAAATAAATAAATCTTAAAAAAAAAAAAAACATACTGGAGGGGGAAGGCCATAGGAGAGCACCAGTGCAGGGCACACTGTGCCAGGAATGTGCATGGGTCTGTTCTGGCAGGAGACCTGCAAACAAGGCCTGGCTGGAGAAACCGGATATGCAGAAGTGTGTGTGGCCAGGTGTGCTGTTTGTAAGTTAGGTGGGGAGTATTTATGCTGCGTTCTTTCCTGCAGCTGTCTGTATATGTAGGCTGGGGTGGGGGTGGAGGGCAAGGGAGAGAAATGGTGCCTGCCAGGTCTTTGTTCTTGGAGAAGTCTCCCAATGATCCCTTACCCTCCAGCAGATACTTTGAGATTAATAAACAAATCTCCCTTCGGTATATCCCAGTCATTTTTCAAACTGCTGCTTCTATGCTGTATCTCCATGGGGCTCTTGGGTGTACTTCGTCTTTAAGGTTAGAGACTCAGTTTTCTATTGCTCTCCTGGCTCTCCCAGAGCCCAAGTCCAGGGTTTTTAAAGTTCCACATGTCAAGCCCTGCTGATGTAAGAACTCATGAAATTTTGCCCCTTTGGTTTTCTAAGCTAAATGTAATGGGGATTTGTCGTCCCTATGTGGGTTCCCTGTGCCTGAGGTGCCTGGTGTGAGGGTCTGTTTTCTTCCCTTTTCAGTGCCTTTGTTGTCCTTTGTTTCTTAAGACAGTCCCACAGGTCCATTCAGCTCCCAGCTGTGTCCTGCCCTTCCTGCTCTCTTTGATGTGGACTTCACTCCACATTTAGCTCTGAGAATCTGTTCTCTCATCTTTGGTTTGTTTTCTGGGTGTTTGCACTGATGTGGGTGTTATCCAGTTGTATCTATGGGATGAGGTGAGCATAGGATCTTCTTACTCTGCCATCTTCCCCAGAAGTCTTGAACAAGGAATTCTTACACCCAGAATTTGTAAAGAACTTCTCCGAGTTAATAAAAACAAAAGATGTAATCCAATGGTACAAAAAAGGTAGCAGGAGCTTCACAAAGAGGATATTCAAATGCCAGTAAACATATAAAAAAAAGGATCATTTATTTCATTAGCCATTAAGAAAATGAAAATCAAAACTGGAATAAGATATCACTGCATGACTAAATTTGCTTAAATAAAAAAGACAGAAAATACTAAGTATTTACTCATATATGGAGCAATTAGAATTCTCCTTCGCAGTGGTAGGAATATAAATCAGTATAATTAGTTCATGAAATAGGCAGTGTTTACAAAAACTAAAATATCCATTCCTCTGATCCTATAATTATACTTGTAGGTATATGTCCACCAGAAGTAAGTACAGATTTTCACCCACTGGCATGTACATGAATTTTCATAGCAGTACTTTTGGTAAAAGCCACGAAATGGTAACTACCTAAATGTCTTGCAACCATAGAATGGATAACTAAAGTGTTGTGAGAAATGGATAAATTATGGAATTCTGTAGATTGAACCATTTACAACAATTAAAGAAGCTAGATTGCAAAGATGTACTGTATGATTCATTTATAAAGATACAAAGCCAGGGAAAACTAATTTACACTATTTTGTCAGGTGGCGGTTATCTGAGATGAAATGGGTCAGGGCAGTGACAGGAAGGGAGCATAAGCATGACTCCTGGCATGGTGTAATATTCTCTTTCTTGATCTGTATGCTATTTATATAAGTTCTTTCAGTTTATAAAAATTCATTGAGTTTATGCTTATGATTTGCATATTTTACTGCATTATTCTTCTATAAATATTTTTTAAATACCCTCTTTGGGGTAATCTACCCAATATCTATGTGATTTGAAGCAGGAAGTCTTTTCAACCTGCCCCCTCTGCTATATTACTAAAGGCTCTAGTACCCCTGGAGCATCTTTCTTCATCTTGGCTTATCCCAGCTCTTTGGGACAAAGAACAGAATACATTTGTGGTTTCTAAACTTGGCTGTGTATCAGAAAACCTTGGGGGAGTTTTAATAAAATATGGATTTACATTCTTGGGTAGACCTGGGGAAACTATAATTAAAACAACAACAAATTTTTTCAGGAAAACTTCATATACATACAGGTTTGGAGACCTAGGTTAAACTACTCCAAAGAGTCCCAGAGGGATTTGTGAAGCATAATGTAAATTTATAATTTCATGGGTATAATTTTGACAAAGTTCTGACCTTGGTTATTTCATAGCTTTTTTGCTGATGGAATCCATATTTTTTTTATTTTAATGTTTTTTTTTTTATTATATTATGTTAGTCACCATACAGTACTGGTTTCTGACGTAAAGTTCGATGATTCATTAGTTGCGTATAACACCCAGTGCACCATGTAATACGTGCCCTCCTTACTACCCATCACCAGCCTATCCCATTTCCCCACCCCCATCCCCTCTGAAGCCCTCAGTTTGTTTGGCAAAGTCCATAGTCTCTCATGCTTCATTCCCCCTACTGATTACCCCCTTTCTTTATCCCTTTCTTCCCCTACCAATCTTCCTAGTTCTTATGTTCCATAGATGAGAGAAATCATATGATAATTGTCTTTCTCTGCTTGACTTATTTCACTTAGCATTATCTCCTCCAGTGCCGTCCATGTTGCAGCAAATGTTGAGAACTCGTTCTTTCTGATAGCTGAGTAATATTCCACTGGGCAACTAATCTTTGATAAAGCAGGAAAAAACATCCGGTGGAAAAAAGACAGTCTCTTCAGTAAATGGTGCTGGGAAAATTGGACAGCTACATGCAAAA